>NC_138314.1:39472500-39522500 GCF_965601325.2 Salmo salar
GTGTGTGTGTGTGTGTGTGTGTGTGTGTGTGTGTGTGTGTGTGTGTGTGTGTGTGTGTGTGTGTGTGTGTGTGTGTGTGTGTGTGTTCATACCCTTGGAGCCATGTGCGCCAGGCTCCCTCGTACACAGCCACTCGGCGAGAACCTGCCAGTTCCACCAAATTGGATCACAGTCTCTTAAATTGGAATCGGTGTTGAAGTATCAATGAGATTGGAAGGCTGACAGGGAGCAGAATTAAGGCCTTAAATGTAGCATCTGTGCAGGTCCAGACCCTCCCTATGAAAAAACAAAGAGGGAGGACATAGTGAAGAGGAAGAGACAGGAGGACGAGGCGAGGGGAACGTATGCCCGGTGCACACCAGATGTGCAAGAGAGAGAGCGAGAGAGAGCGAGAGAGAGAGAGGAGCATGTGCCCTGTTTCACTAACAGGAACCTCCACTTAGATTGGACGTGAACACCTGTCCTCAAGCTGTCCTCTTTTTGCCTGCGTGGGTCTCTCTCTCTCTATTTCAATTCAATTTCAATTTAAGGGGCTTTACTGGCATGGGAATTATATGTTTACATTGCTAAACCAAGTGAAATAGATAATAAACAAAAGTGAAATTTCCAAATGAATGAAGACATTTCAAATGTCATATTATGTTTATATACAGTGTTATGATGTGCAAATAGTTAAAGTACAAAAGGGAAAATATATATAAATATAGGTTGTATTTACAATGGTGTTTGTTCTTCACTGGTTGCCCTGTTCTTGTGGCAACAGGTCAAAAATATTGCTGCTGTGATGGCACACTGTGGTATTTCACCCAATAGATATTTTTTTTATGTAACCTTTATTTAACTAGGCAAGTCGGTTAAGAACAAATTCTCATTTACAATGACGGCCTACCCCAGCCAAACCCAGACGATACCGTGCCAGTTGTGCACCACCCTATGGGACTCCAAACCACAGCCGGATGTGATATAGCCTGGATTCAAACCAGCGACTGTAGTGACGCCTCTTACACTGAGATGCAGTGTCTTAGACTCCTGCACCACTCGGGAGACCAATATGGGAGTTTATCAAAATTGGATTTGTTTTCAAATTTCTTGTGGAGCTGTGTAATCTGAGGGAAATATGTGTCTCTAATATGGTCATATATTTGTCAGGAGGTTAGGAAGTGCAGCTCAGTTTCCAACTCATTTTGTGGGCAGTGTGCACATAACCTGTCTTCTCTTGAGAGCCTGGTCTGCCTACGGTGGCCTTTCTCAATAGCACGGCTATACTCACTGAGTCTGTACATAGTCAAAGCTTTCCTTAAGTTTGGGTCAGTCACAGTGGTCAGGTATTTTGCCAATGTGTACTCTCTGTTTATGGCCAAATAACATTCTAGTTTGCTAAAAAAAAAAGAATTCTCTCCAATGTGTCAAGTAACTATCTTTAAGTTTTCTCATGATTTGGTTGGGTCTAATTGTGACGCTCTGTGGGGTGTGTTTATGTTTGTGAACAGAGCCCCAGGACCAGCTTGCTTAGGGGTCTCTTCTCCAGGTTCATCTCACTGCAGGTGATGGCTTTGTTATGGAAGGTTTGGGAATCGCTTCCTTTTAGAAGGTTGTAGAATTGAATGGCTCTTTTCTGGATTTTGATAATTAGTGGGTATCGGCCTATTTCCGCTCTGCATGCATTATTTGGTGTTTTACGTTCTACAGAATTCTGCAAGCAGAGTCTCAATTTGGTGTTTGTCCCATTTTGTGAATTCTTTTTTGGTGCGTGGACCCCAGATCTCACAACCATGAACGGCAATGGGTTCTTTAACTGATTCAAGTATTTTTAGAGAGATCCTAATTGGTATGTTGAAGTTTATGTTCCTTTTAATGGCGTTGAAGGTCCTTCTTGCCTCTCAGATCGCTCACAGCTTTGTGGAAGTTACCTGTGGCACTGACGTTTAGGCCGAGGTGTGTATAGTTTTTTGTGTGCTCTAGGGCAACGGTGTCTAGATGGAATTTGTATTTGTGGTCCTGGCAACTGGACCTTTTTTTGAACGCCTTTATTTTTGTCTTACTGAGATTTACTGTCAGGGCCCAGGTCTGACAGAATCTGTGCAGAAGATCTAGGTGCTGCTGTAGGCCCTCCTTGGTTGGGGACAGAAGCACCAGATCATCAATAAACAGTAGACATTTGACTTCAGATTCTAGTAGGGTGAGGCCAGGTGCTGCGGACTGTTCTAGTGCCCTCGACAATTCGTTGATATATACATAGGTTGAAGAGGGTGGGGCTTAAGCGGCATCACCCCACTGAAAAGAAATGTATGTGTTTTTTTGCAAATTTTAATTACATATTACATTCCATTTTTACATTTTAGTCATTTAGCAGACACTCTTATCCAGAGCAACTTACAGTAGTGAATGCATACATTTCATTTCATGCATTTAAAAAATAAAAATTTGTACTGGCCCCCCGTGGGAATCAAACCCACAACCCTGGCGTTGCACACACCATAAACCCCTACAACTCATCCAGAACGCCGCAGCCCGTCTGGTGTTCAACCTTCCCAAGTTCTCTCACGTCACCCCGCTCCTCCGCTCTCTCCACTGGCTTCCTGTTGAAGCTCGCATCCGCTACAAGACCATGGTGCTTGCCTACGGAGCTGTGAGGGGAACGGCACCTCCGTACCTTCAGGCTCTGATCAGGCCCTACACCCAAACAAGGGCACTGCGTTCATCAACCTCTGGCCTGCTCGCCTCCCTACCTCTGAGGAAGCACAGTTCCCGCTCAGCCCAGTCAAAACTGTTCGCTGCTCTGGCACCCCAATGGTGGAACAAGCTCCCTCACGACGCCAGGACAGCGGAGTCAATCAGCACCTTCTGGAGACACCTGAAACCCCACCTCTTTAAGGAATACCTGGGATAGGATAAAGTAATCCTTCTAACCCCCCCCCCCTTAAAAGATTTAGATGCACTATTGTAAAGTGGTTGTTCCACTGGATATCATAAGGTGAATCCACCAATTTGTAAGTCGCTCTGGATAAGAGCGTCTGCTAAATGACTTAAATGTCATGTTAAATGTAAATGTAATGCTGGCGTTGCAAACACCATGCTCTACCAACTGAGCCACAGGGAAGAACTACACAATTGTTGTTTGTGTACATGGATTTTACAATGTCGTATGTTTTTCTCCCAACACCACTTTCCATCAATTTGTATAGCAGACCCACATGCCAAATTGAGTCAAACGCTTTTTTGAAATCAGCAAAGCATGAGAAGACTTTCCCTTTGTGTGTTTGCTTGTCAGTAAGGGCGTGCAGGATGAATACATGTTCTGTTGTACGGTAATTTGGTAAAAAGCCAATTTGACATTTGCCCAGTACATTGTTTTCACTGAGGAAATGTACGAATCTTCTGTTAATGATTATGCAGAGGATTTTCCCAAGGTTGCTGTTGACGCATATCCCACGGTAGTTATTGGGGTCAAATTTGTCTCCACTTTTGTGGATTGGGGTGATCAGTCCTTGGTTCCAAATATTGGGGAAGATGCCAGAGCTGAGGATGATGTTAAAGAGTTGAAGTATAGCCAATTGGAATTTGTTGTCTGTATATTTTATAATTTCATTGAGGATACCATCAAAACCACAGGCCTTTTTGGGTTGGATGGTTTTTATTTTGTCCTGTAGTTCATTCAAGGTAATTGGAGAATCCAGTGGGTTCTGATAGTCTTTAATAGTTGATTCTAAGATTTGTATTTGATCATGTATATGTTTTTGCTGTTTGTTCTTTGTTATAGGGCCAAAAAGATTGGAGAAGGGGTTTATCCACACAACTCTCTGCTCTCTCTCCCTCTATCCCTCTCTCCTATCTCTTTCTCTTTGATTTCTCTTCCTCTCTCTGCTCTCTCTGCTCTCGTGTCCTTTCTTTTTTTCTCTCTCTATCCCTCTCTCTCACTCTCCTCTCTTCCTCTCCTCTCTCTCCCTCCTCTCTCTTTCTCTCGGTCTCTGTATTAACAAGCCTTATGTCATACAGTGTTATTTTTGTATACAGCTCTACACTATATTTGTTATTTTTTTTGTAGTATACACTTCCCTTGTGGTCTTGAGTCAGTTCTTTCTTTATGTGGGCTTCATCTGCTGAAGGGGAAATCAGTACACAATACATACAGTATATGCAGTAGTGAAGCCTTGTTCTTGATATTGTGGCAGTAGTGAAGCCTTGTTCTTGATATTGTGGCAGTAGTGAAGCCTTGTTCTTGATATTGTGGCAGTAGAAGCCATGTTCTTGAGATTGTGGCAGTAGTGATATTATAATGTATTGCCACCAGGGCCCGCCGGTGTAACTGCTAAACTGGTTGCTCTACACACGGATTGGATTGTGGGTGTGTACAGAAAGCAGTTTAGCAGTTACACCAGCGGGCCCCGGTGGCAATACATTTATAGAACCGAAAGCTTACCTTGACTTGGAAGATTTGGAGTGTTGGATAGCCTTAGCCAGCCAGGTAACATAAATATAATTAGTAAACATGTTAGTTCTTGTAGCTATGTTGGCTATGGTGAATATTGTGGCAGTAGTGAAGCCTAGCTCTTTCTATTGTTTATTACTCAGATAGAAAACCTGAGTCATATATAAAAATGCAAAATAAACCCAAATCAGCTTATTTAACCAAATATTTATATTTGTTGTACTTGTATTTAAACAGGGAGTCACCATGGAGACCAGGGTCTCTTTCACAGTGGGGCCTTGCATATACAATTTCATTAGATAAAATACAAAATGAAATACTATATAAAACAAGAGAAATACAGACCGACACAAATATTCAATAAAAACAATTACATTGCTCAATAAGAAGGTCCTCTGAGAGAGCACATGTGACAGTTCCAAACTTCTTCCATTTAAGAATGATGGAGGCTACTGTGTTCTTGGGAACCTTCAATGCTGCAGACATTTTTTGGTACCCTTCCCAAGATCTGTGCCTCGACACAACCCTGTCTCTGAGCTCTACGGACAATTCCTTTGACCTCATGGCTTAGTTTCTGCTCTGACATGCACTGTCAACTGTGGGACCTTATATAGACAGGTGTGTGCCTTTCCAAATCATGTCCAATCAATTGAATTTACCACAGGTGGACTCCAATCAAGTTGTAGAAACATCTCAAAGATGATCAATGGAAACAGGATGCACCTGAGCTCAATTACGAGTCTCATAGCAACGGGTCTGAATACTTAGGTAAATAAGGTATATCTGTTTTTATTTTTAATAAATGTTTGAAAATTGCAAAAAAAAACTGTTGGTTTATCATTATGGGGTATTGTGTGTAGATGGATGAGGGAACAAATTAATTGAATTGATAGAATTTTAGAATAAGGCTGTAACGTAACAAAATGTGGAAAAAGGGAAGGGGTCTGAATATTTTCTGAAGGCACTGTATGTAGTCCATCTGACATTTTTTGGTGAGAATTAGCAAACAACATATATTTATTCTCGACCGCAAAGTCAGATTGCAGCTCTGACATAGCCTGTCAGCAATTGGTGCATACGGAACAGTGTCGTCTGCATACAGATGAATTTTACACGTTTCCACAGACTGTATATACAGATAAGTAACAGACTGACTGCTGGGATTACCATCTGGGGTGAATATATATACAGATATATTACAGATTGCCTGCTGGGATTACCATCTGGGGTGAACATATATACAGATATATTACAGATTGACTGCTGGGATTACCATCTGGGGTGAATATATATACAGATATATTACAGATTGACTGCTGGGATTACCATCTGGGGTGAACATATATACAGATATATTACAGATTGACTGCTGGGATTACCATCTGGGGTGAATATATATACAGATATATTACAGATTGACCGATGGGATTACCATCTGGGGTGAATATATATACAGATATATTACAGATTGACCGATGGGATTACCATCTGGGGTGAATATATATACAGATATATTACAGATTGACTGCTGGGATTACCATCTGGGGTGGACATATATACAGATACATTACAGATTGACCGATGGGATTACCATCTGGGGTGAATATATATACAGATATATTACAGATTGACTGCTGGGATTACCATCTGGGGTGGACATATATACAGATACATTACAGATTGACCGATGGGATTACCATCTGGGGTGAATATATATACAGATATATTACAGATTGACTGCTGGGATTACCATCTGGGGTGAACATATATACAGATACATTACAGATTGACCGATGGGATTACCATCTGGGGTGAACATATATACAGATACATTACAGATTGACTGCTGAGATTACCATCTGGGGTGGACATATATACAGATATATTAGAGGCACGTCACTTCTCCTCCTTATTTTCTTCCCCTTCTCTCTTTTCTCTGTGTCACTCGGAGGTCATTTTCTCCCTGCATTTCCCCCGTCACATCTACACTCATCCCCCCCTACATACCCAGCCTCCCCCTTGCCACCCCTCATCCCCCTTCTCCCATCTCTCCCCACATCCCCCTTCCTCCATCTCTCCCCACATCCCCCTTCCCCCATCTCTTCCCACATTCCTCTTCCCCCATCTCTCCCCACATCCCCCTTCCCCCATCTCTCCCCACATACCCATTCCCCCATCTCTTCCCACATCTCCCTTCCCCCATCTCTCCCCACATCCCCCTTCCCCCGTCTCTCCCCACATCACCTTCCCCCATCTCTCCCCACATCCCCCATCTCTCCCCACATCCCCTTCCCCCATCTCTCCCTACATCCCCCATCTCTCCCCACATCCCCTTCCCCTATCTCTCCCCACATCCCCCATCTCTCCCCACACCCCCTTCCCCTATCTCTCCCCACATCCCCCATCTCTCCCCACATCCCCTTCCCCCATCTCTCCCCACATCCCCCATCTCTCCCCACATCCCCTTCCCCTATCTCTCCCCACATCCCCCATCTCTCCCCACACCTCCTTCCCCTATCTCTCCCCACATCCCCTTCCCCCATCTCTCCCCACATCCCCCATCTCTCCCCACATCCCCTTCCCCCATCTCTCCCCACATCCCCCATCTCTCCCCACATCCATCCACATGTCTCCTTCCTCTCCTGTCTCTCACCTCTCATAGGTTTCCATTGGTACAGCGTCCTCATGGGTTTTATGTTGAGGACAAAGCAGAGGCTTAGTTATTCTTGTGTGTGTTCTATTGTGCGTGTGGATGTGTGTGTGCATCTGTGTGTACATGTGTGTTTGTGGCTTTCTGTTGCTGCTGCGCCTGCTCAGTGTCTAGTTGCCTGGCGTCACCTGTCACCGTGCAGCGAGGAGAGGGTAGCACTTTGAAGCTACGTAGCGCCGCTGCCACCCTCGCCCGAGCAAGTTTATTTACTTCATTTAAATATCACGCCAAAAGCCCCAAACAAACCTTCAAACACAGCTCCCCTCTGACACAGCTGCTGTTGTGGATCTGACTCAGGCCGTATGGTTGTTGGCTGTGAGAGCTCTTTCTTTCTCTTTTTCTCAGTCTCTCTCTTTTTCTCAGTCTCTCTCTCTCTCTCTGTCTCTGTGTGTGTGTGGCTGCTGTTGAGGGATAGGCCCTCGGTGAAGAGCAGAGCATGGGGCAGAAGGATGCTGACTCCAAGGCTGTCTGCCAGTCTAGCCCTAATGACTCTGTCTCCTCGCTCAGCATTCACAGGGTATAGGGTTAAGTTGACCCTAGACACGGATCTTGGGTCAGTTTTCTATTTTTACCACTAATGGTTAAGATTAGGATTGGGCGAGGAGAAGATGATCCTAGATCTGTACATAAGGGAAACTTCAACCTAGAGCCATCTGCTGGGAGAGGATTACTGGTAGTCTGTTGCTCCCATGGTTCCTTTATACTTAGCTACCTAGAGAGGAGGGGAACTAACAGAGCAGGAAGGAGGGGAGAGGAGGGGAGAAGGAGAGGAGGTTTTCTATTGTGAAGAGAGGGGAGACTGGTGAGACAGGGGAGACTGTTTCTAATGCAGTCAAGTCTTTGCTGGTTAATTAGGTAATTGGAAAGCAACGAATGTCAAGGTAAACAGTGTGACTGTACTGTATTCACTAACGGACCCTGGGACTTTGTGTAGAAGGGCTGTGTGAAAAGAGAGGACAGAGTAATCTCCTGCGTGGATCCAACAGCACCCCGATGCCACAAACAGGAAGTTAAACGTGTTGGAAAGAGTCCCACAGCCAATGTTCTAACAAATCAACATGTTGCAAGCTGGGAGCATTTCTTTATTTTTTGGCAGGAAAAAATATCCAGGAAAAAAAACATACACATTTTAATTATGCTTTTAACAAGATGACTTTTTTCAGTTGGAAAACGTTAGCAACCGACGTAACATCAAGAAATACATTTGTGTTTCGGAGAAAATACAGTACATCATGTCATAGAAAGGAATGATTAAAGCAATCCAACTTTTTGAGTAATTAGTTCATTTTCCTACGACTCCTACCGAGGGGGGAAATCGTCAGTCGCAATAGTCTCCATTGTTTTTTCTTCCCTTCATTCATCTCTCTTCCCTTCCCTTGTTTCTCTTGCCTTCCGCCCACCTTCCCTCCTTCCGCTGCCGCTCCTACTGGTTCTTATCTGTTTAATGCTCCAGCCTCACCTCCAGCTGCATCTCTCTGGGGTCAGAGTTGTTGTTGATCTCGGAGATGAAGGCAGTATCTGTTGTGATGCAATGGCGTGCTGTTGGCATGCTGTTCCACTTCCAGCACGGCTCAGTAGTGTGTACAGTTAATTAGATCAACTCATCCTCTCCTCCCATCCTCATGAAACTCCAGGCTCTCCGTTTTGCCTTGAGTGCCTGAGTTCCCATCTGTAATGTTCTCTTTGGAAGGAGGAGAGAAAAAAAGGAGGGATGGTGAAACAACTGGATATCTGAGCAGAGAGAGACAGACAGAAAAAGCGACAGAGACAGAGAGACACAGAGAGAGAGAGAGAGACAGAGAGAGAGACAGAGAGAGAGAGACAGAGAGAGACAGAGAGAGAAACTGGAATGCTATTTGGCCCTAAACAGAGAGTACACAGTGGCAGAATTCCTGACCACTGTGACTGACCCAAAATTAAGGAAAGCTTTGACTATGTACAGATTCAGTGAGCATAGATGTGCACACTGCCCACAAAATGAGGTCGTACATGAGCTGCACTTCCTAAACTCCTGCCAAATGTATGACCATATTAGAGACACATATTTCCCTCAGATTACATAGGCCCACAAAGAATCCAATTTTGATAAACTCCCATATCTACTGGGTGAAATACCACAGTGTGCCATCACAGCAGCAAGATTTGTGACCTGTTGCCACAAGAAAAGGGCAACCACTTAAGAACAAACACCATTGTAAATACAACCCATATTTATGTTTATTTATTTTACCTGTTCTATTTTAACTATTTGCACATCTTTACAACACTGTATATAGACATAATATGACATTTAAAA
Organism: Salmo salar; assembly: GCF_965601325.2. Taxonomy (NCBI): domain Eukaryota; kingdom Metazoa; phylum Chordata; class Actinopteri; order Salmoniformes; family Salmonidae; genus Salmo; species Salmo salar. The sequence goes on from NC_138314.1 coordinate 39,481,936, forward strand.
TGTCTCTTTTCCTTTTATACGGTTTATTTCACTTTTATTTCCAAGCTACAGAGAGACAGATAAAGATATATAGACAGAGAGACAGAGACAGACAGAGAGAGAGAGACAGAGAGAAAGAGAGACAGAGAGAGAGAAGGAAAGAGCGAGAGACCTCAGACAAGGAGAGAGAGATGGACATAAATAGAGGGAATAGGAAAGACAGAAAGAGAGAGAGAGAGAGAGACAGAGAGAGAGACCGTCTCAGCCGATGCTACTGCTGTCTCAACACTCGTCTCTCATGTCAGGGAAGGAGGAGCGCTGACGATGACAGCCGCAAGCTGTGGACTTCTCTACCAGGGTCAGAGGTTATTTGCTGCATTCTGGGTACTCTGGGACAGGTACTGCTGGGATTTTTCATCGTGAAAATGCCATCTATCTTCCCTGTGTGGCAAGACGTCAGTTTGATTTGTTTATTTGGGATAAACGAGCAGGCACACACATAATTGTACATGCATGCTTGTAAGCTAGCATGCACACGAGCAGGCAAAGATATGGTAGACGTTACCTCATTTACATGTACACCTAGAGCTCTTATTTCACACGCAGTTATTTGCATATTATTTGCATTTATGACAGACATATAAAAGTAAACATACTGTATACACGCTCAAACACTCACAAACTGTACATACACACACACAGCCCCCCCCACACTCACACTCACACACACTCCCACATACACACTCTCACACACACTCTCTCTCACACACTCTCTCTCACACACACACACACACACACACACACACACACACACACACACACACACACACACACACACACACACACACACACACACACACACACACACACACTCACACACTCACACTAGCACCACAGGCTTTTGATGTCTCAGCATCAGAAACATTGAACATATAAATCCACATGGATCACAACGAGACACAGTTCCATTGAATACAGTGAGCTAGTCCAACAAGTCATCAAAACAGCCATCAATACAGCCTTCAGTACAGCCATCAGTACAGCCATCAGTACAGCCATCTAGACAGTCATCAGTACAGCCATCAGTAAAGCCATCAGTACAGCCATCAATACAGTCATCAGTACAGCCATTAGTAAAGCCATCAGTACAGCCATCAATACAGTCATCAGTACAGCCATTAGTAAAGCCATCAGTACAGCCATCAATACAGTCATCAGTACAGCCATCAATACAGTCATCAATACAACCTTCAGTACAGCCATCAGTACAGCCATCAGTACAGCCATCAATACAGTCATCAGTACAGCCATTAGTAAAGCCATCAGTACAGCCATCAATACAGTCATCAGTACAGCCATCAATACAGTCATCAATACAACCTTCAGTACAGCCATCAGTACAGCCATCAGTACAGCCATCAATACAGTCATCAGTACAGCCATCAGTAAAGCCATCAGTACAGCCATCAATACAGTCATCAGTACAGCCATCAATACAGCCATCAATACAGCCATCAGTACAGCCATCAGTACAGCCATCAGTACAGCCATTAGTACAGCCATCTGTACAGCCATCAGTACAGCCATCAGTACAGCCATCAATACAGTCATCAGTTACAGTCACCAATTACCGTGGAACATGAACCAATTGGACTACACTTTCTATGGATGTAATATTTCATCATCATTCTTTATCAGACACTGTTTCTATGGTCCCATGTACCACTTTTCCAGACCATGTTTTCAGATTTGACATTACTGTACACTCACCTCCCACTTTATTAGGTACACCTAATAAAGTGGCAGTAATAATCATTTTATAGCCATAATGTCATTAATGTACAAATCACTCTGTTAGATAGGTGTACCTAATAAAGCAGGAGGTGAGTGTACAGTAATGTCAAATCTGAAAACATGGTTTGGAAAAGTGGTACATGGGACCATAGAAACAGTGTCTGCTAAAGAACGATGATGACATATTACATCCATAGATAATGTAGTCCAATTGGTTCATGTTCCACGGTAATTGGTGTCAATGGATCTCGTTATCCTGAAACTTTCATGATCTAAACATGGAATAGTGTTTGTCAGTTTCCATAAAACTATGCATTAAGAGTAATGCAACAGTCACTTATCATTTTGAGGAGTTGTATCAATTGATAGTTAGATCAGTGTAATGAAATGAATAGACAGTCATCTCAGATGTAATGTGTGAATTGCATTTTGAAATGGTAATACTTTGATGTTAAGTTGTGTCATTTTGAACAGGTGATTTTAGTTCAATGAACAAATGATCTTAGCTTTATGTGTGTTGTATCCAAGCAATTGGAAAAAGTGTTAGAGTTTTGCAAAATGACATCAAGGTTCCGAAATTAGTGCCAAAGTGATTGTAAAAAACTGTAATAAAGTAAAACCTTTGAATGAGTAGGTGTCCAAACTTTTGACCGGTAGTATATATATATATATATATATATATATATATATATATATATATATATACAGTAGACATTCTAGTGATCCACTTTAGCAGCAGCCCAAAGGCAGAGCAAGCCAATGTTGCCTAATAAGTCAAGTGCTCTGTGCATTCTTAGATCTTCACGTCAACAAAATGCCAACAATGTGCTCACAGAAACAAATAACATCATCAACACAGTGTGTTATTGAGTAGCACAATAATGCCAAAGCTCCTCCTCCAGAAAACATTTGACAGAGAGGATGAAAAGAAGCCACAGCAAGGCATCCAGCTCCCAACACTGTGTCACTGGCCATTTGGATTTATTGGCAGAAAAGAAGGTGAAAAACCCAAGTCATAGACATCAATGCACACCACTGTGACTGCTTTTGAAAACCACGGGAGAAAAAACATACCATATTTATCATCTTATGAATTTGAGTTATCATAGTTAAGGTTATTGGTTTTAAGTCAACTAAAGTGGTGTGTATCTTTGTGGAGTGGTGTTGTTTGTTTGGGAAACATCACGCGATTACGCGTGATTACGCGTCTAAACATTTGCAAATTAAATTATGAATAAACACCGTTTCTGCTGAGTTGTGGAGTAGATATTTTGCTGTAGCTTTTAACTAGAAGCAGACAGTTAAGTAGCTTGGGTTACCTGCTCAGCCATCTCTCACGTCTCTGTTATTCCATTAATCCTTTCCTTTTTCTCTTCTCTAATAGCTTCTTCCCTCCTCCTCTCTCTCTCCCTCTCTCCCCATCTCCTCTCCCTCCCTCTCCCCCTCTCCCACTCTCTCCCTCTCCCCCTCTCCTCTACACTCTCCTTCTCTCCCCTCTCTCCTCTCACTCCCCTCTCTCCTCTACCCTCTCCTTCTCTCCCCCTCTCCTCTACTCTCTCCCTCTCTCCCCTCTCCCTCACTCCCCTCTCTCCTCTATCTCTCCCTCTCTCCCCCTCTCCTCTACCCCCCCCCCCCTCTCCCTCCTCTCCCCTCTCCCCTCCTCCTCACTCTCTCCCTCTCTCCCCTCTCCTCTACACTCTCCTTCTCTCCCCTCTCTCCTCTACTCTCTCCCTCTCTCCCCTATCTCCTCTACACTCTCCCTCTCTCCTCTACTCTCTCCCTCTCTCCCCTATCTCCTCTACACTCTCCCTCTCTCCCCTATCTCCTCTACACTCTCCCTCTCTCCCCTCTCTCCTCTACTCTCTCCCTCTCTCCCCTCTCCTCTACACTCTCCTTCTCTCCCCTCTCTCCTCTACTCTCTCCCTCTCTCCCCTCTCATCTACACTCTCCGTCTCTCTCCTCTACCTCCTCTACTCTCCCCCTCTCTCCCCTCTCTCCTCTACACTCTCCCTCTCCCCTCTCTCCTCTACTCTCTCCTCTACTCTCTCCCTCTCGCCCCTCGCCCCTCTCTCCTCTACACTCCCCCTCTCTCCCCTCTCTCCTCTACTCTCTCCCGCTCTCCCCTCTGTCCTCTACTCTCTCCCTCTCTCCCCTCTCTCCTCTACTCTCTCCCTCTCTCCCCTCTCTCCCCTCTCTCCTCTACTCTCTCCCTCTCTCCCCTCTCTCCTCTACTCTCTCCCTCTCTCCCCTCTCTCCTCTACTCTCCCCCTCTCTCCCCTCTCTCCTCTACACTCTCCCTCTCCCCTCTCTCCTCTACTCTCTCCCTCTCGCCCCTCGCCCCTCTCTCCTCTACACTCCCCCTCTCTCCCCTCTCTCCTCTACACTCCCCCCCTCTCCCCTCTCTCCTCTACTCTCTCCCCTACTCTCTGCCCTCTCTCCTCTACTCTCTCCCTCTTTCCCCTCTCTCCTCTACTCTCTCCCTCTCTCTCCTCTCTCCTTTACTCTCTCCCTCTCTCCTCTCTCTCCTTTACACGCTCCCTCTCTCCCCTCTCCTTTACTCAGTTCCTCTCTCCCTCTCTCCCTCTCACTCTTTTTCTCTCCCTCTCACTCTTTCACTCCCTTTCTCCCTTTCTAAGAAAAATGGTCTGTCGTTCATAGTTTAGTTTTTCATCTTGCTCTCTCTTTCTTGCTCTCTCTTTCCCCACTGCTCTCCCTCCCTCCCCCTCTCTCTTCCTTCCTCTCTCTTTCCCCACTGCTCTCCCTCCCCTCTCTCTCTCTCTCTTTCTCTGTCTCGGTGCTCTTGCATGGTAAGGGACTGAAAATCAAGCATTCCATCAAACACCAAGAGGCCAATAGTTTTACATGCGATTGGGGTTTTTGATCGCTGTCGGATCTGCGGGAAATGATTATGTCACTCAATGTTTGCAGTGTGGAGACGCTGAGATTGAAATGGCAGCCAGTTTTAGAGGAATCAGCAGAGCTACAGTTCTGGCGTATTGCCAGTTGACTGAAAGGATGACTCCTCATACATAATTACCACAGGAGCCCCGCCTCCCCTCCCTCTTCACCATCCCTCCACCCGTCCTCCTTCTCCCTCTCTTCTCCGCTGCCCTGACCATGTTTCAAATCAGTGTGCAAATATGTCCCTTGGAACTGCTGCTCTGTTTGAAGAGGTTTCTCTCTATTTCTCTCTCTATTTTTCTCCCTCTCTTTTTTCAAAAAGAGCTTTGAAGAGCTTTTTAGCCAAAAGCTCTTCAAAGCTTCCTTTGTTCCTAACCCTGCCCTAGGGCACATGTGGAGATTTCCTAACCCTGCCCTAGGGTAAAGGTTGAGTTTTCCTAACCTTGCTCTAGGGTACATGTGGAGTTTTCCTAACCTTGCCCTAGGGTAAAGGTTGAGATTTCCTAACCCTGCCCTAGGGTAAAGGTTGAGTTTTCCTAACCCTGCCCTAGGGTAAAGGTAAAGTTTTCCTAACCCTGCCCTAGGGTAAAGGTTGAGTTTTCCTAATCCTGCCCTAGGGTAAAGGTTGAGATTTCCTAATCCTGCCCTAGGGTAAAGGTTGAGATTTCCTAACCCTGCCCTAGGGTAAAGGTTGAGTTTTCCTAACCCTGCCCTAGGGTAAAGGTTGAGTTTTCCTAATCCTGCCCTAGGGTAAAGGTTGAGTTTTCCTAACCCTGCCCTAGGGTAAAGGTTGAGTTTTCCTAATCCTGCCCTAGGGTAAAGGTTGAGTTTTCCTAACCCTGCCCTAGGGTAAAGGTTGAGTTTTCCTAATCCTGCCCTAGGGTAAAGGTTGAGTTTTCCTAACCCTGCCCTAGGGTAAAGGTAAAGTTTTCCTAATCCTGCCCTAGGGTAAAGGTTGAGTTTTCCTAACCCTGCCCTAGGGTAAAGGTTGAGTTTTCCTAATCCTGCCCTAGGGTAAAGGTTGAGTTTTCCTAACCCTGCCCTAGGGTAAAGGTTGAGTTTTCCTAATCCTGCCCTAGGGTAAAGGTTGAGTTTTCCTAACCCTGCCCTAGGGTAAAGGTTGAGTTTTCCTAATCCTGCCCTAGGGTAAAGGTTGAGTTTTGCTAACCTTGCCCTAGGGTAAAGGTAAAGTTTTCCTAATCCTGCCCTAGGGTAAAGGTAAAGTTTTCCTAATCCTGCCCTAGGGTAAAGGTTGAGTTTTCCTAACCCTGCCCTAGGGTAAAGGTAAAGTTGTCCTAATCCTGCCCTAGGGTAAAGGTACAGTTTTCCTAACCCTGCCCTAGGGTAAAGGTAAAGTTTTCCTAATCATGCCCTAGGGTAAAGGTTGAGTTGTCCTAATCCTGCCCTAGGGTAAAGGTAAAGTTTTCCTAACCCTGCCCTAGGGTAAAGGTAAAGTTTTCCTAATCCTGCCCTAGGGTAAAGGTAAAGTTTTCCTAACCCTGCCCTAGGGTAAAGGTAAAGTTTTCCTAACCCTGCCCTAGGGTAAAGGTTGAGTTTTCCTAATCCTGCCCTAGGGTAAAGGTTGAGTTTTCCTAACCCTGCCCTAGGGTAAAGGTTGAGTTTTCCTAATCCTGCCCTAGGGTAAAGGTTGAGTTTTGCTAACCTTGCCCTAGGGTAAATGTTGAGTTTTGCTAACCTTGCCCTAGGGTAAAGGTGGAGTTTTCCTAACCCTGCACTAGTTAGTCGTGCTCTCTTGTCTCATGTGTCATCCCTGTCTGTGCGGGCAGTTGCCATTTTGTAATTCAGCTCTCAGTCCCCTTAGCGTTGCAGCCATACGTAAGACTGAGGGGTACAGAAGGTAGAGATTGATGAGGGACGATGGTTTCCTCCTCTGCAGCTGGTGACTTGGACAAGAAAAGACTGGAGGGACACAGGCCCACTGACATGCCTCCTTATCTCTGTCATCAGTAGGTGTTTGAGCCAGGCTGTATACGCTCCAGAGAGGATGTATAGAGAAGCTGTTGTTCAATACGATGTACTGCGGGCAATGAGGTGTGCTGATTTCAGGGTGGTTGTCTGAAACGTGTTGGCAGTGGCCAATGTGAGTGCCTTGGTATTTTTAGGATGGTCTATATCTGAGGTTAGCCTCAAATTATTTATTGGATATTTGAAATAATTTTAGAAATTACAAACTGTAGCTTTAAGATATCATAATTTGTCCAAATGAAAAAACGTATTTACCATGGCTAGCGTTACCAGGTAAAACACTTTGTATGGAGTGTTTATGTTGTTTGTTTATCTAGCATCATCTCGATTGCTTATGATAAATGTAATCAATTTAACCAGTAGGTTTTCTCATGTGTGACTCACCACCTGGATTCGGTCTTATGTAGCAACATTTGAATTTCTGTTTTTTTACAGTGGAAAAAAGTAGAGACTCAGAGCTACAAAATGGTATATCATACATTGCATTAAAGGAAACAATAGAAAGTAATTCTGCTTTGAAAGTTGATCAACTTGTAAACTCACTTTTGAGAAAACCGTCTTTCAATGTTTTGGTAATACTATTGGAGAGCCCATCTTTGTCTACACCCATTCAGCATTGTTCACACCCTCTTAATTAAGCCTAAGCCCCACCCGTCTCTTTAAGGTTTGATCCGTGCGTTCTGTACTAACTTGCCAGATACTTCCAGACATGTAAGAGTGAGAGAACAGCTCACTGAACATTACTCACCCCTAGCAAAGCTGGTAAGGCTGTTATGTTATCCAGAGCGTTGGTGACTGCAAATCAAATCAAATTTTATTTGTCACATGCGCCAAATACAACAGGTGAGACCTTACTGTGAAATGCTTACTTACAAGCCCTTAACCAACAATGCAGTTTTAAGAAAATCCCTAAAAAAGTAAGAGATAAGAATAACAAATAATTAAAGAGCAGCAGTAAATCACAATAGCGAGGCTATTTACAGGGGGTACAGGTACAGAGTCAATGTGCGGGGGGCACCGGTGTCGAGGTAATTGAGGTAATTATGCAATTAGGTAGAGTTATTAAAGTGGCTCTGCATAGATAATAACAGAGAGTAGCGGCAGCGTCGGGGGGGGGGGCATTTGATTATCCAAGATGGTGTAGCAGTGATTGTTTGTCATTGTCCCGTGTAAATGTCGTTTTTTTTGTCTTTTTTTGTATATATTTCAATGTATTTCAATCACTTTTTCCATTTTTTAATGAAATATACCTTCCGGCAACCCGCCTCACCCAATGTGATAAGGATCTGCTATTTTTAGACCTTATAGCCAGAACCTCCATCAGAGGCTAGCCATCAGAAGCTAACCAGCTAATTAGCTACTAGCTTTAGCACAGCCTTTACCTTTAGCACAGACACCAGCCGCTTTTAGCCTGGATAATACTCGCCAGTCTGCCAGTCTGCACAGCGCGATATCAACCCTGAGCATACTACAATACCGGATTCCTGCCGTAAGCCCTGGACCATTACTCCTGATCATTGCAGCTAGCTAGCTGCTACCAAGTGGCCCAGCCTCGAAGCTAGCCTTGAGCCAGGCCCATCTCCTGGCCTGCTCAGTGGACCCTATGATCACTCGGCTATACAGCTGATGCCTCCCGGACTCTTCACTAACACGACTAGAATCCACTACTTCACCGGATTCTTGCCGTAAGCTCTGGACCTTTGCATCGGATCATCGCAGCTAGCTAGCTGCTACCGAGTAGCTATAGTGGCTAATGCCCTTGTCCCGAAGCTAGCACCAGTTAGCCTCGAGCCAGGCACATCTCCCGGATAACAAACGAAGTTACTCCAGCTACAATACCTCTTTTGCCAACTGGCCTGGACTCTTTGTCGACACGGAGCCCTGCCGATCCATCACGACTGGTCTGCCGACGTAATTCCATCCGTTGTGCCCTCAACCAGCTTTTGGCGGACGTCGGTGAAGATGCTTTTACTAGCCCCGGCCTGCTAACTTTTTTTGGAACGCTGTGTCTCCCGCTTGCTAGCGTAGTAAGGACTAGTAAGGACTACCTAGCTGCTTCCCTGTTTCATCTATTACTGTTGATGATCTTCGTCGGAATGCACTCCCAGGTATCCCAGTTCCCCAATAAATGTTCATTTGTTTCGATAAAGTCCATATATATGTCCAAATACCTCCTTTTTGTTCGCGCGTTCGGTAGAGTACTCCAAATGTACTGTGGTCACGCAGTTAAGTTCAGACAAAAAGTAAAAAAAGTTATATTACAGACGATGTATAGAATGTCAAATGATGTATAGAATCAATCTTTAGGATGTTTTTATCATAAATCTTCCATAATATTCCAACTGGACGATTCCTTTGTCTTCAAAAAAGAAAAGGAACAGCTCAAATCAAAATCAAATCAAATGTATTTATAAAGGCCTTCTTACATCAGCTGATATCTCAAAGTGCTGTACAGAAACCCAGCCTAAAACCCCAAACAGCAAGTAATGCAGGTGTAGAAGCACGGTGGCTAGGAAAAACTCCCTAGAAAGGCCAAAACCTAGGAAGAAACCGAGAGAGGAACCAGGCTATGAGGGGTGGCCAGTCCTCTTCTGGCTGTTTCGGGTGGAGATTATAACGAAACATGGCCAAGATGTTCAAATGTTCATAAATGACCAGCATGGTCAAATAATAATAATCACAGTAGTTGTTGAGGGTGCAACAAGTCAGCACCTCAAGAGTAAATGTCAGTTGGCTTTTCATTGCCGATCATTGAGAGTATCTCTGCCGATCATTGAGAGTATCTCTACCGCTCCTGCTGTCTCTAGAGAGTTGAAAACAGCAGGTCTGGGACAGGTAGCACGTCCGGTGAACAGGTCAGGGTTCCATAGCCGCAGGCAGAACAGTTGAAACTGGAGCAGCAGCACGGCCAGGTGGACTGGGGACAGCAAGGAGTCATCATGCCAGGTAGTCCTGAGGCATGGTCCTAGGGCTCAGGTCCTCCGAGAGAGAGAGAGAAAGAAAGAAAGAGAGAATTAGAGAGAGCATACTTAAATTCACACAGGACACCGGATAAGACAGGAGAAATACCCCAGATATAACAGACTGACCCTAGCCCCCCGACACATGATCTACTGCAGCATAAATACTGGAGGCTGAGACAGCTAACTCTCACGGGAGCGCGCGCCACTGAGCTCATATCATTTTCTCAATCATCTACTTCCAGGAGCTCTTATTCTCTCCCTATTCACAGTAGAAACATGAAACAACGTTCTAAAGACTGTTGACATCTAGTGGAAGCCTTAGGAAGTGCAAAATGAACCCTAAGACACTGTATATTGGGTAGGGAATCACTTGAAAAACTACAAACCTCAGATCTCCACACTTCCTGGTTGGATTTTTCTCAGGTTTTTGCCTGCCGTATGAGTTCTGTAATACTCACAGATATCATTCAAACAGTTTTAGAATCGTCAGCGTGTTGTCTATCCAAATCTACTAATAATATGCATATCCTACCTTCTGGGCCCGAGTAGCAGGCAGTTTAATTTGGGCACGTCATTCATCTGAATTTCCGAATACTGTCCCCTGTCACTAAAAAGTTAAGAAATGTAGCTAGATAGCTAGATAGGTAAACAATGACTCCCAACTCATGACGTAACGTTAGTTAATGAGCCATCCAGCTAATGTTAGCTAGCTAGCTAACAGTACACTAACTTGAAATGAAAATATTTGGTCAAAATTAGAGTGGAGTCTTTTGTAAGACATGTAGATAGCTAGCTAAACAATGGACCATAATCACAACTAATGACATTACTCCCTGCAAGAATCTGCAGGTGGCTAACCAACCAGGTTCTATGGCTATAACTAGTCAAGCAAATGTGTCTGAGATACGAAGAATTAGATCATACACAACGTTAGCTAGTGACCCAGCCAGCTAACGTTAGCTAGCTAACGGTACACTTGAAATGAAACCACTTTCTGTAAATTTAGAAATGTGTAATATCTGAAAATGTTGCTAGCTAGACTATCTTACCAGTATACATCATGGTTGGACGAGTCTCCTGTCTGATGCCATACAGGGTTGCCCTTAGTTTGACGATGTAATCCAGACTGATGTTTCTCCATCTCCTTAGCTATCATACTCAAATTCCACTGATTTCAAAACTCGGTCCTCCAGAAAGTGGAGAGCATACACATAACGTTAGCTAGCGAGCCAGCCAGCTAACGTTAGCTAGCTAACAGTACACTTTAACTTGACATTAGGTTTATGCAGTTGCACTACATGATACATTTATAAAAAAGCCGCGTTTGACACGATTACCTAGACATAGTGACCAGCTCCAATAGACAGACACGTGCTATATGGCAGACCAATCCAAACCAATCATGGCTAGCGGGAAGGTTGCTTGCTTTTTCTGTGGCTAAACCAACTAGGCTCGTAATTGAACACATTTATTCGTATTTACAGATGGCATACACATTTGATATTAAGGCACATGAAAATTCACATGTTTGAGAAGGCATTTCTGGCAAAAATACGCAGCTTGATAAAAAAATATTTTTTACTTTCAAACAGCGCTCCTATGAAGTTGTGACTTGCAACATACGCCTATTTTCCTAAATCGGGTCACATATGTGTGTAAATACCATATACAATGAGGGAAAAAAGTATTTGATCCCCTGCTGATTTTGTACGTTTGCCCACTGACAAAGAAATGATCACTCTATAATTTTAATGGTAGGTTTATTTGAACAGTGAGAGACAGAATAACAACAAAAAAATCCAGAAAAACGCATGTAAAAAAATTTATAAATTGATTTGCATTTTAATGAGGGAAATGGGTATTTGACCCCTCTGCAAAACATGACTTTGTACTTGGTGGCAAAACCCTTGTTGGCAATCACAGAGGTCAGATGTTTCTTGTAGTTGGCCACCAGGTTTGCACACATCTCAGGAGGGATTTTGTCCCACTCCTCTTTCCAGATCTTCTCCAAGTCATTAAGGTTTCGAGGCTGATGTTTGGCAACTCCTTTGTTGCCTTGGCCGTGTGTTTTGGGTCATTGTCGTGCTGGAATACCCATCCACGACCCATTTTCAATGCCCTGGCTGAGGGAAGGAGGTTCTCACCCAAGATTTGACGGTACATCGCCCCGTCCATCGTCCCTTTGATGCGGTGAAGTTGTCCTGACCCCATAGCAGAAAAACACCCCCAAAGCAAAATGTTTCCACCTCCATGTTTGACGATGGAGATGGTGATCTTAGGGTCATAGGCAGCATTCCTCCTCCTCCAAACATGGCAAGTTGAGTTGATGCCAAAGAGCTCCATTTTGGTCTCATCTGACCACAACACTTTCACTCAGTTGTCCTCTGAATCATTCAGATGTTCATTGGCAAACTTCAGACAGGCATGTATATGTGCTTTCTTGAGCAGGGTGACCTTGCGGGCGCTGCAGGATTTCAGTCCTTCATGCGTAGTGTGTTAACAATTGTTTTCTTGGTGACTATGGTTCCCAGCTGCCTTGAGATCATTGACAAGATCCTCCTGTGTAGTTCTGGGCTGATTCCTCCGTTCTCATGATCATTGCAACTCCACGAGGTGACATCTAGCATGGAGCCCCAGGCCGAGGGAGATTGACAGTTCTTTTGTGTTTCTTCCATTTGCGAATAATCGCACCAACTGTTGTCACCTTCTCACCAAGCTGCTTGGCGATGGTCTTGTAGCCCATTCCAGCCTTGTGTAGGTCTACAATCTTGTCCCTGACATCCTTGGAGAGCTCTTTGGTCTTGGCCATGGTGGAGAGTTTGGAATCTGATTGATTGATTGTTTCTGTGGACAGGTGGCTTTTATACAGGTAACAAGGTGAGATTAGGAGCACTCCCACTAAGAGTGTGCTCCTAATCTCAGCTCGTTACCTGTATAAAAGACAGCTGGGAGCCAGAAATCTTTCTGATTGAGAGGGGGTCAAATACTTATTTCCCTCATTAAAATGCAAATCAATTTATAACATTTTTGACATGCGTTTTTCTGGATTTTTTTGTTGTTATTCTGTCTCTCCCTGTTCAAATAAACCTACCATTAAAATTTTAGACTGATCATTTCTTTGTCAGTGGGCAAACGTACAAAATCAGCAGGGGATCAAATACTTTTTTCCCTCACTGTATACAACGTTGTTTTATCTCAACTTCCTGAGTGAGAGAGCGAGAGAGAGCGAGAGTGAGAGAGAGAAAGAGAGAGAGGGCGAAGGAGTGGATGGTGGGAGAGAAAGAGAGGGGGAGGAAGTTGCTGGGGCTGAAGAAGATGAATGGAAGAGAGAGAGGGACAAGGAGGAGGAGGATCGGAATGCTCTGGAGCCCAGGTCTCTCTATGAGTCATGGGTAGATTCCGCCCACAGAGGAGCACTAGAGATTCACTGGGATGAAAATATGATTTAGTGGAGAACTGTGGTAAAACAACACAAAGAGAGGGGCTCACCTCCTAGAGCACTGTTTCCCCCTAGGTACAGATCTAGGTAGGATCAGCTTCCCTCTCCCCCAATCCTAACCTTAACCGTTGGTGAGGAAAATGCAGAAGTCATCATTCTAGGGGCGACTTCGCTCTTAACCAATTGAATTAACACAGCTGCTCCACTGGGGTGGTCCAAACTCCACATGTCTCACTAACCTATTTGCATAACTGCTCATCTCCCTGAGCTCATGCATAGACACATACCACAGGTATGTTGGTGGCACCTTTATTGGGGAGAACGGGCTCGTGTTAATGGCTGGAGCGGAATTAGTGGATTGGTATCAAATACAACAAACACATGGTTTTTATAAAAAAATTAAATTAAATTAAATATCACACCCTTTACTCAGAACTTTGTTGAAGCACCTTTGGCAGCAATTACAGCCTCAAGTCTTCTTGGGTATAACCCTACAAGCTTGGCACACCTGTATTTTGGGAGTTTCTCCCATTCTTCTCTTCAGATCCTCTCAAGCTCTGTCAGGTTGGATGGGGAGCATCACTGCACAGCTATTTTCAGGTCTCTCCAGAGATGTACGATCGGGTTCAAGTCCGGGCTCTTTCTGGACTACTCAAGGACATTCAGAGACTTGTCCCGAAGCCACTCATGCGTTTTTTTGGCTGTGTGCTTAGGGTTGTTGTCCTGTTGGAAGGTGAACCTTCGCCCCAGTCTAAGGTCCTGAGCGCTCTGGAGCAGGTTTTCATCAAGGATCTCTCTGAACTTTGCTTCTTTCATCTTTCCTGGAACCTGACTTGTCTCTCAGTACCTGCCACTGAAAAACATCCCCACACCATGATGCTGCCACCACCATGGTTCACCGTAGGGATGTGCCAGGTTTCCTCCAGATGTGATGCTTGGTATTCAGGCCAAAGAGTTCAATCTTGATTTCATCAGACCAGGTGATCTTGTTTCTCATGGTCTGAGACCTTTAGGTGCCTTTTGGCAAACTCCAAGCGGGCTGTCATGTCACTTTTACTGAGAAGCGACTTCCATCTACGCATTCTACCACAAAGACCTGATTGGTGGAGTACTGCAGAGATGGTTGTCCTTCTGGAAGGTTCTCCCATCTCCACAGAGGAACTCTGGAGCTCTGTCGGAGTGACCATTGGATTCTTGGCCACCTCCCTGACCAAGGCCCTTCTCCCCCGATTGCCCAGTTTGGCCGGGCGCCCAGCTCTAGGAACAGTCTTGATGGTTCCAAACTTTTTCCATTTAAGAATGATGGAGCCCACTGTGTAATTGGGGACCTTCAATGCTGCAGAAATGTTTTGGTACCCTTCCCCAGATCTGTGCCTTGACACAATCCTGTCTCGGAGCTCTACGGAAAACTCCTTCGACCTCGTGGCTTAGTTTTTGCGTTGACATGCACTGTCAACTGTGAGAGCTTGTACAGACAGGTGTGGGCCTTTCCAAATCATGTCCAATCAATTGAATTTACTCCAGGTGGACTCCAATCAAGATCAAATCTGAGCTCAATTTCCAGTCTCATCGTAAAGGGTCTGAATATTTATGTAAATAAGGTATTTATGTTTTTATTTTTATTAAATATGCGACAATCTCCCCATCACTCTCCTTACACACCCCCATCTCTCTCCCAGTTTGACCATGCTCTCAGCCTGCTGGAGGCCCATCTCTCTCCCAGTTTACCATGCTCTCAGCCTGCTGGAGGCCCATCTCTCTCCCAGTTTTACCATGCTCTCAGCCTGCTGGAGGCCCATCTCTCTCCCAGTTTTACCATGCTCTCAGCCTACTGGAGGCCCATCTCTCTCCCAGTTTTACCATGCTCTCAGCCTGCTGGAAGCCCATCTCTCTCCCAGTTTTACCATGCTCTCAGCCTGCTGGAGGCCCATCTCTCTCCCAGTTTTACCATGCTCTCAGCCTGCTGGAGGCCCATCTCTCTCCCAGTTTTACCATACCCTCAGCCTGCTGGAGGTGTACTAGCTACTTGTCGTTACTATTCTGCCAGGTGCAAATATTGCTGCGGTATTGTACCACGCACCATGCGGTGCCTTCATTAAATCAAAAGGGGATAGAAATGTTATCTTTAAACTTTTACTGACTGTACCACTGCTTCTCAAATTAGTGTTTTGTCTGATTTCTGTAACAGTTGGATCCTACCACCTACGCCCATGTTCCCTTTATTAACTTTTTTTCATGCACCTCTCCCAGCCCCGGCCCCTGCCCGCCTCTCCCCTCAGAGATATTGGTTCCCTAACATCTGCAGAGAAGTAGTTTGGGCTGAGGGAAAAGTCGTGGTGAGGAGATGACTCCACCGCCGCTCCTCTCCTTTTCATTTGTCAAATTGAATCAATAGGAAGACCAGCTGGATGTCACTACTATTGTCAACAGTATTTTATCAACACAGTAATACCTCATTTTAAAAAAATCTAACAACTGAGAAATGTGAAATAGATTGAATACTACTGATTCAGAGATGGCACGCCAGGCTAAAGTGACAATAATCTAGTATGTGAGCAATTCAGCCAATTCAGAGTCACACAAGGCATTTAGATGGCAATGTACACAATCCATTTTCGAAATAGGATTGAGCAATTGATGAAAAGGTATTTTTGGCCAGTGACAATGGGATGGGAGAGAAAGATAGAGAGAAAGAGAGTCCGTCCGTCCCTCTGGCGGCCAGTGTTCAATCTGAGTTAGCTCAGTCAGACTCATGGCCTCCCATTCCGAGCGGTTCCCTACTAGCGTTGATGGCAGAGGAGCGAATCACTTCTTCAGTAGCATCCCACAAGGCCAGGGTATCTCTGACTTTCAGAGCGAGCGGGGAAGAAGGACAGAATGAGTTGCAGATCTCTCTCGTAAAAGTGACAGCAACAAAAGCCTCGGTTATAAAAAGGAAAGCTCTGGAATCTCCAGGGATACATTTATCTTGTGTACTCAACAGCAACAGTTTTCAAGAGGGAGAGAGTGAGTGTAAAGTGTTACTGCAAGGGGAAGGAGGAGGGAGGGAAAGGGGGGTGGGATCCCACACCCATTACACTTCCTTGCGGCTATTATTCAAGTGTTAATTCCCTACTGGAGTGTGTTTCAGCTGGCATACATCTCAAAGTGTCTGTAAGGTGAAGTTTCTGTCAAATATTGATGGAATCAAATGCTTTAGAATGAGAGGAATCCACAAAACAAACACACTCACAATCGGGTTACAGACAGACAGACAGACAGACAGACAGACAGACAGACAGACAGACAGACAGACAGACAGACAGACAGACAGACAGACAGACAGACAGACAGACAGACAGACAGACAGACAGACAGACAGAGACACAGATGTTTGACTTTTTGTCTTGGCAGGTAGCCTAGTGGTTAGAGCGTTGGGCCAGTAACCGAAAGGTTGCTAGATTGAATCCACTGGATGGCATGTCTAAAGTTTTAGACTGATCCAATGAACCATTGCATTTATGTTCAAAATTTTGTATCGAGACTGCCCAAGTGTGCCTAATTTGTTTATGAATAACTTTTCTTCTTCAAAATTGTGCACTATCCCCAAACAATAGAATAGTATTATTTCACTATAATAGCTACTGTAAATTGGACAGTGCAGTTAGATTAACAAGAATTTAAGCTTTCTGCCAATATCAGATATGTCTAAGTCCTGGTAAATGTACTTGTTACTTACAACCTCATGCTAATCGCATTAGCCTACGTTAGCTCAACCATCCCGTGGAAGGGACACCGATCCCGAAGAAAAATAAATAAAATAAAACATCAAAATATATCCAGTGCTGCATACATGTACCATACTCACCTTGCCCTCTACCCCACGATACAACACCACACATTAAAATAACCAAAACCTCACCACTTCTACAACCGTATATCCAAAACACTTCCCCAGCTATACAGACAGCCCCCCACCGACACACCATATCTCCTGAAACATCTCCACACATTTTATAGAATTCAAATTCCACCCTAAGGCGCGCAGAGACCATCCCATTAAATAATAGTAAAGGGTCTGTTATCCCCCCACCTTTGACCCTGTTCCTCCTTGTTAGCCAGATAGCTAACTTTGCCTGAGCAAACAGAAAATTCAAAAAAACACATTTGGCCTTCTCCTTATTTGAATACCTGTACCCCATTATAAACATCCCAACAGTAAAAACCACCCCCAACCTCTCACACAGACATTCCAACAGAGACATTAATGGCATTAACCTGGCGCACACAGAAAACACATGAATCACAGTTTCTTTCATTACACAGAAAGGACACCCCTGCCCGACTCCCGGTTCAACCCGTGCCAACCATCTGTCAGTGGCCAGGGCTCCATGTAGAACCCTCCACTGGAGGTTCCCTGACCTCTTTGGTACTGGGGGTTTGTAGAGTCCCCTCCATCTAAAACCCACCATACTCTCCGCCCCACATTCCCCCTGCCACTGATGTGCCTTCACTCCTGTTAGGCTCCTAATGTTCCTCACCTTAACGCAGAGGTTGTAGAGGGCTTTACCTCCCACCCCTTCAAACTCTCCCAGGCTCGGAATGTTAAGATCTAACAAGTCCTCCAGACCCACTTGCCAGTCCCCAGTCTCTGCCGTCACCTGCAGTGGCGGAAACATTGGTGGCCCCTCCCCCTTTGGCCGCTCAAACACCCCCCTTACCAGCTCAGACAGTGCCTCCTGGACCTCCTCCAGGAATCTCTCCAGCAGCCTGAGAGACGTTATTCCTGTGTTTGTTGTGCCAGGACTTCCGTGGTTTTCCACCCCTTCTCTCCCAGCAGTCGCAGGTCACCCAGCCTTAGTAAACCCGCTGCCGTCAGTCGCTTCTTCAGGGTGGCCGACAGTACCGATCTCAAAGGGATGGCTGGGTTGTGGAAGATAGGCTCCTCCCACACCCACAGCCAAGGTTCCACACCCCCTTCTTGTGTGGGCCTTAATAGCTGCCAGGGCCTCAACAATGCAGAGTGAAAGTCTGAGAGACCTGCTGTACTCAGCCTCTCCAGCTTCATGAGGAACAGCTGCTGGTCCAACCCTAATCTTCCAACTCTCCTCAGCAGCACACATGCTGGTTCCCTCCAGTCAACATCAGTATGGTACAACAGTCTTTGCGCCGCCTTTAGTCTGAAAGCAGCCTCCCTGCTCTCCAGTTCTACTAGGCCTTGTCCTCCTTCGTGGATGGACATGTACAACACTTCCGCCCCGACCAGGAAAAATCCAGCGAGCAGACCGGTGGTGGGGTTGAGGACAGCCAGTTTATGACACAGGGAAGATGCCACCAGGTTGTTGATTATCAGCACCCTCCCTCTATATGACACTTGGGAAAGGAGCCAGCATACCTGGCCAGTCTTGACACCACTGCCAGTGACAGCCCCTGCCAGTTCTTCCTGACCCACCTCTCCGAGCCCAGGTACACCCCCAAAATGTTAAGCCCTTCACAAGCCCACTGCAAACCCCCTGGAAGCAGAGGAGGGGCCCTATCCCTCCATGCCCCACATAACAGAGCTTTGCTTTTGCTCCAGTTTACCTTAGCTGACGAAGCTCCCTCGTACACCTTCAGACTTGTTTCTAGTGCCTGCATATCCTGACCATCACAGAAATGTAATCTGCATATGCTGACACTGCTATGCCTGTCAACACACCCATGTCTGTCCAGCACACTCCCTGCAGTCTCCTTTGTAGCAGGCCTAAAAAAGGCTCAATGGCTAGTGTATATAACTGCCTCAATAGAGGGCATCCTTGTCTAATTCCCCGTCTCACCCAGACTGGCCTACTGAGCCCCCCTCCCACCTTGACCATACATGACACCCCAGCATACAACATCTTCACATAGGTCAAAATCCTTTCCCCAAATCCAAACACAGACATCACATTAACCTCTATGGGCTAGGTGGGACGCTTGCCAGTGTAATCCCGTGGCGCGTTATTCAAATTCCTCAAAAATGCAAAAACTTCAATTTTTCAAACATATGACTATTTTACACCATTTTAAAGACAAGACTCTCGTTAATCTAACCACACTGTCCGATTTCAAAAAGGCTTTACAACGAAACCAAAACATTAGATTATGTCAGCAGAGTACCCAGCCAGAAATAATCAGACACCCATTTTTCAAGCTAGCATATAATGTCACATAAACCCAAACCACAGCTAAATGTAGCACTAATCTTTGATGATCTTCATCAGATGACAACCCTAGGACATTATGTTATACAATACATGCATGTTTTGTTCAATCAAGTTCATATTTATATCAAAAACCAGCTTTTTACATTAGCATGTGACTAGCATGTGACTAGCATTCCCACCGAACACTGCCGGTGAATTTACTAAATTACTCACGATAAACGTTCACAAAAAGCATAACAATTATTTTAAGAATTATAGATACAGAACTCCTCTATGCACTCGATATGTCCAATTTTAAAATAGCTTTTCGGTGAAAGCACATTTTGCAATATTCTCAGTAGATAGCGCGGCATCACAGGGCTAGCTATTTAGACACCCAGCAAGTTTAGCACTCACCAAAGTCAGATTTACTATAAGAAAAATGTTATTACCTTTGCTGTCTTCGTCAGAATGCACTCCCAGGACTTCTACTTCAATAACAAATGTTGGTTTGGTTCAAAATAATCCATTGTTATATCACAATAGCGTTGTTTTGTTAGTGCGTTCAAGACACTATCCGAAAGGGTAAATAAGGGTGACGAGCATGGCGCAATTCGTGACAAAACATTTCTAAATATTCCATTACCGTACTTCGAAGCATGTCAACCGCTGTTTAAAATACATTTTTATGCCATTTTTCTCATAAAAAAGCGATAATATTCCGACCGGGAATCTGCGTTTAGGTAAACAGACGAAAGAAAATAAAGCATGGGGTCGACTCGGGCACGCGCCTAAGCCCATAGTACTCTGATCGGCCAAGTGCCAAACGCGATAAAGTGTTTCAGCCAGAGGCTGCCTCGATATCGTTCAGCTTTTTCCCGGGCTCTGAGAGCCTGTGGGAGCCGTAGGAAGTGTCACGTTATAGCAAAGATCCTCAGTCTTCAATAAAAAGAGCCAAGATGAAACACAACTTGTCAGACAGGCCACTTCCTGCATGGAATCTTCTCAGGTTTTGGCCTGCCATATGAGTTCTGTTATACTCACAGACACCATTCAAACAGTTTTAGAAACTTTAGGGTGTTTTCTATCCAAAGCCAATAATTATATGCATATTCTAGTTACTGGGCAGGAGTAGTAACCAGATTAAATTGGGTACGTTTTTTATCCGGCCGTGTCAATACTGCCCCCTAGCCCTAACAGGTTAAACAGATACTCATGGTCCACTCTATCAAAAGCCTTCTCTTGATCTAAAGAGACCAGTCCAAAGTTAGAACCTCTCGACAAGTCCAACATGTCCCTGATTAAGAACAAGTTGTCCGTGATTGAGTGTCCCGGTTCACAATGTCTTGCCCTGGTGTACTATAGAGTCCAGATGGGACTTCAGTCTGTTAGAGAGGACCTTGGGAAATATCTCGTAGTCCGCACAGAGTAATGCCACAGGCCTCCAGTTCTTAAGTTCACACAAGTCCCCTTTTTTGGGCTGCCGCCTGACGGCAGCTCATCGCCAACTCTACCCCGACGCACTCATGCAACGCGCAAAAGAAATCCAGTCCAATTATTCCCCAGAATTTTTTATAAAACTCCACTGGGAGTCCATCGACCCCCGGTGCATAGCCAGGGGACATCTGGGTCACAGCCTCTGCCAGTTGATGGGACAACAGGGGAATGTCCATTTCATCCCTCTGTGCCAAAGGGAGCTTAGTTCTGCAAACAAAACCTGAGCACACATAGGATCACACAGTTCTGCCCTATACAAGTATAAAACTCTGCAGTCCACTCCCGCATCTCCCTCACCACAGAGGTCAGACGCCCATCTGAAAGCCGTAGACAACGCATACCCTTTGCTTCACCCCTGTATTTCCGAACCAAAGAAGAAGGAGCTGGGAGAATCCATCTCCTTGAGCATGGAGAACCTAGCTGTCACGTGTGCTCCCTTTCTGGCCTCTAGGTCACCAGGCTGCTCATTATGGCGCACACCTGTCACCATCGTTACGCGCATCAGCGCATAATGACACTCCATCACCTCCTTGATTACCTGCCCTATACAGTTTAGGTCGGAAGTTTACATACTGTCACGTCCTGACCAGTATAAGGTTAATTGGTATTGTAGTTTGGTCAGGACGTGGCAGAGGGTATTCGTTTTATGTGGTTCGGGGTGGTGTGTTTTGTTGAAGGGGCATTTGGTTTAAGTATTCTGGGGTTTTTGGGCACTGTTTGGTTTTCAGGTATTCTATGATTAGTCTAGTATGTCTGTTTCTATGTTTGGTTAATTGGGGTTGGGACTCTCAGTTGAAGGCAGGTGTTGTCTATCTGCCTTTGATTGAGAGTCCCATATATTAGGGTGTGTTTGTGTTTGTTATTTGTGGGTGATTGTTCTGTGTTGAGCCTTATGCTTTGCCAGACTGTTTGTTGTTCGTTCGTTCTAGTGTTTGTTATTTTGGTATTCATTTTGAAAATAAATAAAACGTCAAGATGAGCCTGCACTTACCTGCTGCGTTTTGGTCCTCCTTCACCGACGACAACCGTGACACATACACCTTAGCCAAAAACATTTAAACTCAGTTTTTCACAATTCCTGACATTTAATCTTAGTAAACATTCCCTGTTTTAGGTCAGTTAGGATCACCACTTCATTTTAAGAATGTGAAATGTCGGAATAATAGTAGAGAGAATAATTTATTTCAGATTTTATTCATTTCATCACATTCCCAGTGGGTCAGAAGTTTACATACACTCAATTAGTATTTGGTAGCATTGGCTTTAAATTGTTTAACTTGGGTCAAACATTTTGGGTAGCCTTCCACAAGCTTCCCACAATAAGTTGGGTGAATTTTGTCCCATTCCTCCTGACAGAGCAGTGTAACTGATTCAGGTTTGTAGGATCCTTGATCGCACACGCTTTTACAGTTCTGCCCACACATTTTCTATAGGCTTGAGGTCAGGGCTTTGTGATGGCCACTCCAATACCTTGACTTTGTTTTGCCAGTACTTTGGAAGTATGCTTGGGGTCATTGTCCATTTGGAAGACCTATTTGCGACCAAGCTTTAACTTCCTGACTGATGTGTTGAGATGTTGCTTCGATATATCCACGTAAATGTCCTTCCTCATGATGTCATCTATTTTGTGAAGAGTACCAGTCCCTCCTGCAGAAAAGCACCCCCACAACATGATGCTGCCACCCCCGTGCTTCATGTTTGGGATGGTGTTCTTCGACTTGCAAGCGTCCCCATTTTTCCTCCAAACATAACAATGGTCATTATGGCCAAACAATTTAATTTTTGTTTCCTTCCTGAGCGGTATGACGGCTGCGTGGTCCCATGGTGTTTATACTTGCATACTATTGTTTGTACGGATGAACGTGGTACCTTCAGGCATTTGGAAATTGCTCACAAGGATGAACCAGACTTGTAGAGGTCTCCATTTTTTTCTGAAGTCTTGGCTGATTTCTTTTGATTTTCCCATGATGTCAAGCAAAAATTACTTGTGTCATGCACAAAGTAGATGTCCTAACCAACTTGTCAAAACTATAGTTTGTTAACAAGAAATTTGTGGAGTGGTTGAAAAATGAGTTTTAATGATTCTAACCTAAGTGTATGTAAACTTCCGACTTCAACTGTATTCACCCAACACACTCCTATTTCCCACATCTCTGGCGCCATTTATATTAAGCGAGCCTACCCAAAGAGTCTCCATAAGTGGGAGAAAATCCAGCAAAGACAGAGACCAATAGCAAAGCTCAAAAAGCCCCAGTGCCAGAAAGAAACAATACATCTTAACAGCGTCTGAAGGTAGACCTTTACGCACGGTTGTTACCCACTTCTTGAACCTAAACTGTTTCCTGGGTGAGAGGACACCATGCCCCTCATTTTTCATAGGGTGTTGTTCTGATCTTACAAACTTTACCGGATCGCAAAAAAAGCCTCAATATTAACTTTTTTCCCTTTAGTCTCATTCAGGAACCTTGACAGTTCCCTTACCGTGTACCTTGACCCTTCTGCCTGACTGGCTATCAGCTCTGGACCCATTGAGGATGAGTCTGAAATTAAATCCTCCTCATCGTCCTCAGACTCAGACTCACCTTCCTTCTCCTCATCTCCATCTCCATCTCCCATCCTGACTACCTCCGCCCCCAACACCAGGCAAAGGTTCTTTAGTGCCTGTTACCACACCAGCCTCTCCCATCCCAACTCCTTTCTTCTCCCCCTTTTTCCTCTTCCGTCCTCCACCCCCCCAGTCGCTTACCCTTCCCCACTATACTCTCCTCATCCACTAGCATAACCTGACAAGATCCAGCTTCAGCTACACCACCATCCATGATATGACTAGACCCAGCCTCATGTACACCATCATCCATAGCATGACTAGACCCAGCCACAGCTGCATCACCATCTATAGCCTGACTAGTCCCAGCCTCATCTACACCACCATCTATAGCATGACTAGACTCTATCCTCTTCCTCCCTAACTTTGAAAAAAAACTGTGGGTACCGCTAAAACAAATAGAGCATTAACCCTCCACCATAGAAAATACAATTTGAAATGAAAGACCAAGGAAAGAATCAAGAAAATAATTTATGACAGAGCCCTCCACACCAAACACTCAAACTCCCAAAAACGTCCAGCATGCACTGCAAGAGCGAGAGACACAGACAGACGGACGGACAGACAGACAGACGACAGACAGACAGACCAGACAGCACAGACAGACAGACAGACAGACGGACAGACAGACGGACGGACGGACGGGCAGAACGACAGAATGACAGAACGACAGACAGACAGACGGAAGGACGGACGGACGGACGGACGGACAGACGGACAGACGGACAGACAGAACGACAGAACGACAGACAGAGAAATAGGACGGCCAACAGCAGCAAACAAATAAACACAGACACACAAAGAGAAACATCCTGATGTATGTGCAGACGTTCAGGTAACACACACATGCACACACAGAAATACACGCATTCACACTTACACAGAGGTGCGCGCACACACACACACATGTGGCATGTACCCCTCCTCACTCCCCCATACTGTATGGCAGTAGATGTATTGTGTAGGTGAGTTGACAGTGAGCGAGGTGGAGAGCTCTGTCTGCAGCAGAGCATGTTATTGAGCTCTCTCATGTTCCCCTGTCTGGAGTAAATGGGGCCTTTCTGTAGTACAGTCTGCAGTCACTTCACTCCCACTCTCGTGTGACTGCAGCATTAGGCAGGGCTATACACACACACACACACACACAACACACACACACACACACACACACACACACACCCACACACACACACACACACACACACACACACACACACACACCTAGTTGGAACAAACCCTGGCTGGTTAACTGCCATGCTACTCCTGGGACTCAAGTGAACTGTACTCTGAAGTCATGATTCAAGGTTGTTGTGTGTTGTCCATTGCAACCTTGAGCTTTTTCTCTTTTGTTACCTGGTAACAGTACAGTTGTTGTATTTCGTTCTGCCGCACTACGTCTCGCACGTTTCAATGATGTAACAAGGTGGTCGGGGTTGCGCCAAGCCGCGGTTAAGGAGTTAACGTACGCTAATGAGAAAAGATTTGAGACCCCTGCTGACTTAAGTGTTTGATGTGAGAGATGAGGGTGGTAATTATCCAAAGTGTCTCAATAAGTGCAGATTAGCCTGGCTATCCTCCGCCGAAGCCATGACGATTAGCCTGGCTGTCCTCCGCCGAAGCCATGACGATTAGCCTGGCTGTCCTCCGCCGAAGCCATGACGATTAGCCTGGCTATCCTCCGCCGAAGCCATGACGATTAGCCTGGCTATCCTCCGCCGAAGCCATGACGATTAGCCTGGCTATCCTCCACTGAAGCCATGACGATTAGCCTGGCTATCCTCCGCCGAAGCCATGACGATTAGCCTGGCTGTCCTCTACTGAAGCCATGACGATTAGCCTGGCTATCCTCCGCCGAAGCCATGACGATTAGCCTGGCTATCCTCCGCCGAAGCCATGACGATTAGCCTGGCTATCCTCCGCCGAAGCCATGACGATTAGCCTGGCTATCCTCCGCCGAAGCCATGACGATTAGCCTGGCTATCCTCCACCGAAGCCATGACGATTAGCCTGGCTATCCTCCGCCGAAGCCATGACGATTAGCCTGGCTATCCTCCGCCGAAGCCATGACGATTAGCCTGGCTATCCTCCGCCGAAGCCATGACGATTAGCCTGGCTATCCTCCGCCGAAGCCATGACGATTAGCCTGGCTATCCTCCACTGAAGCCATGACGATTAGCCTGGCTATCCTCCACTGAAGCCATGACGATTAGCCTGGCTATCCTCCACTGAAGCCATGACGATTAGCCTGGCTATCCTCCACTGAAGCCATGACGATTAGCCTGGCTATCCTCCACTGAAGCCATGACGATTAGCCTGGCTATCCTCCACTGAGGCCATGACGCCACTAAGCGAGGCTGGTTAAGTGATCGCCCTACATGTTAGCGTACTCTGTTAGCAAAGCATATTCAGATGAAAAAAGACTGCATTAGGTCCATTAGGTCCATTAATCCATCAGAGAAATACTCTTTAAGGCAGTAATAATCATTTTATAGCCATAATGTCATTAATGTACCAATCATAGATTGCCCCTTAAAAGCATAAAATAATGTGTCATTGATGCCATTACTAATTCAATACTAACAAAGCCACATAGTCTGTTTTGTACTTAACCAATAAGGCACGAGGGCGTGTGGTATATGGCTAATATACCACGGCTAAGGGCTGTTCTTAAACACAACACAACGCTGAGTGCCTGGATACAGCCCTTAGCCGTGGTATATTGCCCATATACCACAAACCCCTGAGGTGCATTTCACTGTTGTATTCAGCGCATATTTTATTTATTTATTTATTTCACCTTTATTTAACCAGGTAGGCAAGTTGAGAACAAGTTCTCATTTACAATTGCGACCTGGCCAAGATAAAGCAAAGCAGTTCGACAACATACAAAAACACAGAGTTACACATGGAGTAAAACAACATACAATCAATGATGCAGTAGGAAAAAAAAATATATATTTTTTTAAAAAATAAGATTATATACAATGTGAGCAAATGATGTGAGATAATGGAGGTAAAGGCAAAAAATGCCATGGTGGCAAAGTAAATAAAGTAGAGCAAGAAAAACACTGGAATTGTAGATTTGTAGTTTGAAGAAAGTTCAGAGATAAAATATAAATAATATGGTGCAAAGGAGCAAAATAAATAAAATAAATAAATACAGTAGGGGAAGAGGTAGTAGTTTGGGCTAAATTATAGATGGGCTATGTACAGGTGCAGTGATCTGTGAGCTGCTCTGACAGCTGGTGCTTAAAGCTAGTGAGGGAGATAAGTGTTTCCAGTTTCAGAGATTTTTGTAGTTCGTTCCAGTCATTGGCAGCAGAGAACTGGAAGGAGAGACGACCAAAGGAGGAGTTGGCTTTAGGGGTGACCAGAGAGATATACCTGCTGGAGCGCGTGCTACAGGTGGGTGCTGCTATGGTGACCAGTGAGCGGAGATAAGGGGGGACTTTACCTAGCAGGGTCTTGTAGATGACCTGGAGCCAATGTGTTTGGCGACGATTATGAAGCGAAGGCCAGCCAACGAGAGCGTACAGGTCGCAGTGGTGGGTAGTATATGGGGCTTTGGTGACAAAACGGATGGCACTGTGATAGACTGCATCCAGCTTGTTGAGTAGGGTATTGGAAGCTATTTTGTAAATTACATCGCCGAAGTCGAGGATTGGTAGGATGGTCAGTTTTACGAGGGTATGTTTGGCAGCATGAGTGAAGGATGCTTTGTTGCGAAATAGGAAGCCAATTCGAGATTTCACTTTGGATTGGAGATGATTGATGTGAGTCTGGAAGGAGAGTTTACAGTCTAACCAGACACCTAGGTATTTGTAGTTGTCCACAAATTCTAAGTTAGAACCGTCCAGAGAAGTGATGCTGGACAGGCGGGCAGGTGCAGGCAGCGATCGGTTGAAGAGCATGCATTTAGTTTTACTTGTGTTTAGGAGCAGTTGGAGACCACGGAAGGAGAGTTGAATGGCATTGAAGCTCGTCTGGAGGGTTGTTAACACAGTGTCCAAAGAAGGGCCAGAAGTGTACAGAATGGTGTCGTCTGCGTAGAGGTGGATCAGAGATTCACCAGCAGCAAGAGCGACATCATTTATGTATACAGAGAAAATAGTTGGCCCAAGAATTGAACCCTGTGGTACCCCCATAGAGACTGCCAGAGGTCCAGACAGTAGGCCCTCCGATTTGACACACTGAACTCTGTCAGAGAAGTAGTTGGTGAACCAGGCGACGCAATCGTTTGAGAAACCAAGGCTACTGAGTCTGCCGATGAGGATGTGGTGATTAACAGAGTCAAAAGCTTTGGCCAGGTCAATGAATACGGCAGCACAGTATTGTTTCTTATCGATGGCGGTTACGATGTCGTTTAGGACCTTGAGCGTGGCTGAGGTGCACCCATGACCAGCTCTGAAACCAGATTGCATAGCGGAGAGGGTGCAGTGGGATTCGAAATGGTCGGTAATCTGTTTGTTAACTTGGCTTTCGAAGACCTTAGAAAGGCAGGGTAGGATGGATATAGGTCTGTAGCAATTTGGGTCAAGAGTGTCACCTCCTTTGAAGAGGGGGATGACAGCAGCTGCTTTCCAATCTATGGGAATCTCAGACGACACGAAAGAGAGGTTGAACAGGCTAGTAATAGGGGTTGCAATAATTTCGGCAGATAATTTTAGAAAGAAAGGGTCCAGATTGTCAAGCCCATATGACAAATAAAATTGGATTTGATTTGCCTTATTGCTATTATAAACTGGTTACCAACGTAATTAAAGCAGTACAAATAAATGTTTTGTCATACCCGTGGTATACAGTCATATACCACAGCTGTCAGCCAATCAGCATTCAGAGCTCGAACCACCCAGTTTATAAGTAATTATATATTGTAAGATTGATTCATTATTCAAGGCTGAATTTATAAAGTGCAGCCTTCAAGAGTACTTCAACTCTTAAGTTTAAGAAGAAAAAAGATGTTGGATAACTTTTTGTGAAGTTTTACACCACATCATCACTTTTCTAGTCACATAAGATGATTAATAAGAAATGTGGCGGTTGTGTTAACCTTGGTGCCTTGCGCCTTAGTGAGAGCGAGAGAACTAGAGAGAGAGACAGAGAGAGAGAGAGAGAGAGAGAGAGAGAGAGAGAGAGAGAGAGAGAAAGCGAGATGTGTGTGTGTTTATGTCTGTGTGTCTGGTAGTGGTAGGGATGATATTGAAGAGTCCACTAAACTCTTGTGGCACATCCTTGCTCCTCCATTGGCAGAGCTGCTGTTGGGAGTTTGTGTTATCTCTCTCTCTCTCTCTCTCTCTCTCTCTCTCTCTCTCTCTCTCGCTCTCTCTCTCTCTCGCTCTCTAGCTCTTTTTTTCTCTCTATCTTTCTCTCTTTCTTTCTCTCTCTATCTTTCTCTCTCTCTAGCTCTCTCTTGCTTTCTCTAGCTCTCTCTAGCTCTTTTTTTCTCTCTATCTTTCTCTCTCTCTTTCTCTCTTTCTCTCTCTCTAGCTCTCTTTCTATCTCTATCTTTCGCTCTCTCGCTTTCTCTAGCTCTCTCTAGCTCTCTCTCTCTAGCTCTTTTTTTCTCTCAATCTTTCTCTCTCTCTCTCTTTCTCTCTCTCTCTCTAGCTCTCTCTCTAGCTCTCTCTCTAGCTCTCTCTAGCTCTCTCAACTAGCTCTCTTTCTCTCTCTCTCTCTCTCTAGCTCTCTCAACTAGCTCTCTTTCTCTCTCTCTAGCTCTCTCTATATCTTTCTCTCTCTTTCACGCTCTCTTTCTATCGCTCTCTCGCTCTCTCTCTAGCTCTCTCTCTCTCTCTCTCTCTCTCCTTTTTTCGATCAGGTTTTCTTAGCAGCATTATTCCTGCCTCTATTCTAGCACACCCTTACTTGACACTTCTATTTCTCTGTCAGAGTTGGCAAATTACTCTGCATCACAGCTCCACTAGCCACTCCATGTTTCACCTTCCCAACTCTGTGACAAGAAAACCAGCGTTAGAAGTGAGATGAATGTTGGTGTCTAATGTCAGCGTGCATCCTGGGGAGTGAGGGGGTGCAAGGGACGAGTGGGCAGGCAGGCCAACGTGGTGAAGGGGTGGGGGATGAAGGGGATAGTGAAGGAGGTTGGAGGTGGGGTGTTGTTGGCCAGGCTACACAGCCTTTGAGGTACGCTTTTAAAATAGCCTGATTCAGCCGAGTATACACACCGCATGGAGTCTAATTCCTTTGAGATGAGAGGAGGCTGTGATGCACAGGGACACTGGTGTTGTCACAGATGCTTCCTGTTGGCGTGGGTGTTTAATTGTGTGTGTGCGTTTGTGAGTAGGTGGAAAGATATGTGCGTGGTTGTGGGTGGGGTGTTGTTGGCCTGGCTACACAGCCCAGAACTAGGAGGGTAGATGTGTGTGTGTGGTTGTCTGGGTGTGTGTTTGTGTTGTGTGTGTCTGTGTACTTATATGCGTGCATTCGTACATACAGTACATACATACAGCACATACATACATACAGTACATACATACAGCACATACATACATACATACATACATACATACATACATACATACATACATACATACATACATACATACATACATACATACATACATACATACATACATACATACATACATACATACATGCATACAGTACATACATTATACTTTTTGGAAGAAGCTAGCTAGCTAACGAAGAACAACAAAGAATATCTAGTTAACAGAAGAAAAGAAAGAGAAAATCAGGACAGAAGAAAAAGGATATCAAAGTGAAACAGTTCTCTAAAGACACAGGAGACAATAATACAAGAAACAACACTTCTGTAGCTTGTCAACTATGTGTCTGTCTATCCCTGTTCTCTCCTCTCTGCACAGGCCATACAAACGCTTCACACCGCGTGGCCGCTGCCACTCTAACCTGGTGGTCCCAGCGCGCACGACCCACGTGGAGTTCCAGGTCTCCGGCAGCCTCTGGAACTGCCGGTCTGCAGCCAACAAGGTTGAGTTCATCTCAGCCTATGCTACCCTCCAGTCCCTAGACTTCCTGGCGCTGACGGAAACATGGATTACCACAGTTAACACTGCTACTCCTACTGCTCTCTCTTCGTCTGCCCACGTGTTCTCGCATACCCCTAGAGCATCGAGCCAGCGGGGTGGTGGCACTGGAATCCTCATCTCTCCCAAGTGGACATTCTCTCTTTCTCCCCTGACCCATCTGTCTATCTCCTCATTTGAATTCCATGCTGTCACAGTTACCAGCCCTTTCAAGCTTAACATCCTTATCATTTATCGCCCTCCAGGTTCCCTCGGAGAGTTCATCAATGAGCTTGACGCCTTGATAAGTTCCTTTCCTGAGGATGGCTCACCTCTCACAGTTCTGGGTGACTTTAACCTCCCCACGTCTACCTTTGACTCATTCCTCTCTGCCTCCTTCTTTCCACTCCTCTCCTCTTTTGACCTCACCCTCTCACCTTCCCCCCCTACTCACAAGGCAGGCAATACGCTTGACCTCATCTTTACTAGATGCTGTTCTTCCACTAATCTCATTGCAACTCCCCTCCAAATCTCCGACCACTACCTTGTATCCTTTTCCCTCTTGCTCTCATCCAACACTTCTCACTCTGCCCCTACTCGGATGGTATTGCGCCGTCCCAACCTTCGCTCTCTCTCTCCCGCTACTCTCTCCTCTTCCATCCTATCATCTCTTCCCTCTGCTCAAACCTTCTCCAACCTATCTCCTGATTCTGCCTCCTCAACCCTCCTCTCCTCCCTTTCTGCATCCTTTGATTTTCTCTGTCCCCTATCCTCCAGGCCGGCTCGGTCCTCCCCTCCTGCTCCGTGGCTCGACGACTCACTACGAGCTCACAGAACAAGGCTCCGGGCAGCCGAGCGGAAATGGAGGAAAACTCGCCTCCCTGTGGACCTGGCATCCTTTCACTCACTCCTCTCTACATTCTCCTCTTCTGTCTCGGCTGCTAAAGCCACTTTCTACCACTCTAAATTCCAAGCATCTGCCTCTAACCCTAGGAAGCTCTTTGCTACCTTCTCCTCCCTCCTGAATCCTCCTCCCCCTCCCCCCCCTCCTCCCTCTCTGCGGATGACTTCGTCAACCATTTTGAAAAGAAGGTTGACGATATCCGATCCTCGTTTGCTAAGTCAAACGACACCGCTGGTCCTGCTCACACTGCCCTACCCTGTGCTTTGACCTCTTTCTCCCCTCTCTCTCCAGATGAAATCTCGCGTCTTGTGACGGCCGGCCGCCCAACAACCTGCCCACTTGACCCTATCCCCTCCTCTCTTCTCCAGACCATTTCCGGAGACCTTCTCCCCTTCCTCACCTCGCTCATCAACTCATCCTTGACCGCTGGCTACGTCCCTTCCGTCTTCAAGAGAGCGAGAGTTGCACCCCTTCTGAAAAAACCTACACTCGATCCCTCCGATGTCAACAACTACAGACCAGTATCCCTTCTTTCTTTTCTCTCCAAAACTCTTGAACGTGCCGTCCTTGGCCAGCTCTCCTGCTATCTCTCTCAGAATGACCTTCTTGATCCTAATCAGTCAGGTTTCAAGACTGGGCATTCAACTGAGACTGCTCTTCTCTGTGTCACGGAGGCTCTCCGCACTGCTAAAGCTAACTCTCTCTCCTCTGCTCTCATCCTTCTAGACCTATCTGCTGCCTTTGATACTGTGAACCATCAGATCCTCCTCTCCACCCTCTCCGAGTTGGGCATCTCCGGCGCGGCCCACGCTTGGATTGCGTCCTACCTGACAGGTCGCTCCTACCAGGTGGTGTGGCGAGAATCTGTCTCCGCACCATGCGCTCTCACTACTGGTGTCCCCCAGGGCTCTGTTCTAGGCCCTCTCCTATTCTCGCTATACACCAAGTCACTTGGCTCTGTCATATCCTCACATGGTCTCTCCTATCATTGCTATGCAGACGACACACAATTAATCTTCTCCTTTCCCCCTTCTGATAACCAGGCGGCGAATCGCATCTCTGCATGTCTGTCAGACATATCAGTGTGGATGACGGATCACCAGCTCAAGCTGAACCTCGGCAAGACGGAGCTGCTCTTCCTCCCGGGGAAGGACTGCCCGTTCCATGATCTCGCCATCACGGTTGACAACTCCCTTGTGTCCTCCTCCCAGAGTGCTAAGAACCTTGGCGTGATCCTGGACAACACCCTGTCGTTCTCCACTAACATCAAGGCGGTGACCCGATCCTGTAGGTTCATGCTCTACAACATTCGCAGAGTACGACCCTGCCTCACACAGGAAGCGGCGCAGGTCCTAATCCAGGCACTTGTCATCTCCCGTCTGGATTACTGCAACTCGCTGTTGGCTGGGCTCCCTGCCTGTGCCATTAAACCCCTACAACTCATCCAGAACGCCGCAGCCCGTCTGGTGTTCAACCTTCCCAAGTTCTCTCACGTCACCCCGCTCCTCCGCTCTCTCCACTGGCTTCCAGTTGAAGCTCGCATCCGCTACAAGACCATGGTGATTGCCTACGGAGCTGTGAAGGGAACGGCACCTCCATACCTTCAGGCTCTGATCAGGCCCTACACCCAAACAAGGGCACTGCGTTCATCCACCACTGGCCTGCTGGCCCCCCTACCTCTGAGGAAGCACAGTTCCCGCTCAGCCCAGTCAAAACTGTTCGCTGCTCTGGCACCCCAATGGTGGAACAAGCTCCCTCACGACGCCAGGACAGCGGAGTCAATCACCACCTTCCGGAGACACCTGAAACCCCACCTCTTTAAGGAATACCTAGGATAGGATAAAGTAATCCTTCTAACCCCCCCCCCCCCCCCCCCCCTTAAAATATTTAGATGCACTATTGTAAAGTGGTTGTTCCACTGGATATCATAAGGTGAATGCACCATTTTGTAAGTCGCTCTGGATAAGAGCGTCTGCTAAATGACTTAAATGTAAATGTAAATGTAAATACATACAGCACATACATACATACAGTACATACAGCACATACATACATACAGTACATACATACATAGCTACTCCGGTTGTGTCAGTCTGTGTTCCAGTAATGACTTGCCTGGTCATAGCCACAGAATTCACACAGTCTCTAAAAATATCGCTTTTAAAGGAATCTCTAAATGGAGTGGAAGGAATGATATTCACACTGTTCCAGTACGGTAATTAAAATGATAGAAGACTCATATATCAGCCCCTGCTTTTGCTGCTGGCTCCTGATTAAAGCTAACAACTTCATCATACAGTAATAATCCAGATTCCTCCAAGAAAAGAGTGGCACAGTGTGTATATGTCATTACTGTATGTCCATTACTATTCCCTTTTCTCTTACTCAGTTTGAGAACTTTAAATAACTCGCCCTCTCTCTCTCTCTCTCTCTCTCTCTCTCTCTCTCTCTTTCTGTCTTTCCCCTAATCCCTCCCTCCTTCCCCCCTTTCCCCCCACCTCCCTCTCTATCTCCCACTGTGCAGCCTGTGAGTTGATGAACAGGGGGATCCTGGCTCTTATTAGCTCAGTTGGCTGTATGTCGGCGGGCTCCCTGCAGTCGCTGGCGGACGCCATGCACATCCCGCACCTGTTCATCCAGCGTGCCCCCGCCGGCACCCCTCGCTCCAGCTGTCCCCTCGTCAGCCGCGGCCGCCAGGATGACTACACCCTCTTCGTTCGCCCGCCTGTCTACCTCAACGACGTCATCCTCCAAGTGGTCAGCGAGTACAGCTGGCAGAAGTTTATCATCTTCTACGACCAGGAATACGGTAAGAATCGGCCGACGGGGGTGTTATGGGAAGAGAGGGAAGTGGTCCTGGGCTCATATACTATTAAAAACAATTCCTAATACTGTATCTATGCTCGATTGAGCTTGCCTTTTGCAATGGAACCAATGGAAAGGTCTCAAGAGGCAAA
The DNA here is from genome assembly GCF_965601325.2 of Salmo salar. NCBI lineage: Eukaryota > Metazoa > Chordata > Actinopteri > Salmoniformes > Salmonidae > Salmo > Salmo salar. The sequence continues at coordinate 39,516,105 of NC_138314.1, forward strand.
CCCCGCCCACCTGGCATTCCTTGCAGGCTTAAGCAAACACTCTTAAAGTATTTGCAAATGTTGAATAGTATGTGAACCCAGGTATGCTGAGAAGGGGGGTGCAGAGAGTAGGAAGTGGGGAGGGATGCACTATAGCTGATATTCATAGGGAAGGATTCAATGATGAATGAAGATGTGTGATGGAGATCTGATGGACTCGCAGCTTGGCAGACATTAGCATGCTAATGGTTAACGGCCTGAACTCCCTGCATTCTGGAGGACCAGAGTCAATGCACCAACATAGTTAATGTTCCCCACCATCTCCATCCACCTTCATTACACTGGATTATATGTGTTCATACTGTTGGAGGGAGGAGGAGGGAGGGAGGGAGGGAGGGAGGGAGGGAGGGAGGGAGGGAGGGAGGGAGGGAGGGAGGGACAGAGCGTGTGTCTGTGTGTATGTGTTTTTATGTGTATGTGTGTGTGTGTTTGTGCCTGAGAGAGAAAGAGAGAGAGAGGCGGAGAGATAGGGATTGTTTATCACTAGATGTGTAAGTGTGTAGATCCGTCTGTCTGGCCCTGTGTGTGGGAGTGAGGCAGCTTCATCTCCACTCCCCCTGTCTGTCCCTATGGAGCTCATCTCCCATGGTCCACTGCACCAGGTTAAAAGCATCAAGGCTGGCTAAATACGTGTGGCTCCCAGAAGAACAGCCGGCAGAACCATTTTGGGTCTCACACTGCCAGTTGCACTGTGGCGTTGTATAGTGCTATAACGACTCTCTGCGGCTGCCCGCCCCATTCACCAGAAGATGGTCCTCCAAGGTATTAACCATACCAGTCTCTAAGCCCGAGCTCTTTGAGATGTAACAATGTTCTCTTACACATCGCCTCGTCTTCGTCTGGCTTTGGGGACTCTGGAGTGTGTATGTGTAAATTGGGGATAATACAGTGTGTATGTGTAAATTGAATTGGGTTGCCCACTCCTCTATTTTGTTTAGGTCTAGTGGTGCAATCTGAAGACTGAAAACGATAGGAGTTCTGTGTCTGTGTACCGGGGGATTTGGGCTTGAGAGTTCACAGAGGTGTCACTCCTATCAGAGTTTATAAATCTAACTAGCCTGGGTTCCAGATCAGAGTTTATCACTCTATCTAGCCTGGGTTGTTTTGTCATCTCCTTATGGAATTGTCATGCCAAATACGATCTGTGGAACAAAAATAATAAACAATCCCCAAATGTGTGAAGGAAGGGTAGCTGTAGTGGTTATTGAATTAGGCTCAAATCCTCTTTCTCCTCCAGCTCATTAATGATATAATGTTCATATTTAGAGAATGCTGAATTGCCAGACTGTTTGGCTTGACAATGTCAATGGAGTAGGCAAAAGCACAAAGAGTCTATCCTACAGGGCTCGCAACTTCATCTGTTGGAGTAGGACATTCCCCAACAGGACTGCATATTACCAAGCCTCCTAGGCTATGATTCTGGCTACAGCTACTCTGGGAAAACAGGTGAAAACAAGATGCAGGTGAAATCCCAGTTGGATGTTGGAGCCACTGTGGAACACATCAAGATTCCTCAAGCAGAGAACATGTGCAGGGATCGATAACACAGCTACACATGATTAAGTAGGCCCATTGTTGTTGATGGTGGGTAGAGAGGAAGCCGAGAGGGACCCCAAAGACAGCATCCCCAATGGCTCCCTATTCCCTACATAGTGCATTATCAGAGCCCTACGGGGCTTCCTTTATGCCCCTGGTTATAAAGCAGTGGACTATATAAGGAATAGAGTGCAATTCGGGACGTTGCCAGAATCTGCTACCACCATAGAAGCAGCCTTTGTATTGGTTGAGTATTGGCTCCACTTCTGACCAATCCCCAGCCACCTCTCCAAAATGGGAAACCAATAGATTTGGGAAGGTGGGACTTGTGCTGTACGTGTATCCCTTCTGATCCAGTTCTGACCAATCCCCAGCCACCTCTCCAAAATGGGAAACCAATAGATTTGGGAAGGTGGGACTTGTGCTGTACGTGTATCCCTTCTGATCCAGTTCTGTGAGTGTACAACATATTAGGCAGAAAATATATTTAGCTTTTTAGCCATTCTTTATTATTTACAAAATATTTACATATATATTTGAAATGATCCAAGGTAGCAACATCATTTACAGTAAAACAATGAAGTAGATTTTTTTTTGTACAATTTAATAAAACATTCTGATTCTATATATAACACCTTGGGAAGGTATTTTCTAAATAGTCACCAGTTCCTGGTGAGCAGCTGTGCCATGAGCCTCAAATAATACATATATATTTTTAATCTCTATTTAACTAGACATGTCAGTTAAGAACAAATTCTTATTTACAATGACGTCTACCGGGGAACAGTGGGTTAACTGCCTTGTTCACGGGCAGAAGACAGATTTTTGCCTTGTCTGCTCAGGGATTAAATCGAGCAACCTTTTGGTTACTGGCCTAACGCTCTAACCGCTAGGCTACCTGCCACCCCAAATAATTATAATAATAGTAATATGTGCCATGAGCCTCAAATCTCAGCCTAAACACTTCCGCTGCTTAGCCTTTCAGATTTACAGGGAGCCATTTCTTTTCCGAGGGAAAATTATGAAAATGTATTTTCTGAGGGAGATTTATGGTGCGAGGCAGCCTTTGTAAAGCAGGTGTGTTGTGAAGCATAGTAAAAGCATCAGCCACAGAAGAGATGCTGAAGCTACTCTGGGATTGATGGAGGCAGCCTGAGACCTGTACCTCACTCAATCTGCATGTAGCACAGACAGATACACACACGCACACACACACGCACACCCACACGCACACACACACATACAATTACTTCTAACCCATCCACAACTGTTTGACTATATGTGATAAAGTGAAAATCTGAGCTCCCCACCCGACCCTAACCCGACCCTAACCCGACCCTGACCCGACCCGACCCTAACCCGACCCTAACCCGACCCTAACCCGACCCTAACCCAACCTGACCCTAACCCGACCCTAACCCGACCCTAACCCAACCCTAACCCGACCCTAACCCACTAATATAGAAAATGCACAGTTCCCTTTTATGTCCTTTTTGCCTCAGTGGATCGACGTTAGCATTTGGCGATTGGCGTGTATTTGGCGTGCGTACAGTTAGAAAAACTATAACAAGCATTTCTTGTTGGACAAATTCAGGTTTCGTCCATTTGCTTTTGTTTGGTTCTTAGTGAATACACCACAGGAGTTTGCCTCAGGACCTTTACATGGCAATGCCCATTTCTGCTAGAATTGTGCGAAATAATCATTTCTGAGATATTGGGACAACATTGCTGTGTACAACTGAGTAAATCCATATATATATAACTAGATTTGGATTAAATTAGCCAGCACCAAGGTTAAGTGGATGATCCCCAGACATTCTCTTAGTTGTAGAGCTGTGACTCATAGCATATAGAGTGTATAGACCTAGACCGCTGCACCCCCTCTCTCAATACTAACGATAATGAAGACGCTAATCTGGATTGTAATTACGCCTGTGTATTTTCTCACTGATTGAAAGTGCCTCGTACCAACACATCTCTGTTTGTTCATTTTCCCAGTCTGTATTATTCTCCTGTAGTCTCATAATGTAAACCAGGGTGACAATAACAACAATAGCACCAGTGGCAGCCTGGCATGTTGCCGGCTGGGGCATTAGTGTCACTTCTTTATCGAGCTGTAATGGTAATGAAGAACTCACATTAGCAACACTCTTTTACTTCCTCACTATTCGATATCCGTATCCCTCCCTCCCCTCCCTCCCTCCCTCCCTCCCTCCCTCCCTCCCTCCCTCCCTCCCTCCCTCCCTCCCTCCCTCCCTCCCTCCCTCCCTCCTCACCCTACACAGTCACGTTGTAAACAGCAGCAGTCCAGCTGCCGACCGAATGGCGTGTGCATCAGCAGGGACCTCTGGGTATTCCTCCCTCCATGTGTCATAAAACGTTTCCCGAAATAAAAAGACAAGCTGGTGTGTGGAGTCCGAGCCCCGCCCCCCAGCCCTCTCTGAAAACCGTGGTGACACAGGGGCCTATAAGTAGACATTTCCTGCATGTTCTCCTCCCCTCGTCCTCTGCATGGGCATCTCTCCAGGCCAACTCTCACCCTCTGACCTTTTGACCCTGACTGATGATGTCATCCGGAACTGGATCGTTCGTCAAGTCATCTGGCTGTGTGTTTTTTCCTGTCCCTCTGTGTTGGTTGGTGCTGTGTATATACTCCCTAACACCTTACACCATCGACTCAGCCCAGCATCTAATGAGGTGCAATTCATCTGTTCATTGTTTAATGATGACAATGACAAGGAGGCAATGTCATCATTTGTTCACATCAACTACATTATTAGTCAACTAATGTACACCATATAGACATACAGTGGCTTCAAACAGTTTCACAGCCCTTGACTTATTCCACATTTTGTTGTGTTACAACCTGAATTCTAAATTGATTAAATAAATAAAACAATCTCAATCATTTACATACAACACCATATAATGACAAAGTGAAAACATTTTATCAGAAATGTTTGTACATTTATTGAAAATGAATATTCACACCACTGAGTCAATATATGGTAGAATCAATTTTGGCAGACCCAGATGTGTCTTTCTGGGTCTCTAAGAGCTTTGCAAACCTGGATTTTACAATATGTGCACATTATTATTTAAATAATTATTCAATCTCTGTCAAGTTGGTTGTTGATCATTGCAGGACAGCCATTTTTAAGTCTTGCCATAGATTTTCAATCAGATTAAAGTCAAACTGATACTACAGTAGGCCACACAGGAACATTGATTGTAACTCCAGTGTATATTTGGCCTTGTGTTTTAGGTTATTGTCCTGCTGAAAGGTGATTCTGTCTCCTAGTGTCTGTTGGAAAGCAGACTGAACCTGGTTTTCCTCTAGTATTTACCTGTGCTAAGATGTATTCCGTTTCTAATCACTGTTCAACTGTGGGACCTTACAAATATTTGAACATACAGAGATGAGGTAGTCATGCAAAAATCATAATAAACACTAATACTGCACAGAGAGTCCATGCAACTTATTATGTCACTTGTTAAGCACATTTTTACTCCTGAACTTATTTAGGCTTACCATAACAAATGGGTTGAATACTTATTGACTCAAGACATTTCAGCTTTTCATTTTGTATTAATTTGTAAACATTTCTAAAAACATAATTCCACTTTGACGTTATGGGGTATTGTGTGTAGGCCAGTGACCAAACATCTAAATGTAATCCAAATTCAGGCTGTAACAAAACAAAATGTGGAAAAATCCAAGGGGTGTGAATACTCTCTGAAGGCACTGTATATGCAAAGCAACACTATAGCGCTATAGAAGTACATAGTCGGCATTGGTATACCACGGAACCAATTTATTCAGAGACCAAAGCACAACTTTTTCCCACAATTTCTGAATCAGTGCCACATTTTGGAAGGCACCTTTGAACTCATGTTTGGTGGGAGTTGGATTGTGCATTCCGCCAGTGACCCAGCTGCAGAATGGGTTTAATGAAGGCCTGCCCTCCTAGCTGAGAAAGAGAGGGTGGGTAGGGAGGGAGGGAGGGAGGGAGGGGGAGAGAGAGAGGGGGGGTAGGGAGAAAAGGAGGGAGGGGGAGAGAGAGAGAGAGAGAGAGAGAGGGGGGGGGGATAGGGGGAAAGGGAGGGAAGGGGAGAGAGAGAGGGGGGATAGGGGGAAAGGGAGGGAGGGGAGAGAGAGACAGAGAGAGGGGGGATAGGGGGAAAAGGAGGGAGGGGGAGAGAGAGATGAGCAGCCAGTCAGCTCTCTGACTGATGATTCATTTTAATATGTACCTCTTCAGTGGTGATTCATTTTAATATGTACCTCTTCAGTGATGATTCATTTTAATATGTACCTCTTCAGTGATGATTCATTTTAATATGTACCTCTTCAGTGAGACAGTTGCCCACCTCACTGCTGCAGTGACAAATGTACTACACAGGTCTAACTCCAGCACACTGAAAGAGAAATGCTAATTCTCTTCTGTCTATTACAACATTTTTCTACAGGAGCGAATGTGCTGTGATAAAAGTGAATGTGTAATACTATGATTTTGTAGTATACTGTATACCAAATACTGTCCATATTAATGGGGAATGGTGGAATGCGGTCTCCAATAAGCTGTTTTTGAGTTTATTGACATGTCTTTAACTCTATAGTGTCACGTCGTTCGAGCGGACCAAAGTGCAGCGTGTGTATCGTTCCACATATTTTATTGAACTGTGAAACTATGCAAGATACACAAATAAACTAAAGAACAAAAACAACAAACCGTGACGAAGAGGTGCAACATACACTAACTCAAAAACAATCTCCCACAAACCCAGGTGGGAAAAACAACTACTTAAGTATGATCTCCA
>NC_138314.1:39527500-39795000 GCF_965601325.2 Salmo salar
GCCTGAAAACATGCTTTGATGTAGAAATATGATGGACGTAGTGGAAATGTGGTTAACCAAGAGATGCAGAATTAGCTAATATGGACAATAGTTTTTATAGGACTAGTTACTAGTTTCACTGGTTATACCTGAATTATCCCCTGAATTATCCCTGAATTATCCCCTGAATTATACCTGAATTATCCCCTGAATTATACCTGAATTATCCCCTGAATTATACCTGCATTTTTTACGTCGCACGATCCCATTTCTAAATGATAATGATCCTATAATAAGCTATTTGCAAATTGAAAGTGTGGCACAGATTGGATTTGTTTCATTACTAAATAACTACAGAGTATTTTGGAGATGCTAATGTAATTCGTTGTAAGGCACTCCACGAGCTGACAGATCTGCCACTGTTTCTTTTAATAACTTGATTGATGTTATCATCAGAAGTTGGAACACCCAAGGGAGCGTTTCAAAGACACAAATAAACAGAGACAGGCATTAATGGTTTTGAAGTTTTTTGTTATCACAAGATGATTCTCGAGTGCAAACGGAAAAAACGCTTTCTACTTTTATCGCCATGCTGGATCGTTATCTATGGAGCTCCCAGATAGTGATTGTAGCCCTTCAAGATGAATGCTAGCCATCTAAAAATCCTCTAACATTCCTTTTCTCATTCCAAAATCACATTTTAGAACACAACACTGGCTGGCAAGCTTGTAATCACTTAGCTTCCATCGCAGGTCAGAGAAACGAGCGTTGTTTGTTTTTTGTGTTGGGCCAGCACTCCTTTGGTGAATGAGATAATAAGAGCCACAAATCTTATTAAGAAGCTGTCTGAAGCTATTTCAAATAATCAAGTTGTAAGACTAACAGATGATGTCTGACAGAAATCCCAAACTGGTCCTGGGAAACTACCAGTGTACTATATTAGGCTTGTTTTGGGCTGGGTGAGTGAGTGGAGACTGTTGGCAACTGGGCGAGTGTGAGGGGATGTGTATGTGTATGCAGACAGGCGTGTGTATGTACAGACAGTATGTGCTTTGGATGTGAAGTGTGATGTTGACAGACGGGGGCCTGACACTAACGACACTACTAGTCTGGTGGAGTCACTGAGAGGCCATCCAAACAGACAGAGGGACAGACGTTGGGACATGGGAGGAGGTGTCGGGGAGGTGAGGCGAGGCGAGGCGAGAGAGGCCGTGTCCTCAGCCGCTGCCTCTCTTTCCGTCACTCCCAGTGAAGTGTGTGTCCGACAGTGTCATGGACAGATGTCCGTCACGCTGATGGTGACAGCCTGACAGCTGGACAGGGAGTGTTAGAAAACACCCTCTCTCTGGAGATAATTGCTCATACAGCTGACAACACCAACAGACAGGACAACAGAGGGGTAGTGTTTCACCTGGCTGTGCTGTATTACAGTGATAAGAAGTCCTGTAGCTCTGTCTAGTTAAGTTAAGTCAGTACTGTTGTTGTTGTTGTTGTGTGTACCATCAGTATGAGATCGACTCCAGTCCAAGGGGCAGAGAATCAGTCTCCCCGAGCTGTCATGGCAGACTAGCTGCTGTTTCCCAGTACACACACCCCTACCTCTCTACAATGATTTGGATGAGGTACAGCTAGCTCGGTGTGGGCCGTGTGACTGGTCACTTTATCTCAAGGTAACAGTTAGACGGATGGCCCCTGTCAGACATGCCCTCCTCTCTACTGCATTCCCCTATCTCCATCTCTCTTCCTCTTTTCACTTGCTTTCTCCCCCGCATCCCCATCGGTCAGACAGGCAGTCGGACCCTGTTCCCACCACTCAAGGTCGCGGTCTGAGCAGCAGACACACAACAGCGGTCACGCCTCTCTAACACATGGTGGGCCACACAGAGAGCTCTGGTTAGGCGGAGTGGGGAGACAGTGTTTGGCAAGTGACCATGACATCTTAGTGATGTACATGACACATGCACCACAAACAGAAAGAGAGAGAGAGAGAGAGAGAGAGAGAGGAGAGAGAGAGAGAGAGAGAGAGAGAGAGAGAGAGAGAGAGGCAGGGAAGGAACTAAGGCAGGGAAGGAACTAAGGCAGGGAAGGAACTAAGCGGAGCCGTTTGAAATGCATTATTGAAATGGAAAGTGCTGAGGCTGAGAAGATGATTCATCGTGTGTTGTGTCACTCTCTCTACCGTCAACTTTACTGCCATGGTGACAGAGTGCAGGAAGAGTAACCTGTGACAGAGGTGCTATTGTTATGGTGGAGGAGATGGGAGAACAAGGGGATGAGACGCTGGAGCGCTTTTGTCCTTACCCTCATGAAGGAGAGAAGTAGGGGGGGTGGAGAGGTGATGGGGGTGGGGGGATGGCTGGAGGGTTGTGTGGGTGTGGGGGGGGGGGGTCCTTGAAGAGGAGGTACAGAGCACATGCAGTAGCATAGTGGAAATGGGTTATACTTTATTTTACAGTCCTACTAGCCACTGGAATTCCTCTTGTATTTAGAGTGATATGACTCAGTAAGAAATTTGTACTTTCTAGTAATGATTTGAAATTATTTCACTAAATTAGTAATTTCTTGATAACAATATTGTTACTATCAGGTTAGCTACAATGAATCCCAAAATAACCAAGAGTACATTTTCTGGAAATAATTATCTGATTACTCTGTTACTACGCAAATACCATGTACGCAAAATAACATAATTACCTGGAAATTGTTTTCTTAGAAGACTGTGTTACAGTCTGGTGAACGTGTCGTCAGTTTCCAACCTGCCTTGGCGTGTCCTCTTAACCTGTTGGGGTGTAGGGGGCAGTATTTTCACGGCCGGATGAAAAACGTACCCAATTTAAACAGGTTACTACTCTGGCCCAGAAACTAGAATATGCATATTATTAGTAGATTTGGATAGAAAACACTCTGAAGTTTCTAAAACTGTTTGAATGGTGTCTGTGAGTATAACAGAACTGATTTGGCAGGCAAAAACCTGAGAAAAATCCAAGCAGGAAGTGGAAAGTCTGAGAATTGTAGTTGTTCTTTTGATTCTCTATCGAAACTACGGTGTCTGTGGGGTGACGTTGCACTTCCTAAGGCTTCCATTGGCTGTCAACAGCCTTCAGAAAGTGGTTTGAGCATTCTCCTGTCACTGGGCAGAGTATAGGAGCTCAGTTACTGAGTAGTCTGCCTGGCAACAAAGGGATTGGATATGCGCGGTCACACGAGCGCGCCGTTCCTTCTTTTTCTTCTTGAATGAATATGCTATTGTCCAGTTGGAATATTATCGCAATTTTACGTTAAAAATACCATAAAGATTGATTTTAAACAGCGTTTGACATGCTTCTAAGTACGGTAATGGAACATTTTGACTTTTCGTCTCTGGTTCCGCGCTCGTGCATTATGCCTTTGGATAAGTGATCCGTACGCATGAACAAAACGGAGGTATTTGTACATAAATATGGATTATTTCGATCAAAAACAACATTTCTTGTGGAAGTAGCAGTCCTGGGAGTGCATTCTGACGAAGATCAGCAAAGGTAAGCGAATATTTCTAATACTAATTCTGAGTTTAGGTTGCCCCGAACTTGGCGGGTGTCTGTATAGCTCGCTGTGATGGCTGAGCTATGTACTCAGAATATTGAAAAATATACTTTCTCCGTAAAGCTATTTTAAAATCTGACAAAGCGGTTGCATCCAGGAGTAGTCTATCTATAATTCTTTAAATAATTGTTATATATTTTGTCAACGTTTATGATGAGTATTTTTGTAAATTGATGTGCACATTCACCGGACGTTTTGGTGGGAATACATTTTCTGAACATCACGCGCCAATGTAAAATGCTGTTTTTGGATATAAATATGAACTTTATCAAACAAAACATACATGTATTGTGTAACATAATGTCCTAAGAGTGTCATCTGATGAAGATCGTCAAAGGTTAGTGCTTCATTTAGCTGTGTTTTATTGACACATGTCCTTGCTTGGAAAATGTCTGTGTGATTATTTTTGTCTATACACTCTCCTAACATAATCAAATTTTTTACATTTAAGTCATTTAGCAGACGCTCTTATCCAGAGCGACTTACAGTAGTGAATGCATACATTTTCAAACATTTCATGCATTTTTTTTTTGTACTGGCCCCCCGTAGAAATCAAACCCACAACCCTGGCGTTGCACACACCATGCTCTACCAACTGAGCCACAGGGAAGGCCATGTTTTGCTTTCGCTGTAAAGCCTTTTTGAAATCGGACAATGTGGTTGGATCAAGGAGAAGTGTATCTTTAAAATGGTGTAAAATAGTTGTATGTTTGAGAAAGTTGAATTATGACATTTTGTTGTTTTTGAATTTGCCGCCCTGATATTTCACTGGCTGTGTCCCGCAGGTGGGACGCTAGCGTCCCACGTAGCCCATAGAAGTTAACGGACAGCACTCATTGGTTGACTCGAATAGTACCCTATTCCCTATGTAGTGCACTACTTTTGACCAGACCCTATAAACCCTGGTCAAATGTAGTGCACCACATAGGGAAAAGGGTGCTATTTGGGACATGGACATGTACCGCACCAGGGCGTAGGATGTTTAATGATTCTGCTTTAACCTTGAACTTTATCACTAAAATAGACGGCCATGACATTAAAGTCTTATCTTACACACACACACACACCACACACACACACACACACACACACACACACACACACACACACACACACACACACACACACACACACACACACACACACACACACACACACACACACACACACGCACTACGTGGACCAGAATGGAGCATTAGTGCTGTTGACCCACGCTAGAACCCTAGCACCAATGATGTTCGCCTTCAACATAAAATATAGTACAAGATCACAGATAGTTTTGGGCTGCATTTTCACTAAATGCTCTGAAAAAGATCTTATGTGAAAAGATCTGATGTGATTGGTCAAAAGACCAATTAGTGGAAAAATATCAGAATTTGTTTGCCTGTGTGAACGCAGAGATGGTGTATTGGTTTTCAATAGGTTTTGTATCGACACGTGTGTGTGTGTTTATATGCGAGCGTACAGTATGTGTGTATGAGAGTTCGTGTGTGTGTGTTTGTGTGTGTGTATGTTCGTATGTGTCTGGGTACATGTGTGTGTGTGTGTGTGTGTGTTAAGCAGGAGGTACAGTATATCACCCCTCGTCTCTGAAGAGGAGTGCATCAAATCTGTGTCACGGAGCTCTCATTCAGTGATTATTTACTGCCTGCCTATCCCCCCCAGCCCTGCCCCTTTTCTCTGTCACTATCTCCACATTACACGGTCAATTTGATATCACTGGCCATTCTCCTATCTCAGGACATTTCTTCTCGCTTTGTTTCTAATTTCATTTGGAGAAGCATGACCATTCCTACACGATCCTCTGTGGACAGTATCACGCCGAGCCTGGCATTCAAAGCAGAGAATGTAGAGTGGAATGAAGGATGAAGAATCAAATGACATTCCACAGTTTAAAAAAATGTTTTGTGCTGTGTCTTTTCTAATTAATGCACTTGGTTTTAATAGAAGTCCTGCTAGTAAGATGTATTAGATGGGAAATTGAAATTGTCTGTCTGCAGAGAGAGAGAGAGAGAGAGAGAGAGAGAGAGAGAGAGAGACTCATGGATAGTTGCTGAATTAATTCTGCCTTCTTTAGGGTTGCTTGAATGCATAGGTTTTTCTCCTCTGTCGTCTGATGATGAAGTGGATGGCATTTCTGTTCCTTTTTTGGAAACGTCGCTGTTGAAAAGGTAATGCTAGATTAACACCTTGGTTGCTTTTAAGTATTAGAAGATGTCAGGTTTTCTATGTAATGTGTGTAATTGATTTGTTGAAAGTCTGCAGCATGCTCCGAGTGTCTAGTATTAGTCTACTGTATGGTTTACTTCTATAGCTATTCTATTTTTCTCCCCTCTATTTTCTGTATAGTTTCTACTAGTGAAAACACATATACACTGATATTACTAACTTTCCATTATAAATATCACTTTTTTTTCTTTTTTTGGAATCTGAACCTCGAAAGCTCTGCGTCAGATCTTTAATAATTTAACAGGAAGTCCCATTGACTGTGGTTTCCTGCTGAGGCTGCAGTACAGCATCTACAGTTGAAGACAAGCTTTGTTTAGTGTTTTCTTCCCTCCTGTTATTTAATGACCCTCCCTCTGGTATGTGATACATGTTGACAGAGTCAGTAGACTGATTAGACTACCATGGTAGGAGGTTGTTAAGACTACCATGGCAGTAGACTGAGAAGACTGCCCTGGTAGGAGGTTGCTAAGACTACCATGGCAGTAGACTAAGACTACCATGGTAGGAGGTTGTTAAGACGACCATGGCAGTAGACTGAGAAGACTACCATGGTAGAAGGTTGCTAAGACTACCATGGCAGTAGACTGAGAAGACTACCATGGTAGGAGGTTGCTAAGACTACCATGGCAGTAGACTAAGACTACCATGGTAGGAAGTTGTTAAGACTACCATGGCAGTAGACTGAGAAGACTACCATGGTAGAAGGTTGCTAAGACTACCATGGCAGTAGACTAAGACTACCATTGTTGGAGGTTGCTAAGACTACCATTGCAGTAGACTGATAAGACTACCATGGTAAGAGGTTGCTAAGACTACCATGGCAGTAGACTGAGAGGACTACCATGGTAGGAGGTTGTTAAGACTACCATGGCAGTAGACTGATAAGACTACCATGGTAGGAGGTTGCTAAGACTACCAAGGTAAGGAGGCTGATAAGACTACCATGGCAGTAGACTGATAAGACTACCAAGGTAAGGAGGCTGATAAGACTACCAAGGCAGGAGGCTGATAAGACTACCAATGCAGGAGGCTGATTAGACTACCATGGCAGGAGGCTGATTAGACTACCATGGCAGGAGGCTGATTAGACTACCATGGCAGGAGGCTGATAAGACTACCAATGCAGGAGGCTGATAAGACTACCAATGCAGGAGGCTGATAAGACTACCATGGCAGGAGGCTGATAAGACTACCAATGCAGGAGGCTGATTAGACTACCATGGCAGAAGGCTGATTAGACTACCATGGCAGGAGGCTGATAAGACTTCCCGTGAAGGCTGATAAGACTACCATGGCAGGAGGCTGATAAGACTACCAAGGCAGGAGGCTGATTAGACCACCAAGGTAGGAGGCTGATAAGACTACCATGGCATAAGGCTGATTAGACTACAATGGCAGGAGGCTGATTAGACTACCAAGGTAGGAGGCTGATAAGACTACCATGGCAGGAGGCTGATAAGACTTCCTGAGAAGGCTGATAAGACTACCATGGCAGGAGGCTAATTAGACTACCATGGCAGGAGGCTGATAAGACTACCATGGCAGGAGGCTGATAAGACTACCAATGCAGGAGGCTGATTAGACTACCATGGCAGAAGGCTGATTAGACTACCATGGCAGGAGGCTGATAAGACTTCCCGTGAAGGCTGATAAGACTACCATGGCAGGAGGCTGATAAGACTACCAAGGCAGGAGGCTGATTAGACCACCAAGGTAGGAGGCTGATAAGACTACCATGGCATAAGGCTGATTAGACTACAATGGCAGGAGGCTGATTAGACTACCAAGGTAGGAGGCTGATAAGACTACCATGGCAGGAGGCTGATAAGACTTCCTGAGAAGGCTGATAAGACTACCATGGCAGGAGGCTAATTAGACTACCATGGCAGGAGGCTGATAAGACTACCATGGCAGGAGGCTGATAAGACTACCATGGCAGGAGGCTGATAAGACTACCATGGCAGGAGGCTGATAAGACTTCCTGCGAAGGCTGATATGTCTACCACGGCAGGAGGCTGATGAGACTACCAAGGTAAGGAGGCTGATAAGACTACCATGGCAGGAGGCTGATTAGACTACAATGGCAGGAGGCTGATTAGACTACCAAGGTAAGGAGGCTGATAAGACTACCATGGCAGGAGGCTGATAAGACTTCCTGAGAAGGCTGATAAGACTACCATGGCAGGAGGCTGATTAGACTACCATGGCAGGAGGTTGTTAAGACTACCATGGTAAGGAGGCTGATAAGACTACCAAGGCAGGAGGCTGATAAGAATACCATGGCAGGAGGCTGATTAGACTACCATGGCAGGAGGCTGATAACACTACCATGGCAGGAGGCTGTTAAGACTACCAAGGCAGGAGGCTGATTAGACTACCATGGCAGGAGGCTGATAACACTACCATGGCAGGAGGCTGATAAGACTACCATGGCAGGAAGCTGATAAGACTACCATGGCAGGAGGCTGATAAGACTACCATGGCAGGAGGCTGTTAAGACTACCATGGCAGGAGGCTGATAAGACTACCATGGCAGGAGGCTGTTAAGACTACCATGGCAGGAGGCTGATAACACTACCATGGCAGGAGGCTGTTAAGACTACCATGGCAGGAGGCTGTTAAGACTACCATGGTTGGATTAGTCCTCTAATCCTCTCCCTCCCTCCGCAGACAGACTCAGGCAGGGTTCAACCACAGGGTCAAACTTATACTGTGATACCGTCACCAGCCATAGTCCAAACTGGAAATCACAACACTATGGCTCCTCCCAAATGGCACCCTATTCCCTTTATAGTGCACTACGTTTGGCCAGGGCTCATAGTTCACTATATAGGGAATAGGGTACCATTTGGGTCATACCCTATGCAGTTAAAGTTGGACAGACAGCACCAGGGGAGAAACAGCTGTTCTATACCGGATTACTGTAGTGTGCTCTCGAGGCAGGCGTTAACTCGACACAGAGGAATGTGGTGTGAGTGTGAGTGAGTGTGTGTGTGTGTGTGTGTGTGTGTGTGTGTGTGTGTGTGTGTGTGTGTGTGTGTGTGTGTGTGTGTGTGTGTGTGTGTGTGTGTGTGTGTGTGTGTTCGCATCATGTGGGTGTACACTATCGATGGAGTAGGACACTGGGCCTTAGTGCTTCACACTGGGTGGGGTAATCACACTGTCCGTCAAACTGTTTGGTTTAACCCTGTAGGTAACACATTAGTTTATGCCTGTAGGTAACACATTAGTTTATGCCTGTAGGTAACACATTAGTTTATGCCTGTAGGTAACACGTTAGTTTATGCCTGTAGGTAACACGTTAGTTTATGCCTGTAGGTAACACATTAGTTTATGCCTGTAGGTAACACATTAGTTTATGCCTGTAGGTAACACATTAGTTTATGCCTGTAGGTAACACGTTAGTTTATGCCTGTAGGTAACACGTTAGTTTATGCCTGTAGGTAACACATTAGTTTATGCCTGTAGGTAACGTGTTAGTTTAACCCCGTAGGTAATGTGTTAGTTTAACCCTGTAGGTAATGTGTTAGTTTAACCCCGTAGGTAATGTGTTAGTTTAACACGTTAGTTTATGCCTGTAGGTAACGTGTTAGTTTAACCCTGTAGGTAACACGTTAGTTTAACCCCGTAGGTAATGTGTTAGTTTAACACGTTAGTTTATGCCTGTAGGTAACACGTTAGTTTAACCCCGTAGGTAATGTGTTCGTTTAACACGTTAGTTTATGCCTGTAGGTAACGTGTTAGTTTAACCCCGTAGGTAATGTGTTAGTTTAACCCCGTAGGTAATGTGTTAGTTTAACCCCGTAGGTAATGTGTTAGTTTAACCCGTTAGTTTATGCCTGTAGGTAACGTGTTAGTTTAACCCTGTAGGTAACATGTTAGTTTAACCCCGTAGGTAATGTGTTAGTTTAACACGTTAGTTTATGCCTGTAGGTAACACGTTAGTTTAACCCCGTAGGTAATGTGTTCGTTTAACACGTTAGTTTATGCCTGTAGGTAACGCATTAGTTTAACCCCGTAGGTAACGTGTTAGTTTAACGCTGTAGGTAATGTGTTAGTTTAACCCTGTAGGTAATGTGTTAGTTTAACACGTTAGTTTATGCCTGTGTTAGTTTAACCCTGTAGGTAACGTGTTAGTTTAACACGTTAGTTTATGCCTGTAGGTAACGTGTTAGTTTAACCCCGTAGGTAATGTGTTAGTTTAACCCCGTAGGTAATGTGTTAGTTTAACCCTGTAGGTAACGTGTTAGTTTAACACGTTAGTTTATGCCTGTGTTAGTTTAACCCTGTAGGTAACGTGTTAGTTTAACCCCGTAGGTACCGTGTTAGTTTAACCCCGTAGGCAATGTGTTAGTTTAACACGTTAGTTTATGCCTGTAGGTAACGTGTTAGTTTAACCCCGTAGGTAACGTGTTAGTTTAACCCCGTAGGTAATGTGTTAGTTTAACACGTTAGTTTATGCCTGTAGGTAACACATTCGTTTAACCCCGTAGGTAACGTGTTAGTTTAACCCTGTAGGTAACGTGTTAGTTTAACCCCGTAGGGAACACGTTAGTTTAACCCCGTAGGTAATGTGTTAGTTTAACACGTTAGTTTATGCCTGTAGGTAACACGTTAGTTTAACCCCGTAGGTAACGTGTTAGTTTAACCCCGTAGGTAATGTGTTAGTTTAACACGTTAGTTTATGCCTGTAGGTAACACATTAGTTTAACCCCGTAGGTAACGTGTTAGTTTAACCCTGTAGGTAATGTGTTAGTTTAACCCTGTAGGTAACGTGTTAGTTTAACCCCGTAGGTAATGTGTTAGTTTAACCCCGTAGGTAATGTGTTAGTTTAACCCCGTAGGTAATGTGTTAGTTTAACACGTTAGTTTATGCCTGTCGGTAACGTGTTAGTTTAACCCCGTAGGTAACGTGTTAGTTTAACCCCGTAGGGAACACGTTAGTTTAACCCCGTAGGTAATGTGTTAGTTTAACACATTAGTTTATGCCTGTAGGTAACGTGTTAGTTTAACCCCGTAGGTAACGTGTTAGTTTAACCCCGTAGGTAACGTGTTAGTTTAACCCCGTAGGTAACGTGTTAGTTTAACCCTGTAGGTAACGTGTTAGTTTAACACGTTAGTTTATGCCTGTAGGTAACGTGTTAGTTTAACCCCGTAGGTAACACGTTAGTTTAACCCTGTAGGTAACGTGTTAGTTTAACACATTAGTTTATGCCTGTAGGTAACGTGTTAGTTTAACCCCGTAGGTAATGTGTTAGTTTAACCCCGTAGGTAATGTGTTAGTTTAACACGTTAGTTTATGCCTGTAGGTAACGTGTTAGTTTAACCCCGTAGGTAACGTGTTAGTTTAACCCCGTATGTAACACGTTAGTTTAACCTCGTAGGTAATGTGTTAGTTTAACACATTAGTTTATGCCTGTAGGTAACACATTAGTTTATGCCTGTAGGTAACACATTAGTTTATGCCTGTAGGTAACACATTAGTTTATGCCTGTAGGTGTCACGGGCTGGCTCGAGGAACAACAGGAGAGGTAGAGTCAGGCGCAGGAGACAGAGAGTTCGTGACCACACTTCTTTATTGGAGCACTGTACGTGGTCGACAAAGTATAGGGGCGCAGCCCTGAAAGATTCTGCGGTGGTGTACACAAACAAAATAAACCACTGGCAGAAGGAAAAAGTCAGTACACGTTCTTTTCAAACAAAAAACCCGGACAAGCAACACAATCACGTACAACCACATACATCCTACGCTAACCTAAATAACCCCCCCTTACTAATGACTAACCCAAAACAGGTGCGTGCCTACCTAGACCTAACCAAACGAAAGTGAAACAAAAAGGGATCGATGGTAGCTAGTAGGCCGGCGACGACGACTGCCGAGCTCCGCCCGGCCGAGGAGGGGCGCCACCATCCGTCACTGTCGTGACAGTAGGTAACACATTAGTTTTTGCCTGTAGGTAACACGTTAGGTTATGGCTGTAGGTAACGTGTTAGTTTATGCCTGTAGGTAACACGTTAGTTTAACCCCGTAGGTAATGTGTTAGTTTAACACGTTAGTTTATGCCTGTAGGTAACATGTTAGTTTAACCCCGTAGGTCACGTGTTAGTTTAACACGTTAGTATATGCCTGTAGTTAACACGTTAGTTTATGCCTGTAGGTAACGTGTTAGTTTAACCCCGTAGGTAATGTGTTAGTTTAACACGTTAGTTTATGCCTGTAGGTAACACATTAGTTTAACCCCGTAGGTACCGTGTTAGTTTAACCCCGTAGGTTATGTGTTAGTTTAACACGTTAGTTTATACCTGTAGGTAACGTGTTAGTTTAACCCCGTAGGTAACGTGTTAGTTTAACCCCGTAGGTAACGTGTTAGTTTAACCCCGTAGGTAACGTGTTAGTTTAACCCTGTAGGTAACGTGTTAGTTTAACCCTCTAGGTAACGTGTTAGTTTAACCCACTAGGTAACGTATTAGTTTAACCCCGTAGGTAACGTGTTAGTTTAACCCCGTAGGTAACGTGTTAGTTTAACCCTGTAGGTAACGTGTTAGTTTAACCCCGTAGGTAACGTGTTAGTTTAACCCCGTAGGTAATGTGTTAGTTTAACACATTAGTTTATGCCTGTAGGTAACGTGTTAGTTTAACCCTGTAGTTAATGTGTTAGTTTAACCCTGTAGGTAACGTGTTAGTTTAACCCTGTAGGTAATGTGTTAGTTTAACACATTAGTTTATGCCTGTAGGTAACGTGTTAGTTTAACCCCGTAGGTAACGTGTTAGTTTAACCCCGTAGGTAACGTGTTAGTTTAACCCCGTAGGGAACACGTTAGTTTAACCCCGTAGCTAATGTGTTAGTTTAACACATTAGTTTATGCCTGTAGGTAACGTGTTAGTTTAACCCCGTAGGTAACGTGTTAGTTTAACCCCGTAGGTAACGTGTTAGTTTAACCCCGTAGGTAACATGTTAGTTTAACCCCGTAGGTAACGTGTTAGTTTAACCCCGTAGGTAACGTGTTAGTTTAACCCTGTAGGTAACGTGTTAGTTTAACATGTTAGTTTATGCCTGTAGGTAACGTGTTAGTTTAACCCTGTAGGTAACACGTTAGTTTAACCCTGTAGGTAACGTGTTAGTTTAACACGTTAGTTTATGCCTGTAGGTAACGTGTTAGTTTAACCCCGTAGGTAATGTGTTAGTTTAACCCCGTAGGTAATGTGTCAGTTTAACCCCGTAGGTAATGTGTTAGTTTAACACGTTAGTTTATGCCTGTAGGTAACACATTAGTTTATGCCTGTAGGTAACACATTAGTTTATGCCTGTAGGTAACACATTAGTTTATGCCTGTAGGTAACACATTAGTTTATGCCTGTAGGTGTCACGGGCTGGCTCGAGGAACAACAGGAGAGGTAGAGTCAGGCGCAGGAGACACAGAGTTCGTGACCACACTTCTTTATTGGAAGCACTGTATGTGGTCGACAAAGTATAGGGGCGCAGCCCTGAAAGATTCTGCGGTGGTGTACACAAACAAAATAAACCACTGGCAGAAGGAAAAACTCAGTACACGTTCTTTTCGAACAAAAAACCCGGACAAGCAACACAATCACGTACAACCACATACATCCTACGCTAACCTAAATAACCCCCCCTTACTAATGACTAACCCAAAACAGGTGCGTGCCTACCTAGACCTAACCAAACGAAAGTGAAACAAAAAGGGATCGATGGTAGCTAGTAGGCCGGCGACGACGACTGCCGAGCTCCGCCCGGCCGAGGAGGGGCGCCACCATCCGTCACTGTCGTGACAGTACTCCCCCCCTGACGCGCGGCTCCCGCAGCGCGCCGACGCCGGCCTCGAGGACGCCCCGGAGGGCGAGGCGCAGTGCGATCCGGATGGAGGCTGTGGAACTCCAGGATGAGCGCTGGGTCCAGTATGTCCTCCAACCGGTACCCAGCACCTCTCCTCCGGGCCGTACCCCTCCCAGTCCACGAGGTACTGCAGGCCCCTCGCCCGGCGTCTGGAGTCCAAGATGGACCGGACTGTGTACGCCGGGGGCCCCCCGATGTCCAGGGGGGGTGGAGGGACCTCCCGTACCTAATTTTCCTGCAGCGGACCAGCTACCACCGGCCTGAGGAGAGACACATGAAACGAGGTGTTAATGCGATAATAAGAAGGAAGTTGTAATCTGTAACACACCTCGTTTATTCTCCTCAGGACTTTAAATGGCCCCACAAACCGCGGACCCAGCTTCCGGCAGGGCAGGCGGAGGGGCAGGTTCCGGGTCGAGAGCCAGACTCTCTCCCCTGGGGTGAACACGGGGGCCTCGCTGCGGTGCCGGTCAGCGCTCGCTTTTTGTCGCTCCCTGGTTCGTTCCAGGGATTCCTGCACAGCGTTCCAGGTCTCCCTTGCGCGCTGAACCCATTCCTCCACCGCAGGGGCCTCCGTCTGGCTCTGATGCCATGGCCCCAGGACCGGCTGATAACCCAACACACATTGGAATGGTGATATGTTGGTGGAGGAGTGGCGCAAAGAGTTCTGAGCCATTTCGGCCCATGGCACGAACCTTGCCCACTCCCCTGGCCGGTCCTGGCAGTAGGACCGCAGGAACCTGCCCACCTCCTGGTTTACCCTTTCCACCTGCCCATTACTTTCGGGGTGAAACCCCGAGGTCAGACTGACCGAAACCCCCAGTCGCTCCATAAACGCCCGCCACACTCGGGACGTGAACTGGGGGCCTCGATCTGAGACGATATCCTTGGGCACCCCGTAGTGCCGGAAGACGTGGGTGAATAAGGCTTCCGCGGTCTGCAGGGCCGTAGGAAGACCGGGTAACGGAAGCAGACGGCAGGACTTAGAAAACCGGTCCACAACGACCAGGATCGTAGTGTTGCCCTGAGACGGCGGAAGATCGGTCAAGAAATCCACCGCCAGGTGGGACCATGGTCGTTGTGGAACCGGGAGGGGTTGTAATTTCCCTCTAGGCAGGTGCCTGGGAGCCTTACTCTGAGCGCACACCGAACAGGAGGAGACATAGTGCCTCACGTCCCTCACCAAGGTGGGCCACCAGTATCTCCCACTAAGACCACGCACTGTCCGCTCAACCCCTGGGTGACCCGAGGAGGGAAGCGTGTGAGCCCACCGAATCAGCCGATCGCGAACACCGAGCGGAACGTACTTACGACCCACTGGACACTGCGGAGGAGTAGGCTCCGTTCGTAACGCCCGCTCGATGTCCGCGTCCACCTCCCAGACCACCGGTGCCACCAGGCAGGAGGCTGGAAGTATGGGCGTGGGATCGGTGGACCGTTCCTCGGCGTCATGGAGACGAGACAGTGCGTCGGCCTTAGTGTTCCGGGAACGTGGGATATACGAGATGTTAAACCGAAATCTCGTAAAGAACATCGCCCACCTGGCTTGACGCGGGTTCAGTCTCCTCGCCGCCCGGATGTACTCCAGATTGCGGTGGTCAGTCCAGATGAGAAAAGGGTGACGTGCCCCCTCAAGCCAATGTCTCCATACCTTCAGGGCTCTGACCACAGCCAACAGCTCCCTGTCCCCCACATCATAGTTACGCTCCGCCGGACACAACTTCCTAGAGAAGAAGGCGCAGGGGCGGAGCTTTGGGGGGGCGCCCGAGCGCTGGGACAGCACGGCTCCTACCCCAGCCTCGGACGCGTCCACCTCCACTATGAAGGGACCCAAAACAGGTGCGTGCCTACCTAGACCTAACTAAACGAAAGTGAAACAAAAAGGGATCGATGGTAGCTAGTAGGCCGGCGACGACGACCGCCGAGCTCCGCCCGGCCGAGGAGGGGCGCCACCATCCGTCACTGTCGTGACAGTAGGTAACACATTAGTTTTTGCCTGTAGGTAACACGTTAGTTTATGCCTGTAGGTAACGTGTTAGTTTATGCCTGTAGGTAACACGTTAGTTTAACCCCGTAGGTAATGTGTTAGTTTAACACGTTAGTTTATGCCTGTAGGTAACATGTTAGTTTAACCCCGTAGGTCACGTGTTAGTTTAACACGTTAGTATATGCCTGTAGTTAACACGTTAGTTTATGCCTGTAGGTAACGTGTTAGTTTAACCCCGTAGGTAATGTGTTATTTTAACACGTTAGTTTATGCCTGTAGGTAACACATTAGTTTAACCCCGTAGGTACCGTGTTAGTTTAACCCCGTAGGTTATGTGTTAGTTTAACACGTTAGTTTATACTGTAGGTAACGTGTTAATTTAATCCCGTAGGTAACTTGTTAGTTTAACCCCGTAGGTAACGTGTTAGTTTAACCCAGTAGGTTATGTGTTAGTTTAACACGTTAGTTTATGCCTGTAGGTAACATGTTTGTTTAACCCCGTAGGTAATGTGTTAGTTTAACCCCGTAGGTAATGTGTTAGTTTAACACGTTAGTTTATGCCTGTAGGTAACACATTAGTTTAACCCCGTAGGTAATGTGTTAGTTTAACCCCGTAGGTAATGTGTTAGTTTAACCCCGTAGGTAATGCGTTAGTTTAACCCCGTAGGTAATGTGTTAGTTTAACACGTTAGTTTATGCCTGTAGGTAACATGTTTGTTTAACCCCGTAGGTAATGTGTTAGTTTAACCCCGTAGGTAATGTGTTAGTTTAACACGTTAGTTTATGCCTGTAGGTAACACATTAGTTTAACCCCGTAGGTAATGTGTTAGTTTAACACGTTAGTTTATGCCTGTAGGTAACGTGTTAGTTTAACCCTGTAGGTAACGTGTTAGTTTAACCCCGTAGGTAATGTGTTAGTTTAACCCTGTAGGTAATGTGTTAGTTTAACACGTTAGTTTATGCCTGTAGGTAACATGTTAGTTTAACCCCGTAGATAATGTGTTAGTTTAACCCCGTAGGTAATGTGTTAGTTTAACCCCGTAGGTAATGCGTTAGTTTAACCCCGTAGGTAATGTGTTAGTTTAACACGTTAGTTTATGCCTGTAGGTAACATGTTTGTTTAACCCCGTAGGTAATGTGTTAGTTTAACCCCGTAGGTAATGTGTTAGTTTAACACGTTAGTTTATGCCTGTAGGTAACACATTAGTTTAACCCCGTAGGTAATGTGTTAGTTTAACACGTTAGTTTATGCCTGTAGGTAACGTGTTAGTTTAACTCTGTAGGTAACGTGTTAGTTTAACCCCGTAGGTAATGTGTTAGTTTAACCCCGTAGGTAATGTGTTAGTTTAACCCCGTAGGTAATGTGTTAGTTTAACACGTTAGTTTATGCCTGTAGGTAACATGTTTGTTTAACCCCGTAGGTAATGTGTTAGTTTAACCCCGTAGGTAATGTGTTAGTTTAACACATTAGTTTATGCCTGTAGGTAACGTGTTAGTTTAACCCCGTCGGTAATGTGTTAGTTTAACCCTGTAGGTAACGTGTTAGTTTAACCCTGTAGGTAATGTGTTAGTTTAACCCTGTAGGTAATGTGTTAGTTTAACCCTGTAGGTAACGTGTTAGTTTAACACGTTAGTTTATGCCTGTAGGTAACACATTAGTTTATGCCTGTAGGTAACGGGTGGGTAAGGAGAGCAGGGATGGAGTTGAGGGGAGCTTACACTGTGTTCCGTGGGTTAATGATTGACAGGGGAGCTATAGCTCATGTTCCCACTCATTACATTTACGTCATTTAGCAGACTCTCTTATCCAGAGCGACTTACAAATTGGTGCATTCACCTTATGATATCCAGTGGAACAACCACTTTACAATAGTACGTCTATAACTTTTTTTTGGGGGGGGGGGGGGGGGGGGGGTTAGAAGGATTACTTTATCCTATCCTAGGTATTCCTTAAAGAGGTGGGGTTTCAGGTGTCTCCGGAAGGTGGTGATTGACTCCGCTGTCCTGGCGTCGTGAGGGAGCTTGTTCCACCATTGGGGTGCCAGAGCAGCGAACAGTTTTGACTGGGCTGAGCGGGAACTGTGTCATCCAACAATCATCATCATGTGCTTCCGAAACCTACGCCGTCCACATCACAATGCAACGCCATTAGTTACCATAGCCAGTTGACAGTGTAAAGCTGGATTCAATACAGTATTCTATACGTCCATAACTGAGTTGATTCATTGGCAGAATAGAATCATTACCAATAATCATGTGAGCATTATAAAAGGCCTCCCATATACACTGTAGGCTTTTCATTGTCTGCGTGCCAAATGACACCTTATAGACAGAGAAGAGACAGGCCTGGCATGGTGTGTGGAGGAGTAGAGAAGCAACAGGCCTGGCATGGTGTGTGGAGGAGTAGAGAGGAGTTAGACCTGGCATGTGTGTGGAGGAGTAGAGAGGAGACAGGCCTGGCATGGTGTGTGGAAGAGTAGAGAGGAGACAGGCCTGGCATGGTGTGAGGAGGAGTAGAGAGGAGACAGGCCTGGCATGGTGTGTGGAGGAGTAGAGAGGAGACAGGCCTGGCATGGTGTGTGGAGGAGTAGAGAGGAGACAGGCCTGGCATGGTGTGTGGAGGAGTAGAGAGGAGACAGGCCTGGCATGGTGTGAGGAGGAGTAGAGAGGAGACAGGCCTGGCATGGTGTGTGGAGGAGTAGAGAAGCAACAGGCCTGGCATGGTGTGTGGAGGAGTAGAGAGGAGACAGGCCTGGCATGGTGTGTGGAGGAGTAGAGAGGAGACAGGCCTGGCATGGTGTGTGGAGGAGTAGAGAGGAGACAGGCCTGGCATGGTGTGAGGAGGAGTAGAGAGGAGACAGGCCTGGCATGGTGTGTGGAGGAGTAGAGAAGCAACAGGCCTGGCATGGTGTGTGGAGGAGTAGAGAGGAGTTAGACCTGGCATGTGTGTGGAGGAGTAGAGAGGAGACAGGCCTGGCATGGTGTGTGGAGGAGTAGAGAGGAGACAGGCCTGGCATGGTGTGTGGAGGAGTAGAGAGGAGACAGGCCTGGCATGGTGTGAGGAGGAGTAGAGAGGAGACAGGCCTGGCATGTTGTGAGGAGGAGTAGAGAGGAGACAGGCCTGGCATGGTGTGAGGAGGAGTAGAGAAGCAACAGGCCTGGCATGATGTGTGGAAGAGTAGAGAGGAGACAGACCTGGCATGGTGTGTGGAGGAGTAGAGAGGAGACAGGCCTGGCATGGTGTGTGGAGGAGTAGAGAGGAGACAGGCCTGGCATGGTGTGAGGAGGAGTAGAGAGGAGACAGGCCTGGCATGTTGTGAGGAGTAGAGAGGAGACAGGCCTGGCATGTGTGTGGAGGAGTAGAGAGGAGACAGGCCTGGCATGGTGTGTGGAAGAGTAGAGAGGAGACAGGCCTGGCATGGTGTGTGGAGGAGTAGAGAGGAGACAGGCCTGGCATGGTGTGTGGAGGAGTAGAGAGGAGACAGGCCTGGCATGGTGTGTGGAGGAGTAGAGAGGAGACAGGCCTGGCATGTGTGTGGAGGAGTAGAGAGGAGACAGGCCTGGCATGGTGTGTGGAGGAGTAGAGAGGAGACAGGCCTGGCATGGTGTGTGGAGGAGTAGAGAGGAGTTAGACCTGGCATGTGTGTGGAGGAGTAGAGAGGAGACAGGCCTGGCATGGTGTGAGGAGGAGTAGAGAGGAGTTAGACCTGGCATGGTGGAGGAGTGGAGAGGAGACAGGCCTGGCATGGTGTGTGGAGGAGTAGAGAGGAGACAGGCCTGGCATGTGTGTGGAGGAGTAGAGAGGAGACAGGCCTGGCATGGTGTGTGGAGGAGTAGAGAGGAGTTAGACCTGGCATGTGTGTGGAGGAGTAGAGAGGAGACAGGCCTGGCATGGTGTGAGGAGGAGTAGAGAGGAGTTAGACCTGGCATGGTGGAGGAGTGGAGAGGAGACAGGCCTGGCATGGTGTGTGGAGGAGTAGAGAGGAGACAGGCCTGGCATGGTGTGAGGAGGAGTAGAGAGGAGACAGGCCTGGCATGGTGTGAGGAGGAGTAGAGAGGAGACAGGCCTGGCATGGTGTGAGGAGGAGTAGAGAGGAGACAGGCCTGGCATGGTGTGTGGAAGAGTAGAGAAGCAACAGGCCTGGCATGGTGTGTGGAAGAGTAGATAAGCAACAGGCCTGGCATGGTGTGTGGAAGAGTAGAGAGGAGACAGGCCTGGCATGGTGTGTGGAGGAGTAGAGAGGAGACAGGCCTGGCATGGTGTGTGGAAGAGTGGAGAGGAGTTAGACCTGGCATGTGTGTGTAGGAGTAGAGAGGAGACAGGCCTGGCATGGTGTGTGGAAGAGTGGAGAGGAGTTAGACCTGGCATGTGTGTGGAGGAGTAGAGAGGAGACAGGCCTGGCATGGTGTGAGGAGGAGTGGAGAGGAGACAGGCCTGGCATGGTGTGTGGAAGAGTGGAGAGGAGACAGGCCTGGCATGGTGTGTGGAAGAGTGGAGAAGCAACAGGCCTGGCATGGTGTGTGGAAGAGTGGAGAAGCAACAGGCCTGGCATGGTGTGTGGAAGAGTGGAGAAGCAACAGGCCTGGCATGGTGTGTGGAAGAGTAGAGAGGAGACAGGCCTGGCATGGTGTGTGGAAGAGTGGAGAGGAGACAGGCCTGGCATGGTGTGTGGAGGAGTAGAGAGGAGACAGGCCTGGCATGGTGTGTGGAGGAGTGGAGAGGAGACAGGCCTGGCATGGTGGAGGAGTGGAGAGGAGACAGGCCTGGCATGGTGGAGGAGTGGAGAGGAGACAGGCCTGGCATGGTGGAGGAGTGGAGAGGAGAGGAGACTGAGTGGAAAGTGATGAGGAAAGGAGGCAGAGGAATTACTTTAGCCTGGTCAAAGGTCACTCACCCCTAGGGCTCACGCACACACACGTGCACACTAGAGGTCGACCGATTAATCGGAATGGCCGATTAATTAGGGCCGATTTCAAGTTTTCATAACAATTAGTACTCGGTATTTTTGGCCACCGATTTGCCGATTTTTTTTTTGTTTGTTTATAATGTATTTTTTTTTTTTAAACCTTTATTTAACTAAGCAAGTCAGTTAAAGAACACATTCTTATTTTCAATGACGGCCTAGGAACGGTGGGTTAACTGCCTTGTTCAGGGGCAGAACGACAGATTTTTACCTTGTCAGCTTGGGGATGCAACCTTAAGTTATCTAGCCCAACGCTCTAACCACCTGCTTTACGTTGCCAAGGTAAGTTGCTAGCTAGCATTAAACTTATCTTATAAAAAAACAATCAATCAATCATAATCACTAGTTAACTACACATGGTTGATGATATTACTAGTTTATCTAGCCTGTCCTGCTTTGCATATAATAGATGTGGTGCGCATTCACGAAAAAGGACTGTCTTTGCTCCGACGTGTACCTAACCATAAACATCAATGTCTTTCTTAAAATCAATACACAAGTATATATTTTTAAACCTGCATATTTAGTTAATATTGCCTGCTAACATGAATTTCTTTTATTTAGGGAAAATGTGTCACTTCTCTTGCAAACAGAGTCAGGGTATATGCAGCAGTTTGGGCCTCCTGGCTCGTTGCGAACTGTGAAGACTATTTCTTCCTAACAAAGACAGCCGACTTCGTCAAACGGGGGATGATTTAACAAAAGCGCAATTGTGAAAAAAGGCACAATCGTTGCACGACTGTACCTAACCATAAACATCAATGCCTTTCTTAAAATCAATACACAGAAGTATATATTTTTAAACCTGCATATTTAGCTAAAAGAAATCCAGGTTAGCAGGCAATATTAACCAGGTGAAATTGTGTCAGTTCTCTTGCGTTCGTTGCACGCAGAATCAGGGTATACAGAATCTGGCTCGTTGCGAACTAATTTGCCAGAATTTTACGGAACTATGAAATAACATTGTAGGTTGTGCGATGTAACAGGAATATTTAGACTTATGGATGCCACCCGTTAGATAAAATACGGAACGGTTCCGTATGTCACTGAAAGAGTAATGTTTTCGAGATGATAGTTTCCGGATTTGACCATATTAATGACCTAAGGTTTATTATATTATAGTTAAGTCTATGATTTGATATTTGATAGAGCAGTCTGACTGAGCTGTGGTAGGCAGCAGCTGGCTCATAATAGTCAAAGGTATATGGTTTAGAGAGAAATAGTCGACGCGTCATAATTCCTGTAATAACTTGCGGCTGAACTTGAAAGTGGTTCCTTCATTATTTTACCGTTCATGTCTTCCATAGAGAATGTCTTGATCTACTTCAAATAAGGTCTGTGTTTTGTGCTTAAACCGCCTCGGCGTTTTGATACCCGTGTAAATCTCACTAGGTAACGTTTGTCAACATATTTTCATAAATCCACTCTACAAAAAAAATGATCTTCGCTTATATTGATCAGAGTTATATCCTATGGATATCTACACAGTTATAAAATTGGCAAGGTGGTGTAAGCCTAAACCAAACACAGACCTTAAGTTAATCTAAAAATATCCTATGGAATAAATGAAGGAACCACTTTTCAGATTTTGCTAGAAGGTGTCATGGGAATTATGACTCGCACTTTGGTAGTCAATTCTTACCATGCCCATTATTAAAATAGGATTTTCTGCATATAGAAATTACAGTTTTTGTTTTCAGCATTCATCACAGGTAACTTAAACTCTATTTTTATTATTCAAACAGTTGAGTATTTGTCTCCTAAGCAGACTCTTCAGTATCGTTGTCACTTCAGAGCTGTGTGTGTGTGTGTGTGTGTGTCTGTGTGTGTGTGTGTGTGTGTGTGTGTGTGTGTGTGTGTGTGTGTGTGTGTGTGTATATATACATATAAAAAAATCATAATAATAATCGGACGATTAACCGGTATCGGCTTTTTTTGGCCCCCCAATAATCGGTATCGGTATCGGCATTGGAAAAAAAAATCATAATCGGTCGACCTCTAGTGCACACACACGTGCCCCCACACACACACACACACACACACACATACCACACACACACACACACACACACACACACACACACACACACACACACACACACACACACACACACACACACACACACACACACACACCTCTGAATCTTCCAAACGACACGTATTGAGTTTTATTAAGTATGTAATCATAGGGTAGTAATTTGTGGTTGTTGTATTTAGCACTTAATTAACAGCTTTTTTATTCACTAATGTTTTTTTGTTTGTTTATGGGATTCAATAAAGCTCTAATTAGATACCTAATTATTAGTTTTGTTTTAAAGAGATGAAAGTTCTTTATAAGATTATTTATTAGTAATGCGTTATTCCAAAACTTACGTTAAAAAACATTCTATATTTAGAATAAAGAGTCACTTGGAACAACAAAACATTCTATATTTAAAATAAAGATTCACTTAGGACAACAAAACATTCTACATTTACAAGTGCTAACACGACAATAGCTAAATTGCATCTAAATTATCATGATTATTTGCGATCATTGACCTGACCATCGCCCTATGTTAGATGGACATTTAAATAATAGGTGTGTGGACACAGCTTAATAACATGTGTAGATGTATGAACACCCCAATCCATACACTCCATTCCATTTCATCCAACAATTGATCAATCACCATCCAAATGTCAAATGAGATGTCATCATGTAAAATAAGCTTGGCAGTGATGTATTGCCTTGGGTGTCACACAAGGGAATGGGTCTATATTCACCATAATCTCCTCTGTGGCTGTGGCCGAGTTCAGGATCTTTGTTCAATGCTGGGGAAGACAAATGACTGGTATGTTGGCCCTGACAGACCTGGACTCTCCCATCACAACACAGGTCTACGGAAGCCACGCACCAGGAATTCACAGTAATGATTTCTCTATCAGAGTAGAAAGAAGGGAGAGGAGAGAGGAAGAGGAACCCATCACAGACAGGAAGTGTATAGGCCAGCACCCCCATGGGTCAGCTGCAGACCAATCCCAGTACAGTCAGACTCAGCCCGGATGGTTCTTGTTGCATAGGGTAAAGTTTCCCCTAATCCTAACCTTAACCTCTCTAGGGTAGGTGGCACCAAATCGTCCCACCTACGTAACAGCCAGTGTAATCCCGTGGCGCGTTATTCAAAAACCTCAAAAATGCAAAAACTTCAATTTTTCAAACATATCAAATCAAATCAAATCAAATTTATTTATATAGCCCTTCGTACATCAGCTGATATCTCAAAGTGCTGTACAGAAACCCAGCCTAAAACCCCAAACAGCAAGCAAAGCATGTGAAAGAAGCACGGTGGCTAGGAAAAACTCCCTAGGAAAAACTCCCTAGAAAGGCCAAAAACCTAGGAAGAAACCTAGAGAGGAACCAGGCTATGAGGGGTGGCCAGTCCTCTTCTGGCTGTGCAGGGTGGATATTATAACAGAACATGGTCAAGATGTTAAAATGTTCATAAATGACCAGCATGGTCAAATAATAATAATCATAGTAGTTGTCGAGGGTGCAACAAGCACGTCCGGTGAACAGGTCAGGGTTCCATAGCCGCAGGCAGAACAGTTGAAACTGGAGCAGCAGCACGGCCAGGTGGACTGGGGACAGCAAGGAGTCATCATACCAGGTAGTCCTGAGGCATGGTCCTAGGGCTCAGGTCCTCCGAGAGAAAGACAGAAAGAGAGAAAGAGAGAATTAGAGAGAGCATATTTAAATTCACACAGGACACCGGATAAGACAAGAGAAATACTCCAGATGTAACAGACTGACCCTAGCCCCCCGACACATAAACTACTGCAGCATAAATACTGGAGGCTGAGACAGGAGGGAAACATATGACTATTTTACACCATTTTAAAGACAAGACTCTCGTTAATCTAACCACACTGTCCGATTTCAAAAAGGCTTTACAACGAAAGCAAAACATTAGATTATGTCAGCAGAGTACCCAGCCAGAAATAATCAGACACCCATTTTTCAAGCTAGCATATAATGTCACATAAACCCAAACCACAGCTAAATGCAGCACTAACCTTTGATGATCTTCATCAGATGACAACCCTAGGACATTATGTTATACAATACATGCATGTTTTGTTCAATCAAGTTCATATTTATATCAAAAACCAGCTTTTTACATTGGCATGTGACTAGCATGTGACTAGCATTCCCACCGAACACTGCCGGTGAATTTACTAAATTACTCACGATAAACGTTCACAAAAAGCAGAACAATTATTTTAAGAATTATAGATACAGAACTCCTCTATGCACTCGATATGTCCGATTTTAAAATAGCTTTTCGGTGAAAGCACATTTTGCAATATTCTCAGTAGATAGCCCGGCATCAAAGGGCTAGCTATTTAGACACCCAGCAAATTTAGCACTCACCAAAGTCAGATTTACTATAAGAAAAATGTTATTACCTTTGCTGTCTTCGTCAGAATGCACTCCCAGGACTTCTACTTCAATAACAAATGTTGGTTTGGTTCAAAATAATCCATAGTTATATCCAAACAGCGGCGTTTTGTTCGTGCGTTCAAGACACTATCCGAAAGGGTAAATAAGGGTGACGAGCATGGCGCAATTCGTGACAAAACATTTCTAAATATTCCATTACCGTACTTCGAAGCATGTCAACCGCTGTTTAAAATACATTTTTATGCCATTTTTCTCATAAAAAAGCGATAATATTCCGACCGGGAATCTGCGTTTAGGTAAACAGACGAAAGAAAATAAAGCATTCGGTCGACTCGGGCACGTGCCTAAGCCCATAGTACTCTGATCGGCCACTTGCCAAAAGCGATAATGTGTTTCAGCCAGAGGCTGCCTCGGGAGCCTATGGGAGCCGTAGGAAGTGTCACGTTAGAGCAAAGATCCTCAGTCTTCAATAAAAAGAGCCAAGATGAAACACAACTTCTCAGACAGGCCACTTCCTGCATGGAATCTTCTCAGGTTTTGGCCTGCCATTTGAGTTCTGTTATACTCACAGACACCATTCAAACAGTTTTAGAAACTTTAGGGTGTTTTCTATCCAAAGCCAATAATTATATGCATATTCTAGTTACTGGGCAGGAGTAGTAACCAGATTAAATCGGGTACGTTTTTTATCCGGCCGTGTCAATACTGCCCCCTAACCCTAACAGGTTAACCATTAGTGGAGGAAATGCTAATCTGACCCAGTGCCATCGTCTAGGGGAAACTTCACCTTACACCGGTTGTGTAACGTACTCTGTGGGGTGGAGGGGGGGAGTGGATTACTTTGGCTTTCATCTATCGGAATGGTGGAGGAGGATCAATAGGATGTTTGCTTTGAGCTGGGGCCGGGCAGGGCCAGCCTCAAGGCCCGCGTCAGGCCCTGTCAGAGGCCTTGGCATGCCCTTGGAGTGGCTGGGGCTGAGTGGCTGGAGCTGAATTGATGGCCTGTTTAAGTCAGTGGCATACCAGGCCTGTATTGGCCTAATTAAGCAGACAGCAATGGGGTGATTTAGAGTCATTAAGAAGCCAGGGAGGGATCCACATCAAATCCCTTCTGCCCCCCTCAAGAGCCCGCAGGCCAACCCACACGTGTCTTATACCTGGACTGGCTGGTAGGATTTAGCACCAGGGCCGTATTCATTAGGACACAAGGTAGCGTAACATTTTGCAACGGAATTTGTGCCAGCGCAAACGCTTCATGCACGTGTGTCTGCTCCTACACTTGTGTTTATCTCCGATGACATCACAGGAGGGTGCCGCTCTGCAGCTCTCTCTCTCTCTCTGTGCATGCGTGCTAAGTGTGTGTTGCTCCCAACTTCATCGAGGAGTCAGTGCCATACTGCAACAGTGTGGCGTGGCTTCCTGACAGTCGCACACAGAGTATGAATTATAGATGATGGATGCTGCACGGTGAGTCAGGTGGCTGACATTAAACCAAAATGGCAATGTGACACATAAGGATTATGATGTATTAAGGAGCACACGCCTGGGTAAGTGAGAGCTAAATGTGTAAAACGGATTGACTCTCACGCTCCGCAGAGAAAGCATTTCACAACTCCATAAGCTCGCTTGCTCAAACCGGTGCGAATACTTAATGGAAGAACATGTGTTTTTGGGTGAGTGGAACACACTATTCCCTGGTTAGGAAGTGTGCAGAGATGAAGTGCTACTCCAAACTGAAGTACTGTGTTATTTTATATAGCCTGTGGATTGAATTGCCTAGGCTTAGCCCATTGTACAAAATTGCTGTTTATTTATCCCATGGCATTTGTGTACTCTCCATTAATCTGTCAGACTGAAACTTGTTGAAAGTTGCAATATCATCTTTGATTAAAAAAGTGCACTAGTAACATACAAATGGGGACTGCTAAAATGCACGAGTAATCCCAAACAGCCCAACAGACTGATAGCATGACTTTAACTTAGACTGAAGAGCATAGAAAGTAGCTTCAACTTATTAATAAATATATTAGGTGACATTGTTGTCTTGAACCTACAGATGTAGGATCTTAGTTTCAGCCAGTTTGCTACAGAAGGAAAATAATCCGGCAGCAACAATACATTTGAATTATTATATGGATTATAATTTATGGAGGGGTTCATTAGGGCAATTCAAGTCTGAAATGTAATCCTCGCACGGGTGCATCAAACTAAGTAACATAATAAAGTTACATTTCGCCAATAATCACAAACAACCCAACATTGATGAACTCCCCCCCCCCTCAAAAAAAACATTTAGATAAGATGTTGTGTATAATATGATATTTATGATGTCATAAAGTAGCCATGCCCCCCCTCAAAACATTTAGAAAAGATGTTGTATAGTATGATATTTATGATGTCATAAAGTAGCCATGCCCCCCTCAAAACATTTAGATAAGATGTTGTGTATAATATGATGTTTATGATGTCATAAAGTAGCCATGTCCCCCCTCAAAACATTTAGATAAGATGTTGTGTATAATATGATGTTTATGATGTCATAAAGTAGCCATGCCCCCCCTCAAAACATTTATATAAGATGTTGTGTATAATATGATGTTTATGATGTCATAAAGTAGCCATGCCCCCCCTCAAAACATTTAGATAAGACGTTGTGTATAATATGATATTTATGATGTCATAAAGTAGCCATGCCCCACCCTCAAAACATTTAGATAAGACGTTGTGTATAATATGATATTTATGCAGGAGAAGAAAATAGTCAAATAAAAGCCAATCTTTTCACGTTTTGATTTAGGACTAACCGACCCCGTTCTATTTATTTTTGTGTATACAGTGCCTTTTGACTTATTCCACATTATTCCACATGTTGTTGTGTTACAGCCTGAATTTTTGTCTCATCCATCTACACACAATACCCCATAATGACAAAGTGAAAACATTTTTTTAGACATTTTTGCTAGTTTATTGAAACTGAATTGTGCAACATTTGCTCATTATTCTTTTCCAAATGCTTCAAGCTCTGTACAATTGGTTATTGGTCATTGCTAGACAAGCATTTTCAGGTCTTTCCATAGATTTTCAAGTAGACTGAAGTCAAAACTGTAACTCTGCCACTCAGGAACATTCATTGTCTTTAACTCTCCTAGTGTCTGGTGGAAAGCAGACTGAACCAGGTTGCCATGCTCATAGGGATATTCAATGTCTGCTTTTGATATTTTTACCCATCTACCAACAGGTGCCCTTCTTTGTGAGACATTGGAAAATCTCTGTGGTCTTTGTGGTTGAATCTGTGTTTGAAACTAACTGCTCGACTGAGGGACCTTACAGATAATTGTATGTGTGGGGTACAGAGATGAGCTAGACCATGCAACTTATTATGTGACTTGTTAAGCAGATTTATACTTATTGACTGAAGACATTTCAGCTTGTCATTTGTTATCAATTTGTAAAAATGTAAAAAAACATAATACCACTTTGGCATTATGGTGTATTGTGTGTAGGCCAGTGACAGAAAATCTCAATTTAATCAATTTTAAATTCAGGCTGCAACTCTAGGCAGAGTTGCAAAGAAAAAAATCATAATTCAGACTGGCCAATAAAAAAGAAAAGATTAAGATGGGCAAAAGAACACACTGGACAGAGGAACTCTGCCTAGAAGGCCAGCATCCCGGAGTCACCTCTTCAGTGTTGACGTTGAGACTGGTGTTTTGCGGGTACTATTTAATGAAGCTGCCAGTTGAGAACTTGTGAGGCATCTGTTTCTCAAACTAGACACTCTAATGTACTTGTCCTCTTGCTCAGTTGTGCCCCCGGGGCCTCCCACTCCTCTTTTTATTCTGGTTAGAGCCAGTTTGCGCTGTTATGTGAAGGGAGTATTGTACCAGATCTTCAGTTACGTGGCAATTTCTTGCATAGAATAGCCTTCATTTCTCAGAACAAGAATAGACTGACGAGTTTCAGAAGAAAGTTATTTGTTTCTGGCCATTTTGAGCCTGTAATCGAACACACAAATGTTGATGCTCCAGATACTCAACTAGTCTAAAGGACAGTTTAATTGCTTTTTTAATCAGGACAACAGTTTTCAGCTGTGCTAACATAATTGCAAAAGGGCTTTCTAATGATCAATTAGCTTTTTAAAATGTTAAACTTGGATTAGCTAACACAATGTGCCATTGGAACACAGGAGTGATGGTTGCTGATAATGGGCCTCTGTACGCCTATGTAGATATTCCATAAAAAATAAGCCGTTTCCAGCTACAATAGTCATTTACAACATTACCAATGTCTACACTGTATATCTGATCAATTTTATGTTATTTTAATGGACAAAAAATGTTATTTTCTTTCAAAAACGAGCGATGTCAGAGTGGAACGGACTAAGATACAGTAGAATAGTATATAATACAGTATATACATGTTGAGATGAGTAATGCAAGATATGTAAACATTATTAAGAGAATGAGATACCGTAGAATAGTATAGAAAACAGTATATACATATGAGATGAGTAATGTCAGATAATACTTCCTGAAGGGACTGTATCAGCTGTTTTATGGTGGCTATGGTACTTATTGTTGTTTACCCTGACTGCACTACACATCTCCCAATTGGGACAATGAAGGTGTATGCCAAGGCCTTCTGTCTCCAGTGGGTGAGTGGTCTAGCTAAACTTAGCCTAGCCCTGTTTTCCTGCAATCTCCATGGGTGTGGTGTAATTGTGATCATCGTCTCCATCCCCAGTCTGCTAGATGACTACTGGCACTTCATGCTGTTCATGCTCTCACTGCCAGAGAGCAAACATGCAGGTGGAACATGTAAGATAGTAACAATAATCAGAGCTATGCAAAAGCAGCTAGTCTCAGGTACGTTGTCCCCCCTCCATTCAGATCACTCTGTGTTGTGTCATTACCAGTAGCCTCATACAGCACAACTAATGGCTGAAGGATTCTCCTCTCATGCAAATAACATTGATCTGATGAATCTAAAAATAATAGATTAGCTTGTTTTTGTTCTCGTCCTTTTTTTGCGAGCGCCATCGCTTTTGGCCTGATTTTATTTGAAATCAGGCGTGAAATTGGAAGTACACAGCTAATTTTCCATGGAGGACCAATTTTGCTGATAACCCCCCTTCATACACGATAGGGGTATGGCCTTAACAGATCACTGTCGCTCATCTTCCCCAACATCTCAAGGTGCCATGGGAAATTCTTAATTGGGGGAGGAGAACTTATCATTTCTCAATGGAGAGTCCAGGTTCCCAGGGTTCTGGAACAGATATATCCAGGCTCCCAGGGTTCTGGAACAGATATATCCAGGTTCCCAGGGTTCTGGAAAAGATATATCCAGGTTCCCACGGTTCTGGAACAGATATATCCAGGTTCCCAGGGTTCTGGAACAGATATATCCAGGTTCCCACGGTTCTGGAACAGATATATCCAGGCTCCCAGGGTTCTGGAACAGATATATCCAGGTTCCCAGGGTTCTGGAACACATATATCCAGGTTCCCAGGGTTCTGGAACAGATATATCAAGATTCCCAGGGTTCTGCAACAGATATATCAAGATTCCCAGGGTTCTGGAACTCATATATCCAGGTTCCCACGGTTCTGGAATACATATATCCAGGTTCCCAGGGTTCTGGAACAGATATATGCAGGTTCCCACGGTTCTGGAACAGATATATCCAGGTTCCCAGGGTTCTGGAACAGATATATCAAGATTCCCAGGGTTCTGGAACAGATATATCAAGATTCCCAGGGTTCTGGAACACATATATCCAGGTTCCCACGGTTCTGGAACACATATATCCAGGTTCCCATGGTTCTGGAACACATATATCCAGGTTCCCACAGTTCTGGAACAGATATATCCTGTTTCCCAGGGTTCTGGAACACATATATCCAGGTTCCCATGGTTCTGGAACACATATATCCAGGTTCCCACGGTTCTGGAACACATATATCCAGGTTCCCACAGTTCTGGAACAGATATATCCTGTTTCCCAGGGTTCTGGAACAGATATAGCACCGTGTGTCTGATTTAAGGGTGATACTGATGGTGGATGAGGAGTTCTATCTCTCACAGTCTAATCACAGATGCTTTGATCTATGAGACACAACGCCAGTTACCTAGCTAGCTGTCAGTCAGATAAAAAGAATCACCGTGCAGGACTCACTCACTCACTTAAGCTCTCTGCTTTCCTAGCGCAGAGCAAGGCAAGGCAAACCTCACTGGTGTCTTAATGAGAGCCCTGCTTCAAGCCTTTTAACCTTAGGCTGAGTTTCTCCTTGCTTACAGTGGCAAGAAAAAGTTTGTGAACCCTTTGGAATTACCTTGATTTCTGCATAAATGAGTCATACAATTTGATCTGATCTCCATCTTAGTCACAACAATAGACAAACACAGTGTGCTTAAACTAATAACACACAAATGATTGTATTTTTCTTTTCTATATTGAATACATCCTTTAAACATTCACAGTGTAGGTAGGAAATGTGAACCCCTAGGCTAATTACTTTTCCAAAAGCTAATTGGATTCAGGAGTCAGCTAAACTGGAGTCCAATCAATGAGATGAGATTGGAGATGTTGGTTAGAGCTGCCCTGCCCTATAAAAAACACTCACAAAATTTGAGTTTGCTATTCACAAGAAGCATTGCCTGATGTGAACCATGTCTCGAACAAAAGAGATCTCAGAAGACCTAAGATTACAAATTGTTGACTTGCATAAAGCTGGAAAGGGTTACAAAAGTATCTCTAAAAGCTGTGATGTTCATCAGTCCAGGGTAAGATACATTGTCTATAAATGGAGAAAGTTCATCACTGTTGCTACTCTCCCTAGGAGTGGCCGTCCTGCAAAGATGACTGCAAGACCTCAGCACAGAATTCTCAATGAAGTTAAGAAGAATCCTAGAGTGTCAGCTAAAGACTTACAGAAATCTCTGGAACATGCTAACATCTCTGTTGACGAGTATACGATATGTGATACACTAAACAAGAATGGTGTTCATGGGAGGACACCATGGAAGAAGCCACTGCTGTCCAAAAATAATATTGCTGCACGTCTGAAGTTCGCAAAAGAGCACCTGGATGTTCCACAGCGCTTCTGGCAAAATATTCTGTGGACAGATTAAACTAAAGTTGAGTTGTTTGGAAGGAGAAAAAAAGGAACAGCACACCAATATCAAAACCTCATCCCAACCTTAAAGTATGGTGGAGGGAGAATCATGGTTTGGGGCTGCTTGCTGCCTCAAGGCCTGGACAGCTTGCTATCATCGACGTAAAAATGACTTTTATCAAGACATTTTGCAGGAGAATGTTAGGCTATCTGTCCGCCAATTGAAACTCAACAGAACTTGGGTGATGCGCAGGACAACGACCCAAAACACAGAAATAAATCAACAACAGAATGGCTTCAAGAGAAGAAAATACGCCTTCTGGAATGGCCCAGTCAGAGTCCTGACCTCAACCCGATTTAAAATGCTGTGTCATGACCTCGAGAGCGGTTCACACCAGACATCCTAAGAATATTGCTGAACTGAAAGAGTTTTGCATAGATGAATGGTCCAAAATTCCTCCTGACCGTTGTGTAGGTCTGATCCGCAACTACAGAAAACATTTGGTTGAGTTTATTGCTGCCAAAGGAGGGTCAACCAGTTATTTTTAATCCAAGTTATTTTAAATCCACATACTATTTCCACCCTACACTGTGAATTTTCACACGGTGTGTTCAATAAAGACATGAACATGTATAATTTTGTGTGTTATTAGTTTAAGCAGACTGTGTTTGTCTATTGTTGTGACTTAGATGAAGATCGGATCAAATTTTATGACCAATTTATGCAGAATTCCTGGTCATTCCAAAGGGTTCACATACTTTTTCTTGCCACTGTAGGTAATGAATCGGCTTACTTTCTGCTCGTATTCTTTCGGGCAGAAAGTTTTTTGGTTGAAAGAATCCCCCATGTGTTGTTCGAGACCCTGCACATGGCTCCAAACCAGCAAGCCGGACCATCAGGAGGAGTGTCTCTGTGTCCGAACACGCTGCCAAAATCAATAGCTTTCTCCTTGGCCGTGGACTAATGCGGCGAGGCAAAGTTTAATGTCCCAGGCCTTGTTGGGTGGTGCCATAGAGAGCGGCTTGCTTTTGGTCCAGATTTCTCGTTGGCCGCTCTATTTTCGTCATCAGTTGTGTGTTAACAACCTTGAACTGACGTGTTGGTTACAGCAGCCAATCCCCAGAGGAGCACATCTTCCACCGGATTTCTGGCCTTTCTCTAATTAGGCAGAAACATCTGCCCTTGGACAAGCTGGGGAGAGTACTAATGGGCGTGAACGAACACAGAGAGCCTGAGGTGGGCTGGCATGTACTCATGCACACACACACCCACACACACCCACATGCACACACACGCACGCACGCACGCACGCACGCACGCACGCACACACACACACACACGCTGTGAGTCAATGAAGCATAGCCCTATCTGTGCTCTGTGTGGCGAGCATGTTTCACATACCACTTCACACAAATACTGTGCTGGAAGTCCACAGAATCATCATGAAAACATAGCAGGCAGTAAACTTGCAAGTCATCAGCGAGATTGCGGGGAGATAAAGAGAGATGGGTGGTGGGAGAGAGAGAGGGGGAGGAGTGGGAGAGAGATATAGAGAGGGGGGATGGGAGAGAGATATAGAGAGGGGGGATGGGAGAGAGATATAGAGAGGGGGAGATAGCGAGAGAGAGAGAGCGGGAGAGAGAGAGAGAGCGGGAGAGAGACAGAGAAAGGGAGAGAGAGAAAGGGAGAGAGGGCTGGAGAGAGAAAGAGAGAGAGAGAGAGAGAGAGAGAGAGAGAGAGAGCGGGACTAGGGAGCAGGGCAGAAATAGAGTTCAGAAATAAATGACCAGTCAGTAAGTCTCAGCCAGGGCTGTAAATAGTTCCTATCATGTCTGGCACAGAGATGGGCTTCCAGTGTCATCATGGCCCTCACCGATGACACCCACTCGGTTGTCATGGTTACTATCCGGCTGAGTGACCAGTGGACAGAGTGGAGCGAGGAAGAGAGAGAAAGAAAGAGAGGGAGGGAGATACCATGATTGACAAGTGGTAGTAAGAGAAAGAGAGAGGGATTGGAGAGGGAGACAGAGAAAGAGGGAGAGAACAGATAGAGCGACAGGAGGAGAGTGAAAAACCTCTCCCTCTCTGTTTGCCTTATCTCACTGTCTCAGTCCAATTGACAGGTTGTTTTATGGGACTTGTCTGCAGTGTAATTATGAAGTTTTATTGAGTCTTTGTAGGAGATTAAAACACTATTAACGCTCCGCTGTCATACTCTCCAGCTGTTGCTTTTGTTTATGACTAAAGTGTTTTATGACACCCCCGCTTTAGTCACCTAGACATTTAGGTTGAATTAAATACATTGAGCAGGAGAAACATGGGGTGCTGTCGGCAAAGAGGAAGACTTGTCCTTGTAGATGGGAGAGTGATGGAGATGTGTGGAAGGAGGAGAGGAAGAAGGGAACTGAGACGTGTACAGTGAATCTAGGGATCTGCTTGGGAGTGCAGAGCAGAGAGAGATATTTATAAAAAGACATGGCTACCCAAAGAGGAGTGTGTATGTGGTCACTGCACGACGGGAGGTAGAGACAGAGATGCACTTTCTCCTTTACTGTGATAAATATTCCTCAACAAGAGATTCATTATTCACAGAAATTACTACATTTATTCCTCATTTTAATTTATAAACCCAGAGGAAAAACAAAAAATGATCATAGGCACAGGAGTAATGTCTCCTCTTGCAGGCAAATATGTATTTGTTTGCCATAGCCTAAGGGATACTGAATAATAACATCTGCATAGTAAATAGTAAATCAATTATTATTAGTATGATTGTTATTACTATTAGTGGTATTATTGTTATTACTATTATTATTGTTATTACTATTATTGTTGTTACTATTATCCTCTTGAAGTTCTCCGTCCCATATGCGGGATCAACATCCAGCGTAAAATCATTTCGCCATATTCCCATAAACCGAACAATAGAAAAATGTCATTTTCTTTTTTTCAAATATAGGACTATTTTATATCGTTTTATAGATACACATCTCCTGAATCGAACCACGTCGTCCGATTTCAAAAAGGCTTTACAGCAAAAGCAAAACATTAGATAATGTTAGAGGAGTATATCGTCAAAGTATTCACATAGCCATTTTCCGAACCAACCACATGCATCACAAATAACCAAAAAACAGCTAAATGCAGCACTAACCTTTGACAATCTTCATCAGATGACACTCCTAGGACATCATGTTACACAATACATGCATTATTTTGTTCGATAAAGTTCATATTTATATGTAAAAACAGCATTTTACATCGGCGCGTGATGTTGACTAACTATTTTCCCTCAAATGCATCCGGTGAAACAGCGCTACAATTTACTAAATTACTATTCGAAAACATTTTTAAAATGTAATATTGTCATTCTAAGAATTATAGATTAACATCTCGTGAAAGTACCCGCAATGCCAGATTTAAAAATAACTTTACTGGGTAATCACACTTTGCGATAAAAGGGGATGCGATACTCAGAAAAATAGGCTACCGTTACAGGTCAGCGCCATCTTGGAACAATCGCATATCAAATCTACTCTTGTATACTATTGTAAATAATCCCTTACCTTTGATTATCTTCATCAGAAGGCACTTCCAAGAATCCCAGGTCCACAACAAATGTATTTTCGTTCGAAAAAGTGAATCATTTATGTCCCAATAGCTTCTTGTTGTTAGCGCGTTCTGAAGGCTGCACCAAATGTACCGTCGTCCACGGGACTTCTCTGTCACCAAAATGCAAAAAAAATAATATTTAAGTTCGTTCAAACATGTCAAACGTTGTATAACATAAATCTTTAGGGCCTTTTTCAACCAGAGCTCCAATAATATTCAAGGGGGACGGTTGCATTGTCTTTCAAAACGTTTCGAAAGGGGAGGGTAGCCAGGGGCGCCGGCGTCATAATGGTGATGGCCCTCCCCATGTGACCAAGATCAACAGCCTCTCATTCTGTCAGTTTTCACAGTAGAAGACTCAAACCACTTTGTAAAGACTGGGGACATCTAGTGGAAGCAATAGGAAGTGCTCAATGAACCATAGCTCACGATGTGATTTATAGGCAAAGTGATGAAGTTGAGTCCGCAATTCAGAATTCCACATCCTGTTACGATCTGTCTCGGGGTTTTGACTGCCATATGAGTTCTGTTATACTCACAGACACCATTCAAACAGTTTTAGAAACGTTAGGGTGTTTTATATCCACAACTATTAATTATATGCATATCCTAGCTTCTGAGTTTGAGTAGGAGGCCGTTTAAAATGGGCACGTATTTTTTTTTTAAATCGCTGTAGCGCCCCCTATCCTAGGCGAACGTCAAGAGATTGTTGTTATTATTATTATTATTTCTTGTATTATTATTATTGTTGTTGTTGTGATACAAGTATGAGTATGAGTGTGAATTGTGTTTGTGTGTTGTATTGGTTGTGTTTGCATGTGAGCAAGGAAGTGTGTGCTGTGTATATTAATGTATTATTCTGAAGCTCGGAAGGCACATTCCAGGGAAAGGGATATCTGTAAGTTAAGCATTAAAAGAGACAAAATTATAAAATCAATTTTATTTCTAACAATGGTAATGATAGCAGTTTAATGATGGTGGTGGTAGTAGTAGTAGTAATGATGATTGTAGTTGTAGTACTGATGTAATGGTGAGGACGACAATTAGTTAGTTATAAGTTAGTTATGATTTCATTTTCCATGTTTAGCCTTTTACATTTATTATATTCCTACCATTGAATGTTAACATTTTGTTATTACTATTATTATTCTTTATTACAATGTATATTTTATACATTGTTGCTTTGGCAATATTGACACAATGTTTTTCATGCCAATAAAGCAGCTTGAGAGAGAGAGAGAGAGAGAGAGAGAGAGAGAGAGAGAGAGAGAGGGGAGAGAGAGAGAGAGAGAGAGAGAGAGAGAGAGAGAGAGAGAGAGAGAGAGAAAGAGAGAGAGAGAGAGAGAGAATGGGGAAAGAGTGGGGAATAAGAAATGTCTTTAAACGCAGAACAAACAAGTTTAGAGCATTGGACCAGTAACTGAAAGGTCACCGGTTTGAATCCCAGAGCCAACAAGGTGAAAAATCTGTCTCTGTTCCCTTGAGCAAGGCACTAACCCCATTGCTCCAGGGGCGCCGGATAAGGGTGACCGTGGCCCTGACTCTCTACGGGTGTGTCAGGGGAAGTTGGGATATGAAGAAACACATTTTTATGTGTAACAGGACAAATTATAATAATGATTAATATTATCATTATTGATGATGATGAGGAAGGCCCAAAAAATCGTCAAAGACTCCAGTCACCCAAGTCATAGTCTGTTCTCTCTGCTACCGCACGGCAAGCGGTACCAGAGCTCCAAGTCTAGGTCCAAAAGGCTCCTTAACAGCTTCTACCCCAAGACATAAGACTGCTGAACAGCTAATCAAATGGCCACCCGGACAATTTACATTGACACCCTCCCCCCATTGTTTTTACACTTCTGCTACTCACTGTTTATTATCTATGCGTAGTCACTTTACTCCTATCGACATGTACTAACGGTATCCCCTTATCGGTATCCCATGTATATAGCGTCGTTCTTGTTATTTTATTTTATGTTTTACTTTAGTTTATTTGGTAATTAACTCTTTCTTGAACTGCATTGTTGGTTAAGGGCTTGTAAGTAAGCATTTCATGGCAAGGTCTACACCTGGTGTATTCGGCGCATGTGACAAATAAAGTTTGATTTGATATATTATTGTTATTATTATTATGATTATATTTGTTTGTTTGTGTGTGTGTGTGTGTGTGTGTGTGTGTGTGTGTTTACGTTTAAGTGCTCCCACTGCG
This sequence comes from Salmo salar, assembly GCF_965601325.2. Lineage (NCBI taxonomy): Eukaryota > Metazoa > Chordata > Actinopteri > Salmoniformes > Salmonidae > Salmo > Salmo salar. The sequence goes on from NC_138314.1 coordinate 39,565,482, forward strand.
ATCCACCCTAATTCCTATCGTTGTGTTTTTGCTTTACAGCAACTGTCATTTCTGCTCTTTGGAATTACACAAATTATAGTGTTCGCTCCATTAGCTGCTCCATGATACCAAAATATTATCGCTAGTTAACAGTTGACATGGATACATATTTATGCTTGTTTGTATAAAGTATTCATAGGTTTTTCTCCCACCCACAGCATACTCCATTTTTTATGAGAGACTACAGCATTTCCGTATAGCATGATCCACCCAGCTCTCTCATGATGTCCATAAAATGAGGGTCTCTATTCAGTGTGTATCACTGAAGCATTACAGATTGTGTGTTTCTATTCAGTGTGGATCACTGAAGCATTACAGATTGTGTGTTTCTATTCAGTGTGTATCACTGAAGCATTACAGATTGTGTGTTTATATTCAGTGTGTATCACTGAAGCATTACAGATTGTGTGTTTATATTCAGTGTGTATCACTGAAGCATTACAGATTGTGTGTTTATATTCAGTGTGTATCACTGAAGCATTACAGATTGTGTGTCTCTATTCAGTGTGTATCACTGAAGCATTACAGATTGCGTGATAGAAATGTAAAGGACATATGCAGCGTTTAAGGTGTATACGGTCTGCTAACGCGGGACCATTGCTTTTAACTTTCAATCACGCTGTAATGCTGAACTTCCCCGTGGGTTAAATAGCTTGACAGCTTTCATGACTGCAGTCTACTTACAGTTAGAGGTGTCACAACGTGAACACGTACTGTGCATACACAGTCAAAAGCATTTGCTTTAAAGTGGATAATTGCACCATCAGATGCATATTTTAGAAATGTATAATATTACTCAGGCTGGTCAATCCTGACAAAATATGTATTGAATTCCTGAATATATATTCTAATATATTTTGTCTCTCTATCATTGTGTTTTTCAGGTTGTGGAGACGAATCTCATGGCGTTCGACTGTCACTGGATCATCATCAATGAGGTCAGTGCGGAGGCAGCCAAGGCTACAGTGTGGCATGCTGGGTTGTAGTGTTGTTGTGTTTGGGGTGGGTATGCTGAGGTAACAGTAGGGGGTACTGCAGAACACTGGGGGGGGGGGGGGGGTCACAAATACCCTCAAAATGAACACAAACAGACACACACTTTACTGACTTTCTGCTGAATAACACTCGTGTAATAAATTAACATGTTTCATGTTGAAAGGACAGCTACGGCCAGGTTTTATCTTTAATATGAATGAGAGATGATGGCTATAATGATGTTCCTTTATCTTCAACTCACCACACTGAAGTTGTTCGGATTGAAAAGCAGAGCATTCATAATTGACCATTCCCCTCTATATGTGGGGATGTATGGCATGAAGACAGGCTGGAACACGCTGCCCTCTCTCTCTCTCTCGTTCTCTCTCTATCTCACACTTTCCTTCCATGCCTCCCTGCTTGGCTTGTTCCACATGGCGGGGTGAATGAGGACAAATGCCAACACACTGATCCAAATGAATACTGGCAAGTGAGGAAAAAAATAATACCACTTCAAGAGAAATTTAAATGGGGTCCGCCGACGATGGAGGGATGTTTTTCCACGCTCTTCCTCCAATAAGAGCAGGATTGATTTGGGGCTGCTGGGGGATGGTCCCCTGTAGTTACCAGGATAGGTTTGAGGGAACTAGAGGGTGCATCCTAATAATATATCTCTCGTTCACTACTTCCCACAAATCTAATAGCAGTGGATTTGTTGGGACATGGGCTTGTGGGGATTTCTTATACCTGTCATTTCCTTTCAAATCAGTGACGGGAAGTAAACAGTGTACACTTTTGTGAGAAAAGAGAGATAATTGGGACGTAGCCAGACATTCACAGTCTGTGCTAGGGTTGCTCTTGCTAACTCGTGTTAAAAGACCAACCTGAATACAGTAGGTTTACTTGTCAATCGGCTCAGCGTCACTCTCAGAATGCATAGATGCCATGGATAGGAATTCAAAGCTAAAGAATATGCCAGTAATACCAGAACCTTACTAGACTGATAGCATTACTTGAACTCAGACTGAAGAGCATAGAAAGTAGCTTCAACTTATTAAAGAAATATATTACGTGACATTGTTGTCTTGAACCTACAGATGTAGGATCTTCATTTGAGCCAGTTTGCTACAGACGAACCATCAAACAGGCAAGGGTAATCCTTATTCTTCTGGAAAATGTTATCCCAACCGGGGGACTTCTGTCCTCCATTAATTCCGAATTTGTTTACATTTTTGCTGTGCCGCCAGGTGTTATGGGATAGCAAAGGATGCATGGGATTGGGACATGCCAATTTTGACATCCTTCCTAGAGGTTCTGCCTCATAAGGCAGCATCCTTAGTATTACCAGTTGTCTCGTTAAACTATCAATACACGCTAAATTCACCTGCACAGCTGATCTTAATTGCAACCATTAATGGTCACCTCATTACCGCTCTCTAGAAGATGCTTGCAACCAAAGTGAACCCTGGACTGAAATGTGTAACTACATCAAGTCAATCAGGGAATTGAGTTATTCGTGCCAGAAGGACGTGGGCCGGAACCGAACCCATGCGGTAGGCCTATATCTGCGCACTGAAGGCAGCAGCTCTAACTGCTAGACCACCCCATGATTGACCTCAAGTTTGACAGTTCATTCGTAACCTTAATATGAAGTAGACTCTTGTATGCCTTAGCCTAGTGGAGACCAATATTTATCTTGTGTTATTAAGCTATATAAAATGATGGTTGTTGATGTGTATGGCTGCATTTCAGATACATTCTTGTAAATGTTTATGTTGCAGTAATTGGACCGCGTTTGAGCGAACAAGAGAGAACATAATTTTGATAGCAAGCCCTGATCCCCATGATTCGACTGCCCCGGCATGGAGAGAAAGAGAACTGCTCAAGTTAAGATCTGACATTTGTACAAGTTTGCTACAAGTTCCTGCAACAACAGGATGATCAAATTAAGATACGGCATCTGTAATTGCTTTGGTCTATTCAGAGATGAACCCGCTCTCCTATTTTAAATGTCAATCGCCTTAGCATTTGTCCAAAAGTATCACACGTCAAGTTAGATGACATTCTCCTTGCCATGCGGACTCCTAGTCATGGCTGATATGTCATGTAATCTAGACAGGAAGTTTGACAGAAAACAAGTCGGGGCAAATCCCTGACCCTAATTAAGCCTTAACCGCCGAGGCCCCCAGAGGGACCACAGTCATGTCCCAATAATTTACACTGACGACATGCCAAGAGCTTTTAGTACATGTCCACTGAAAGTCAAATTAGTTGACGTTTGTCAATTGGTACGTACCAGCACTTTGGAGGAGTTTGTACTCCTGTTAATAAAAACGTGTAAAAAACAAATGCCTCCCTGACAATGTTTCTTTTCTTGCCCTTTGGCAGCAAGTTTTTTAGCACTTTTCTGTGTTTATTCCACCTTTTGTCAGAGCTTTGCGAGATAATCCCCTTCCTCATTTTACTGGGGGGAAATGTTTGGGCCATTGCCTATTACAAAGAGACCAGAATTTGACACATCACATTGCTAAATCGTTTGAAATTGGATTGGCTGTTCCTCTGTTGGCAGGCAGGTGTATCGTTGCGTTCTGTTTGGATGTGGAGAATGGCCACCAGAGCAGTGATATTAGTGGACGCGGTCACCATCACCAATGTCATGCAGACGAAACATGTGCAAATAAAAATCAGTCAGCTTGGTGGAGTTTTGGAGCTACCTTCACCAGGGACGTTCCGACGTCTGCATTCATTAAATCATCAGACCCTGCTCCCCGCGCTCTGCATGTCCGGTCTAAAAAGAGGGAGATGTCTTTAGGCTAAAATTAGCAAGGTTCCACAAGGACGAACACATGCACATGCGCGCTCTCTCTCTCTCTTCTATGCCCCTCACTCACTCCCCTCTCATGTGATCAGGGTTTACATCAAATGAATAATGGCTAGATGCACGAGGCCTCAAGTGCTTTCTTAACACAAACTGGGAATAGTATAATAAATGCAATTTACTGTATGAATTGATCCATGACATATTGATGATTACATTTCAATTTTAGTCATTTAGAAGACACTTCTCCGCAGTGACTTACAGGAGCAATTAGGGTTAAGTGCTTTGCTCAAGAGCACAGACTTTTCACCTTTTGGTTACTGGCCCAACGCATCCAATGCTTTTAACCGCTAGGCTACCTGCCGCCAAACTTACTATAGGATTACTATACAATTACTATAGGATTACTATAGGATTACTATACAATTACTATACGATTACTATATGATTACTATACAATTACTATACGATTACTATATGATTACTATAGGATTACTATAGGATTAATATACAATTACTATATGATTACTATAGGATTACTATACAATTACTATAGGATTACTATAAGCTTACTATACAATTTCTATACGATTACTATATGATTACTATACAATAACTATAGGATTACTATATGCTTACTATACAATTACTATAGGATTACTATAGGATTACTATACAATTACTATACGATTACTGTATGATTACTATAGGATTACTATATGATCACTATAGGATTACTATACAATTACTATAGGATTACTATACAATTACTATAGGATTACTATACAATTACTATACGATTACAATAGGACTACTACAGTATATGATTACAATAAATCCCTTTATATCAGTTGTGTATTTGTTTATACAGAAAATAATTGGTTTCCCTCTGTTCTTCTGAACCCACTGGTGTGTGTGTATGTGTGTGCGTCTGTCTGTCTGTCTGTCTGTCTGTCTGTCTGTCTGTCTGTCTGTCTGTCTGTCTGTCTGTCTGTCTGTCTGTCTGTCTGTCTGTCTGTGTGTGTGTGTGTGTGTCTGCCTGCCTGCCTGTCTGTCTGCCTGCCTGCCTGTCTGTCTGTCTGTCTGTCTGTCTGTCTGTCTGTCTGTCTGTCTGTCTGTCTGTCTGTCTGTCTGTCTGTCTGTCTGTCTGTCTGTCTGTCTGTCTGTCTGTCTGTCTGTCTGTCTGTCTGTCTGTCTGTCTGTCTGTGTGTGTGTGTGTGTGTGTGTGGATGGGACTCTTTGGGATCCTGCAGGAAATCTCAGACCAGGACGTCCAAGAACTGGTGATGAAGTCGATTGGGCGTCTGACCCTGATCAGACAGACCTTCCCCCTGCCCCAGAACACCAGCCAGCGCTGTGTCAAGCACAACCACCGCATCAACACCTCCCTCTGCGACCCCAAGGACCCCAAGGCTCAGACACTGGAGGTAACACACACCACACCAAGGGTGTGTCCCAAATGGCTCCCTTTTGCTTATATAGTCTACTACTTTAGACCAGAGCCCTGTCAAAAGTAGTTCACCACATAGGGAATATGGTCTTTCCCATTATGCCGTTGTCCCCTCGTCACCCTATTTGCCGGCATCCTTTTCCTCCAATTTCACAACTTCAAATTATCTCAAAGTTGTTGATGGCACCAACGTTGTCGCCCTGTGCCCCCAGGCTTGTGTTGTCTTCCCGACTTTGTAATTAATTTTTGGGGAAGTAGGCCCAGAATTTGTTTGTATCAAACATCATAATTCATTGCAATATTATCATGGAAATGTGGCACATCATTTCTCTGTTGTTATATAAAAAGAAATGTGTCCCTGGGCAGCAATATTGTGTCTATAGTTATTGTTGAACATCAAGCCTTCAAATACAACAAATGCAGGGAGGAAAAGAACATTGTACCTAGGGTTTTATATTTTCACCTTATATTTCCTTCCAGAGAATAAATCACTTTTCTCCCCGGTAAGCCAGTATTTCCAGCCAAAACCGGAAGTGTCATTCATATAAAACCAGTCGGACATGCAACATTCTTAGGTGTATTATTATACATAAAGCTAACATTTTCATGTTGCATTCATTATCATTCGTCATCATTCGTTAGCCTACTTTAGCCTGAAAATGTATGGTAGTCTATTTCTAGAGCTTTTAACCTGTTAGTGATCCCTTCCCGCTCCAATCCCGTTAGCGGGATCGATTTGACAACATCCAGTGAAATTGCAGAGCGCCAAATTCAAACTTCAGAAATATCAATATTCAAGATAACCAAAAATATAACTGTAATACATCAAAATAAAGCTTAACTTCTTGTTAATCCAGCCGCAGTGTCAGATTTCAAAAAGGCTTTACGGCGAAAGCAGACCATGCAATTATCTGAGGACAGCGCCCCGCATACAAACACATGAAAATAATTTTCAACCAGGCAGGTGGCGACACAAAAGTCAGAAATAACGATATAATAAATGCCTTACCTTTGAAGATCTTCTTCTTTTGGCACTCCAAAATGTCCCAGAAACATCACAAATGGTCCTTTTGTTCGATAATGTCCTTCTTTATATCCCCAAAATGTCAATTTATTTGGTGCGTTTGATTCAGAAATACACTAGTTCCAACTCGCCCAATATGACTACAAAGTATCTAATAAGTTACCTGTAAACTTGGTCCAAACATTTCAAACAACGTTCTTAATCCAACCTAAGGTATCCTAAAACGTAAATAATCGATCAAATTTAAGACGGGATATACTGTGTTCAATACTGGATAAAAACAACGTGAAGCACGTTCCAGTTCACGCGCACCAAACAGTAGAATCCAACTGGAGTGACACTCACAAAGAACAGCCGTACTTCTTAATTTCTCAAAAGAAAAAACGTCAACCAATTTCTGAAGACTGTTGACACCTAGTGGAAGCCATAGGCACTGCAACCAGGTTCCTATTAAATAGGGCTTTCAATAGAAAACAAATGGGAAATACTATGACCTAAATTTTTTCCCCCCTGGATGATTTGTCCTGTTATACTCACAGACATTATTTTAACAGTTTTAGAAACTTTTGAGTGTTTTCTATCCAAATCTACCAACTATATCCATACCCTAGCTTCTGGGCCTGAGTAACAGGCAGTTTACTTTGGGCACGCTTTTCATCCGGACGTGAAAATACTGCCCCCTATCCCTAAGAAGTTTTTAAGTCAATGATCTCTCAATGTCTTGTTTTTTAAATGTTTATGCCTATTTATGTCGGAGTTTTGATACAGTCTGAATCACTTAGGCAAAAATTATTTTAACAATTGGTCAAAACGCATTGGCTAGCCTACATCATATCCCAAAATATAGCCACTGTCACATATACACCGGGATTTAGGAAGCAGGTGTAGCAGATGAGTTTAATAGTGAAGAATGCAGATTAACAAAACATGAGAAGCATACAGAACGTGAATGAAAACAAACCAACACAGTCTGATGACTGAGGCCACTGAGGGCTAAATAAAGGGAAGGTCATCCAGGTGATGATGAAGTCCAGGTGTGCGTAATGATGGGGAGCAAGTGTGTGCATAATGATGGTTGCCAGGGCCGGTGGTTAGTAGACCGGCGATGTGGAGCGCTGGAGAAGGGGAGCGGGAGAAGGCGTGAGCCATGGCATGAAAATAAATAAAGTATGAGCCTTCTGGCTGCACAAACTTGGACTAGGCCTACATAATAACATTACATAAATAAATCCTTCCCAGCCTAACAAATATAGCATAAAGAGAGCCTTCTCGAGCCACACAAACTGAGGTTATATGCTACAATCTTATAAAAAAGGGCTCCAAAAGGGTTCTTCGGCTGTTCCTTTTTGGTTCCAGGTCTAACTTTTTTGGGTTCCATGTAGAACCCTCTGTGTAAAGGGTTTTACAAGGAACCAAAAAGGGTTCCTCAAAGGGTTCTAGTATGGGGACTGCCGAAGAACCGTTTTTCTAGATATTACGTTTTTTTCTAAGAATGTACAGAAATAACCTGGCACCCTGTAGCAAACAAACCTACCCATAATGCACATATATAGGCCCTACCTGTTCAACTGTTATTCTTTCTTCTGATGTGGACTCTCAAAAACCACAGTTCCCTCTGCACTCAGGCGGATCCTGATCTTGATATAAATTGTCCACCGACTAAAAAAGGCTTGCTCGACCTCTGTGGTGTCCTGGATGGTGTCCTGGATGATGTCATGGATGGTGGCCTGGATGGTGTCCTGGATGGTGCCCTGGATGGTGTCTTTGAATGTGTCCTGGATGGTGTCCTGGAAGGTGTCCTGGATGGTGTCCTGGAAAATCTCCTGGATGGTATCATGGATGGTGGCCTGGATGGTGGCCTGGATGGCGGCCTGGATGGTGTCATGGATGGTGCCTTGAATGTGTCCTGGAAGTTGTCCTGGAAGGTGTCCTGTATTGTGTCATGGATGATGGCCTGAATGGTGTCATGGATGATGGCCTGGATGTTGTCATGGATGGTGGCCTGGATGGTGTCATGGATGATGGCCTGGATGTTGTCATGGATGGTGGCCTGGATGGTGTCATGGATGATGGCCTGCGTGGTGGCCTGGATAGTGTCCTGGATAGTGTCCTTGAAGGTGTCCTGGAAGGTGGCCTGGATGGTGTCATTTATGTTGGCCTGGATGGTGCCATTTATGTTGGCCTGGATGGTGTCATGGATGGTGGCCTGGATGGTTGCCTGGATGATGCCCTGCATGCTGTCCTTGAAGGTGCACTGGAAGGTGGCCTGGATGGTGTCATGGATGTGTCCTGGAAGGTGGCCTGGATGGTGTCATTTATGTTGGCCTGGATGGTGTCATGGATGGTGGCCTGGATGGTTGCGTGGATGATGCCCTGCATGCTGTCCTTGAAGGTGCACTGGAAGGTGGCCTGGATGGTGTCATGGATGGTGACCTGGATGGTGTCATGGATGGTGGCCTGGAAGGTGGCTTGGAAGATTGCCTGGATGGTGTCATGGTAGCTGTCCTGGATGGTGTCCTGGATGGTGACTTGGATGGTGTTCTGGATGGTCCCCTGGATGGTGTCCTTGAAGGTGACCTGGATGGTGGCCTTGATGGCGAGTGCCTCAAACAGGTGCAAGTATCTCGATCTGTTGTTTGCGGCTTCAAACAGGAAGAACTCCTTATAGAGGATTTTCAGGAGGTTGGATTCCTTTCTCTCCTTTCTTCTGTTGAAAGGTTGATGGCTTGCTGCAACGTTATTGACGGGTTCGGTGTTGCTTGCACATCTGTTGCAGCACCTTCATCCTCTGTGCTACTCTTCTCTTCCTCGAACAGTTGTTTGACGATTCCGTTGCAGTCCTCAACAACATGGCCCTTCTCAACAGCATGGCCCTTCTCAACAGCATGGCCCTTCTCAACAACATGGCCCTTCTCAACAGCATGGCTCTTCTCAACAGCATGGCCCTTCTCAACAGCATGGCTCTTCTCAACAGCATGGCTCTTCTCAACAGCATGGCCCTTCTCAAAAGTTGGAGCCAATTTTGTAACCGTATTAACTGCATTTCAAGGTCGCATGTTTATTTCAGCATAAACAATGCGTGCACTTTGAATTTAAGTAAATATGGTAGGCTACAACAGTGCTCACACTCACACACACACTGAGCGTTGATGATTGATCATACAGATTGAACAGTTCCATTTCATGTCACGCTGTTCATAAAAAATATTTTTTATAATTTGCTGGTTTGGTGAAGTGCAATGAATCACTCCAGAGAATGCGTTTCCACTACTCCAGAGTCCAATGGCAGCGAAATTTACGTCGCTCCAGCTGACGCTTGGCATTGCGCATGGTGATCTTAGACTTGTGTGTGGCTGGTCAGCCATGGAAACCCATTTCATGAAGCTCCCGATTAACAGTTCTTCTGCTGACGTTGCTTCCAGGGGCAGTTTGGAACTTGGTAGTGAGTGTTGCAACCAAGGACAGACAATTTTTACGCGTTACGTACTTCAGCACTCAGCGGTCCCGTTCTGTGAGCTTGTGTGGCCTACCACTTCGCGGCTGAGCCGCTATTACTCCTAGACGTTTCCATTTCACAATAACAGCACTAACAGTTGACCAGGGCAGCTCTAGAAGGGCAGAAATTTGACTCACTGACTTGATAGAAAGGTGGCATCCTATGATGGCGCCCAGTTGAAAGTCCCTGGGCTCCTCAGTAAGGCCATTCTATTGTTTGCATGGTTGTGTGCTTGATTTTATATACCTGTCAGCAACAGGTGTGGCTAAAATAGCCAAATCCACTAATTTGGAGGGGTGTCCACATAATTTTGTATATATAGTTTAGCAGTGACAGATACAGACCGTACTTAGTAATACACAGAGATGTTTTTGTATTTTGATCAGTAGAAGACTGAGACAGACAGACAGACAGACAGACAGACAGACAGACAGACAGACAGACAGACAGACAGACAGACAGACAGACAGACAGACAGACAGACAGACAGACAGACAGACAGACAGACAGACAGACAGACAGACAGACAGACAGACAGACAGACAGACGGTGCCAAGTGTGGTGCGGAATACTGAGAGGACAGACGGAGAGCAGTGGCAGTCAGTGGAGGACAGTGTGTGCCCGGTGCAGTTGTGAATAGTGCAGTTAGGCCTGTGTTTTCTGTCAGTGTGGAGGCAGAGGAGCAGTCAGGAGAGTGCCCCAGAAGAAGCCCAATTTCACACTGGACTGGAGCACATCATCTGGGTCTGCCTGACCACACTCCCCCCCACCCACACACACACGCGCGCACTATGCACACACACACACACAAATACATGTGTGCACACACACACTCACTGCCTCCTCCTGTATAGCAGTGGTCAGCGATCACCCAGCCTCTCATAGGAGCCAATCTCAACAGGCTAGCCACTGCCGCCCCTCCTCACACTCCCAGGATTTCCATGAACCCCCCCCCCCCCACACACATACACACGCATACACATGCATGCAAGCAAACCGGGGGTCATGATCCCCCAATATCAGAGACAGGCCAATGGCTGTCTGTGGCTTTACACTACGCAGTACCACTCAATTCCTAATTTTATGATTGGATCCACCCACCGCCAATTATGCTTTTGGTTTGTCCAACTCCTCAGAGGTCGTGGTTTGTGATGGAAATCAAGTTGTGCAAGGCTTATAAGGGGAACAGAGCTCCTCACTTCTTAACCCTTAATTATGTGAGCTACTTGTAACAAATAAAGAACTACAGTCACATTTAGCATGTTAAATTCATAAGCACGAATAATAATTATATATAAAGGGATATTTTTCAAGTGGAGAAAGTTTCTATTGCGAGTTTCACATCTCGTGTGTGAGAGCTTTTTCTCAAAACGAGTGGTAATTGTTCACGGTTATATTGGACTCAATTTTGTGAGTATTTTTTAACTAGGCAAGTCATTTAAGAACAAATTCTTATTTTCAAGGACTGCCTTGTTCAGGGGCAGAATGACAGATTTTTACCTTGTCAGCTCAGGGCTTCGATCTTGCAAACTTTCGGTTTCGCTAGGCTACCTGCTGCTACCTGCCACATCAGTTGGGCTACAGCTGATAATGCTGATGGCTAAATAATATACCAGCCTGATAATATAATATGGGATAATATGTCATTAGGCACTTTTTTGAAGGGGAAAATTATATTTTAATGGTGTCAATTATTTTGATTCAATGGTAGACTCCCTCAAGCACTTACGTTACGTAGAAAACTTTCAATCAAACTTTCTCACAGCCGTTCTACAAAATAATTGCCAAGCGTGGTTACTTACTGAACCGCTAAAATTATACCAACCTTTTAATGTAATACAGAAAAATATTGGCATTTCAGTTGTGATATATTGACCAAATTAAGAGGAAAGTTTTAGATGTATTTTCCCTTAAAAATTCACCAGAAACAAACATTTCACAGCTATTTAAAAAAAAAAATCTCCTTGGAAAGCATGCCCCAACAAGTCACATAATACATTGCATTAACTCACTGTGTGTGTAATGATAGTGTTTAACATGATTTTTGAATGACTACCTCTGTACCCCAACACATAAAAATATCTGTAAGGCCCATTAGTTCAGCAGTGAATTTCAAACACAGATTCAACCACAGCATACTAAAACATGTTGTCCTGTAGTATGTTGGGTGATTGTGCTGTTGTTTTGCATGGGGAGCCAGGCTATATCCTTAATGACACCCTTTTCTAACACTGATGGCAGGTAGCCTAGTGGTTAGAGTGTTGGGCCAGTAACCAAAAGGTTGCTGGTTTGAATCCCTGACCTGACAAGGTAAAAAATCTGTCATTCTGTCCCTGAACAAGGCAGTTAACCCACTGTCATTGTAAATAAGAATTTGTTCTTAACTGACTTGCCTAGTTATAACGTCTATGGGCTAGCCGTGCCGCTAGCGACCCACCTCGACAACATCCGGTGAAATTGCAGAGCGCGAAATTCAAATTACAGAAATAGTCATATTTAACATTCATGAAAATACAAGTGTCATACATCAGAAAAAAGCTTAACTTCTTGATTATCCAGCTGTTATCCAGCCGTTTATCCAGCAGTTCAATAAAGTCCTTCTTTATATCCCCCAAAACTCAGTTTAGCTGGCACGCTTAATTCAATAATCCACCGGTTTCCCTCCTTCAAAATGCATACAAAATGAATCCCAAACGTTACCGATAAACTTATCCAAACAAGTCAAACAATGTTTATAATCAAACCTCAGGTACCCTAATGCGTAAATAAATGATACAATTTAAGACGGAGAATCGTTATTGTCATTACTGGAGATAAACAGCAAAGTACGTGCTCTCATCCACGCACATGAAAACACTACAGCCAAAATGGGAGCCACTTAGAAAAACTACAGATTCTAGCTCATTTTTCCAAAAACAAGCCTGAAACTCTTTCTAATGACTGTTGACATCTAGTGGAGCCCTAGGAACTGCAATCTGGGAGGTTTTCCCTTCATATTAAAAATGACAGCCATAGGAATCAGTGGTGGGCCGAAAATAAAATGTTCTGGATGGTTTGTCCCCGGGTTTTCACCTGCCATATCAGTTCTGTTATACTCACAGACATTATTTCAACCGTTTTAGAAACTTTAGAGTGTTTTCTATCCGAATCTACCAATTATATGCATATCCTAGCTTCTGGGCCTGAGTAACAGGCAGTTTACTTTGGGCATGCTTGTCATCCAGACGTCAAAATACTGCCCCCTAGCCCAAAGATTAAATAAAGGTTAAAATAAAAAAACGGACATTGACAGTGATAGGCCTGATTGCTGACAATGATGGGACTGCCTACAGGGATGTGGTCAGAGACCTGGTAGTGTAGTGACAGGGAAACAATTTCTCCCTCAATGTCAGCAACGCAAAGGAGCTGATTGTGGACTACAGGAAATGGAGGGCTGAGCACACCCCCATTCACATCGATGAGGTTGAGGTGGAGATGGTTGAGTGCTTTAAGTTCCTCGGTGTCCACGTCACTATTAACCTATCATGGCCTAAACACACCAACCCAGTTGTGAAGAGGACACGACAACACCTCTTCCCCCTCAGGAGGCTGAAATGATTTGGCATGGGTCCTGAGCTCCTCAAAAAGTTCTACAGCTGCACCATTGAGAGCGTCTTGACTGGTTGCATCACCGCTTGGTATGGCAGCTGCTCTGCATCTGACCTCAAGGCTCTACAGAGGGTGGTGCGTATGGCCCAGTAAATCACTGGGGCCAAGCGCCCTGTCATCCAGGACCTCTATACCAGGTGGTGTCATAGGAAGGCCCTAAAAATGGTTAGCCACCCAAGTCACAGTCTTTTCTCTCTGCTACAGCACAGCAAGTGATACCGGAGAACCAAGTCTGGGACCAAAAGGCTCCTGAACAGCATCTACCCCAAAGCCATAAGACTGCTGAACAGTTAATTAAACAGCTACCTGGACTTTCTGCTTTTCACCTCCTACCTACATGTACAGTACATAGTACTTCAATTAATCACCTATCCAAACCCTACATATACATATTACCTCAATGAATCACCTAACCAAACCTACATATACATATTACCTCAATGAATCACCTAACCAAACTTACATATACATATTACCTCAATGAATCACCTAACCAAACCTACATATACATATTACCTCAATGAATCACCTCTTGTACCCCAGTACACTGACTCGGTACCGGTACTCCTTGTATATAACCTCGTTATTGTTATTTTGTGTTTTTTTTATTGTGTTATTATTTAATTTGTATCTATTTGTTAATTTTATTACTTTTTAACTGCATTGTTGGGAAAGGGCTAGTAAGTAAGCATTTCATGGTAACGTCTACACTTGTTGTATTCTGCGCATGTGACAAATACAATTTGATACAATTTGATTTGATGCATGGGTGACCTCCCGGCTATAAAAGCCTATGTCAGGGGGATGCCATGCTCGTTCCACATCCCCAGTTAGGACAGTGGGCGCTGGAACACGGCACTCGATATTGTGACAAGTGTGCCCGAGCGTTGCAGGTTAATAAACAACGGCAAATGTAATGGGCACTCTATTTATTACACTGCCATTCAAACGGAGACCACGCTCGTGCTAAATCACAGTGCCATCGATCAGGGCCCGAATTAACTGTTCTCTGTCTCCCCCTTCTGCCTCTGGCTGTGGCCCAAATTAAATGGCACCGTATTCCCTTTATAGTGCACTATTTTGACTATGGCCCTCAAGAATAGTGCACTATATAGGGAATAGGATGCCATTTGGGATGCAGGTCTGGGCTCTAGAACCGCCATAACCCAACTGCCACTGACGTTTGATTTGGTCAATTAAAAAAATCATGTAAATAATTTGACCGTGTGCCTAGCAGGTTGATACTATTGTCTTTTACCTTTTACTTTGTAAAAATAAGCTGTTATGGTACTGTTTTATTGACTGTAACTCTATTACTAATCCAATGTATTGTAAAGGGAAACGAGAACATGCTATGTGTTGCAGCAAGCCTTTAGAAAAGTGCAAAACACATCCTTGACTATATCCAAGTTGGTGAACAGGAAACAAACAATGCCAGTCAGCCTGCACAGCCGGCCCACTGAAACTACACCTAAACTATACCAAAACTACACTGGAATTATACCAAAACTACACCTAAACTATACTAAAATTACACTGGAATTATACCAAAACTACACCTAAACTATACCAAAACTACACTGGAATTATACCAAAACTACACCTAAACTATACTAAAATTACACTGGAATTATACCAAAACTACACCTAAACTATACCAAAACTACACTTAAACTATACCAAAACTACACTGGAATTATACCAAAACTACACCTAAACTATACTAAAATTACACTGGAATTATACCAAAACTACACCTAAATTATACCAAAACTACACTTAAACTATACCAAAACTACACTGGAATTATACCAAAAGTACACCTAAACTATACCAAAACTACACCTAAACTATACCAAAACTACACTGCAATTATACCAAAACTACACCTAAACTATACCAAAACTACACCTAAACTATACCAAACCAAAACTACACCTAAACTATACCAAACCAAAACTACACCTAAACTATACCAAAACTACACCTAAACTATACCAAAACTACACCTAAACTATACCAAAACTAATTACACACATAATAAGAGTTAGCCTGTAAACCAGATCAAATTGAACAGTATTAGGCCTATCAGTTGTCAAATTGTACATGAAGAGATGGGCACATCTTGTAATTGACAGACGCAGGGAAAGGAGCATCGCTTTGTTAAATCCTCCTTCAGAGTCACATGCAGGTAAAACATTGTGATTTCTATATAGCATCAGAAAGAGCATATTCTGCAGTTTATATTACACTTACCTTTGTCAAATAACTCTCAAAATTCAAGAGGTGCAACTCTTTTTCTAAATGTTACTTTTTCCAAGAATATCCGTGCTGTCCATGCATTCAGCACATGACCATTCACATGCTGTCCATGCATTCAGCACATGACCACTCACGCCATAGCATAGCTCTGGTTACTAAGCAAACACTAGTAACATAATAAACATAAAATGTAAGTAAGCTAATTTGTCGTTTATGGATGAATGGACCCTAGAAACCAGATAGAAACTGATAATGGTGCATGTGACACCAAGTACTTGCTCAATGGCTTTCCATATCTGGGGAAAGATGAAACCGGGCAAGCGGGTGAGCAACTGTCTGGTTTTCAGACTCGTGGAGCCTTGCATGTGCAAAGGCAGAAATGTGACTCAGGACAACTTCTTCACATCAAATTCACTGTCTGACAAGTTAATTGCAAAGAAGACTAGCCAGCTAGGAACAGTGAACATACAAAGGCGGGAGCTGCCACCCTCTGCGCAGAACAACATACCAGCGGAGCTGTACTCCACATCAGTGATGGAGAGTGGTAAGCAACACTCACAGTTTACAGATGTATAATAAATAAGAGTGTTTGCATCGTCTGCACAATGCATCCCGCTGGATCTGGCATGTGAGGTTTGTGATCCGCCAAGCAAGCCGCCATGGCAGCAGGTCCTGCGCTCCCTCTTCTCCATGCACCACAGCTCCCACTCGGGAATAATAAGACCCAATGTCAAGTCGGCAGGTGCAAACGAAACAAGGCCCATGAAAACTGTGTGCATTGCAACCGATTTGTTTGTGGGGCTTGCTCAAACAAAGCCCCGAATCTGTGTGCTGAATGTGGACCCCAAGCATAAAGAGAAGACGCGAATGATTCATGTTTAAAGGCACGGTTATTATGGCACAAAACAGTATCAGATGCAATCAACTGCTTTTATATCTTGTTATGAAAATATTTCCATGACTATTTCTTTATGCAATTAATCCTTTACAATTGTTCATGCACTGGTGCTTTTGTTCAGGAATAGAGCAAATCATTTCACCTGCACACCTGGCTGGATATATTATTATTGCAATCTATTTCATTTCTACTTTGTGAAAAGAATACACTGTAATGTTTTTATTGTAAGGGAAACTAAAACAGGCTATAGGCCTATGTTATTTCTAGGACTTTGTAGAATTTTACAGAACATATGCTTGACTCTAAACAAATAACTATTGTTGTAATTTTTTTTAATTGATATATTCCCATAAATATTTCTTCATTCAATGAATCCTTTACAATAGTTTATACACTATTTATCAAGCATTTATTTAACAAGTATGTTTGTGCACCTTGCGGGTTGATATGGGAAGGGAAAGGGAAAGGGGGATACCTAGTCAGTTGTACGACTGAATGCCTTCAACTGAAATGTGTCTTCCACATTTACCCCAACCCCTCCTCTGATGCCCGTGCTAAAGCGAAGGCTTGGTAATGTTCTCTAGTGGGTACTTATATATTGAACGGCCAGGCGGTTCTAGTGTTAAAAAGATGCGCGTGGTGTGATTTGTGTTGTGGAGCTTTTAAAGGGTGAACCTAGACAAAGCTACAGAGATAAAGCTGTTTTAATCCTTCCAGGGCCTCTTCCTTTACCGGGAACTGGGAGCAGCCTGAATGTGTAATGCAAACAGTAGTTGGAGTGGGTGTTTGCAGAGAGAACTTCAGAGATGTAGCTACAAATCACAGGTGTAAGGTGTTGCTTCTTTACCAATGATCAAAGAACTGATGAAATGACGCGAGTGCGCGTATCAATTTTCTTTCAAGTGATGCCAGCCTATTCCTTATGATCACTGCATGTTTCACTGCCAGCCGTCTCAGCAGCTTTCAGCAGGGTGCAAAGCAGCTTTCAGCAGGGTGCAAAGCAGCTTTCAGCAGGGGGCAAAGCAGCTTTCAACAGAGTGTAGAGCAGAGCAGGTTTCAGCAGGGTGCAGAGCAGCTTTCAGCAGGGTGCAGAGCAGAGCAGCTTTCAGCAGGGTGCAGAGCAGAGCAGCTTTCAGCAGGGTGCAGAGCAGCTTTCAGCAGGGTGCAGAGCAGAGCAGCTTTCAGCAGGGTGCAGAGCAGAGCAGCTTTCAGCAGGGTGCAGAGCAGCTTTCAGCAGGGTGCAAAACAGCTTTCAACAGGGTGTAGAGTAGAGCAGCTTTCAGCAGGGTGCAGAGCAGAGCAGCTTTCAGCAGGGTGCAGAGCAGGTTTCAGCAGGGTGCAGAGCAGCTTTCAGCAGGGTGCAGAGCAGAGCAGGTTTCAGTAGGGTGCAGAGCAGCTTTCAGCAGGGTGCAGAGCAGAGCAGGTTTCAGCAGGGTGCAGAGCAGAGCAGGTTTCAGCAGGGTGCAGAGCAGAGCAGCTTTCAGCAGGGTGCAGAGCAGAGCAGCTTTCAGCAGGGTGCAGAGCAGCTTTCAGCAGGGGGCAAAGCAGCTTTCAACAGAGTGTAGAGCAGAGCAGGTTTCAGCAGGGTGCAGAGCAGCTTTCAGCAGGGTGCAGAGCAGAGCAGCTTTCAGCAGGGTGCAGAGCAGCTTTCAGCAGGGTGCAGAGCAGAGCAGGTTTCAGCAGGGTGCAGAGCAGCTTTCAGCAGGGTGCAGAGCAGAGCAGGTTTCAGCAGGGTGCAGAGCAGAGCAGGTTTCAGCAGGGTGCAGGTTTCAGCAGGGTGCAGAGCAGGTTTCAGCAGGGTGCAGAGCAGAGCAGCTTTCAGCAGGGTGCAGAGCAGAGCAGCTTTCAACAGGGTGTAGAGCAGAGCAGCTTTCAGCAGGGTGTAGAGCAGAGCAGCTTTCAGCAGGGTGCTGAGCAGCTTTCAGCAGGGTGCAGAGCAGAGCAGCTTTCAGCAGGGTGCAGAGCAGCTTTCAGCAGGGTGCAAAACAGCTTTCAACAGGGTGTAGAGCAGAGCAGCTTTCAGCAGGGTGCAGAGCAGCTTTCAGCAGGATGCAGAGCAGAGCAGGTTTCAGCAGGGTGCAGAGCAGCTTTCAGCAGGGTGCAGAGCAGAGCAGGTTTCAGCAGGGTGCAGAGCAGGTTTCAGCAGGGTGCAGAGCAGGTTTCAGCAGGGTGCAGAGCAGAGCAGCTTTCAGCAGGGTGCAGAGCAGAGCAGCTTTCAACAGGGTGTAGAGCAGAGCAGCTTTCAGCAGGGTGTAGAGCAGAGCAGCTTTCAGCAGGGTGCTGAGCAGCTTTCAGCAGGGTGCAGAGCAGCTTTCAGCAGGGTGCAGAGCAGAGCAGGTTTCAGCAGGGTGCAGAGCAGAGCAGCTTTCAGCAGGGTGCAGAGCAGAGCAGCTTTCAGCAGGGTGCAGAGCAGGTTTCAGCAGGGTGCAGAGCAGGTTTCAGCAGGGTGCAGAGCAGAGCAGATTTCAGCAGGGTGCAGAGCAGAGCAGCTTTCAGCAGGGTGCAGAGCAGAGCAGGTTTCAGCAGGGTGCAGAGCAGAGCACCTTTCAACAGGGTGTAGAGCAGAGCAGCTTTCAGCAGGGTGCAGAGCAGAGCAGCTTTCAGCAGGGTGCAGAGCAGAGCAGACTTTGTCTGCATCTCAAATGGCATCCTATTCCTTATGTAGTGCACTACTGTTGACCATCTTCTCCTTTTTGTTTTGTTCCACTGTTAACTTCTCCCTCCTTTTTTGGTCTGTTTTCTTCCTTTCTCCCTCTTTACCTCTTTCATGTTTTGTCTCACCCTTCCCTTCTGCTTCCCTTCTGTTGTCTCACCCTCTACTTCCTCCCTCCCTCCCTCTTTCCCCAGATCACCAACCGCTACATCTACGACACAGTGCTGCTATTGGCCAACACTTTCCACAGGAAGCTGGAGGACAGGAAGTGGCACAGCATGGCCAGCCTCACCTGTATCCGCAAGAACTCCAAGCCCTGGCAAGGAGGACGGCCTATGCTGGACAACGTCAAAAAGGTACTGGTCCATATAGGGGGTTAAGATAAAGAGATAAAGGTCCATATAGGGGGTTATTCTTAGAGACAGGAGTTTCTCCTGACTACCAGACCAGGTTATAGACCAAGGATATTCAAATCCGAGCCTGGAGGTCCGGAGTACTGCTGGTTTTCTGTTCTACCTGGTAATAATTGCACCCACATGGTGTCCCAGTCCTTGATAATGCTTGCATCCCAAATTGAACCCTATTACCTATATAGTGCACTACTTGTGATAAGGGCCCATATGGTTTTGGTTGAAAGTAGTATGCTATATAGGAGATAGGATGGTATTTGGGATGCAGACTACAGTGCCTTGCAAATATATTCATCCCCCTTGGCGTTTTTCCTATTTTGTTGCATTACAGCCTGTAATTTAAATGGATTTTTATTTGGGTTTCATGTAATGGACATACACAAAATAATCCAAATTGGTGAAGTGAAATTAAAAATTTAAAAATAAATAAAAACCTGAAAAGTGACGCGTGCATATGTATTCACCCCCTTTGCTATAAAGCCCCTAAATAAGATCTGGTGCAACCAATTACCTTCAGAAGTCACATTATTAGTTAAATAAAGTCCACCTATGTGCAATCTAAGTGTCACATGATCTGTCACATGATGTCAGTATATATACACCTGTTATGAAAGGCCCCAGCGTCTGCAACACCACTAAGCAAGGGGCACCACCAAGCAAGCGGCACCGTGAAGACCAAGGAGCTCGCCAAAAAGGTCAGGGACAAAGTTATGGAGAAGTACAGATCAGGGTTGGGTTATAAAAAAATATCTGAAACTTTAAACATCCCACGTAGCACCATTAAATCCATTATTAAAAAATTGAAAGAATATGGCACCACAACAAAACTGCCAAGAGAAGGCCGCCCACCAAAACTCACAGCCAGACAAGGAGGGAATTAATCAGAGAGGCATCAAAGAGGCCAAAGATAACCCTGAAGGAGCTGAAAAGCTCCACAGCGGAGATTGGAGTATCTGTCCATAGGACCACTTTAAACCGTACACTGGGCTTTACGGGCTGGGCTTTATGGAAGAGTGGCCAGAAAAAAGCTGTTGCTTAAAGAAAAAAATAAGCAAACATGTTTGGTGTTCGCCAAAAGGCATGTGGGAGACTCCCCAAACATATCGAAGAAGATACTCTGGTCAGATGAGACTAAAATTGAGCTTTTTGTCCATCAAGAAAAATGCTATGTCTGGCGCAAACCCAACACCTCGCATCACCCCGAGAACACCATTTCCACAGTGAAGCATGGTGGTGGCAGCATCATGCTGTGGGGATATTTTTTATCGGTAGGGAATGGGAAACTGGTCAGAATTGAAGGATTGATGGAGGGCACTAAGTACAGGGAAATTCTTGAGGGAAAACTGTTTCAGTCTTCCATAGATTTTAGACTGGGACTGAGGTTCCCCTTCCAGCAGGACAATGACCCTAAGCATGCTGCTCAAGCAACACTTGAGTGGTTTAAGGGGAAACATTTAAATGTCTTGGAATGGCCTAGTCAAAGCCCAGACCTCAATCCAATTGAGCATCTGTGGTATGACTTAAAGAATGCTGTACACCAGCGGAACCCATCCAACTTGAAGGAGCTGGAGCAGTTTTTCCTTGAAGAATGGGCAAAAATCCCAGTGGCTAGATGTGCCAAG
Organism: Salmo salar; assembly: GCF_965601325.2. Taxonomy (NCBI): domain Eukaryota; kingdom Metazoa; phylum Chordata; class Actinopteri; order Salmoniformes; family Salmonidae; genus Salmo; species Salmo salar. The sequence continues at coordinate 39,586,777 of NC_138314.1, forward strand.
CTTATAGAGACATACCCCAAGAGACTTGCAGCTGTAATTGCTGCAAAAGGTGGCTCTAGAAAGTATTTACTTTGGGGGGTGAATAGTTATGCACGCTCAAGTTTTCAGTCTTATTTCTTGTTTGTTTCACACCCAAAAATATTTTGCATCTTCAAAGTGGTAGGCATGTTGTGTAAATCAAATGATACAAACCCCCCAAAAAGAAATTGTAATTCCGAGTTATAAGGCAACAAAATAGGAAAAATGTCAAGGGGGGTGAATACTTTCGCAAGCCACTGTATGAATGTGAAAAACAAGTGATATTATGTCAGACAAGGGATAGCCCTTCAAGTGATATTATGACAGACAAGGGATAGCCCTTCAAGGGTGGACGACATCTCGTCTGCCCCCACTTTTATCTCTGAGGGGACCTTTGAAATGGATATGAAGTTAGGGACACTGTCTTGGGCATTGAATAAAGCCCTGGTGGTTTTGTTGGCGTTGTTGTCGTGTTGAGGTGACATTGTGCTGTGTTAGCGCAGGACAGGACGTGATGTTAACACCTAATCCATCCCTGTGGCCGTAGCTCCTGGGGAGTGTACTGTACCTGTCGACACGTGTCTGCACACACACACACACACACACACACACACACAAACAATGGCATTCTCACACCCTGTCCTCTGCCGTGAGCCACATGAGCAGTCAGTGAAAGTGACACCGGCCCTGCCGTAGGGAAGGTGAGTCAACAAAAGTTGAGTCCCAATGATTCAGTCCCTCTCCAACCAGTCCTGAGACTGGTTGTATGTGTGAGGTGTTCTCTCCTGCACCTGCTGCCGGCTGTTGTAATAACTGTGGTGATGTTAATGTGGCGTATGCCTTGTTATTTTACTGTAAACCAGCCACGTAATGGGCCTATATTACATTCCCCAGGGTATCCTCATTGGTCCACTGTTCTACGGCTTCATTAGGGGAACGGACTGTTTATTGGCTTTTCAATGCATGCGTTAGGGTGAGCTTGCCCATATACTGCTCAGCTCTCCTAATTGGACAGCTAATTAATCCTGTCCGCGCAGTATTGGTGCAATACATTTACAACAATTGTCTTTGTGTTAATTAGACCTACAATTTGGAAAGGGGGGGTCTCTGCACTCGTTTGTGATGTTGGAGAGCTTTGGGGAGATGAAAGGCTACGCATCGTGTGGTGCTTTGTTCGTGGCAGCCAAGCACTCTTTATGTTTAAGCCTGCTCTCATTTAGCAAAAGAAGAACACATTAAGAGTAAATTAACAACAGGCGATTATTATCATTACTTTAATGTAACAGGCCGCATGTAGATGAATAAATCTGTTTCCCAATGCAGGCTGTCACGTTGTTGGTTGGGGCTGTCATGCTCTCGAACGCAGCGCTGCAGACAGGGCTGCCATCAGTGCAGGTGTAATGCAGGCTGAATTATGAAAGGGGTGTGAGGGGAGAAAGGCATATAATTACTTGATTCATAACCTCAGTACACATCAATGGAAATATCAAAGCGAGAGGATTTCTCTTGAAAAAGCCCCACACTTACAAGTGTAGGATATTAATTTGATCACCCTGTTGCAGGAGAACTGCCGGAGAATGCTGAAGTTTGTAGTTTTCACTTTGAAATTTCAGACTAGATTTGTTCTCATGAAACATTTATCACACCTACAAAAATGTCCATGAATTAATTTGATCACCCTGTTGCAGGAGAACTGCCGGAGAATGCTGAAGTTTGTAGTTTTCACTTAGAAATTTCAGATTAGATTTGTTCTCGTGAAAAATGTATCAACCCCTACAAAAATGTCCATGAATTATAATCCACATAATAATTCACATTTCCTGTTGCTCCAGGATTATTTTCCTGCTGTAGCAAACTGGTAATCACTTCACAGTGTCTAGGCTGGAGGATTGAAGATGTCTTACTATCTATCAACAACAAAAAATCCAATGGACCCATGAAATAGTGACGAGACCTTTTATTAAAACCATTTTCAATGTTTTATGACTTTTTCTGGGAATACTTCTTTGGTAGTTTCTTTGACCTTACTAATCACTCTTGTACGGTGTCCATATTAGTACAGTCTCAGTCTCATGAGGAATTGTTTTAATCTCAGCAGGATTTTCTAAAAACCCTCTGACTTTGTGTTTGTGTTTGTGCTGTGCCTTACAGTCTGGAGTGAGTGGTCTGACTGGCTTCCTGGAGTTTACAGACAACGGAACCAACCCCAACATCTACTTTGAGATTCTGGGGACCAACTATGGCGAGGACAGGGGCAGGGGTGTCAGTAAGGTAAAAGAACACAACATTATTCTTGATCAAATGATCTTGGGTTAGATTCCCGCTGGGGTCACCATACAATTTTTTTTGCATGCATGACTGTAATTCGCTTTGGATAAAAGCATCTACTAAATGCCATACAGCTATGCTATTATTATTATTATCTTGTTCCTGTTGTTATTGTTGTTGTTGACTATTCTCCACAGCGTGCTGCTTGATGTTTATAAAACAGCAACATTTTCTCTGAGATTAGCTATAAATCTGTAACTTTTTTTCTCCGCCTAATGGCAAAATGTGGAGAATTGCTAGAAGTTAGCTGTTTTCAAAAGAATTATGAAATAAACAATAAATATTGCGGTGGAGGGGGGGTTATCTGACCTTGCGTGGTGGCCTTACGAAAGAGGTTGATGGGTGAGGGTTGAAGAGGAGGGGTGAAACTTGAGTTTTGAGACTAGGTGAGGTCTGAGGAGGAGGAATGAAGAAGTTCCTAATATGTATTCCGTACTGGTGGCTGGTGCGCTGTCTCTGTAGGTCTGACTTACGTGCTGTCTCGAGGATGGAGCACTGTGTTTCACGCAAGCAGGCAGATTTGGCTGCCACAGTGACACAAAATAGCTAAATAACCTGAAGAACAGTGTTCTATACAAATACTGTGATTTTCAGGGTGGCAGGTATCCTAGTGGTTAGAGTGTTGGACCAGTAACTGAAAGGTGCTGGATCAAATCCCTGAGCTGATAAGGTAAAAATCTGTCATTCTCACCCTGAACAAGGCAGTTAACCCACTGTTGCCCGGTAGGCTGTCATTGTAAAAAAGTGTACATCTAATTATCAAGTGGTACCTAGAGAACTATACTATTTTCCCAGTTCTTCTCATATACAGTACCAGTCAAATGTTTGGACACATCTACTCATTCAAGGTTTTATTTTACTATTTTCTACATTGTAGAATAATAGTGAAGACATCAAAACTATAAAATAACACATATGGAATCATGTAGTAACCAAAAAATTGTTAAACAAATCAAAATATATTTTATATTTGAGATTCTTCAAAGTAGCCACCCTTTACCTTGATGACAGCTTTGCACACTCTTGGCATTCTCTCTTTTGTCCCATCCCCCACACATGTGGAGACCTCACCTGGCTTAACTGGTGCCTCCAGAGATGCAACCACTCTCATCATCCCTCAATGCCTAGGTTTACCTCCACTGTACTCAAATCCTACCATACCCTTGTCTGTACATTATGCCTTGAATCTATTCTACCACGCGCAGAAATCTGCTCCTTTTATTCTCTGTTCCCAACGCACTAGACGACTAGTTCTTATAGCCATTAGCCGTACCCTTATCCTATTCCTCCTCTGCTCCTCTGGTGATGTAGAGGTTAACCCAGGCCCTGTAGCCCCCAGTACTACACCTATTCCCCAGGCGCTCTCATTTGTTGACTTCTGTAACTGTAAAAGCCTTGGTTTCATGCATGTTAACATCAGAAGCCTCCTCCCTAAGTTTGTCTTATTCACTGCTTTAGCACTCTCCGCCAAACCTGATGTACTAGCTGTGTCTGAATCCTGACGTAGGAAGGCCACCAAAAATTCGGAGATTTACAGAACTACAACAATTTCTGTCAAGATAGAACTGCGAAAGTGTTGCAATCTACTGTAGAGATAGCCTGCAGAGTTCTGTCATACTATCGAGGTCTGTGCCAAAACCGTTCGAGATTCTACTTTTATTAATCCACCTTTCCAGAAACAAGTCTCTCACTGTTGCCGCCTGTTATAGACCCCCCTCAGCCCCCAGCTGTGCCCTGGACACCATATGTGAATTGATTGCCCTCAATCTATCTTCAGAGTTTGTACTGTTAGGTGACCTAAACTGGGACATGCTTAACACCCCGGCCGTCCTACAATCTAAGCTAGATGCCCTCAATGTCACACAAATTATCAAGGAACCTACCAGGTACAACCCTAAATCCGTAAACATGGGCACCCTCATAGATATCATCCTGACCAACTTGCCCTCTAAATACACCTCTGCTGTCTTCAACCAGAATCTCAGCGATCACTGCCTCATTGCCTGCGTCCGTAATGGGTCCACGGTCAAACGACCACCCCTCATCACTGTCAAATGCTCCCTAAAACACTTCACCGAGCAGGCCTTTCTAATCAACCTGGCCCGGGTATCCTGGAAGGATATGGACCTCATCCCATCAGTAGAGGATGCCAGGTTATTTAAAAAAAAAATGCCCCATTCAAAAAAGGTAGAACACAGAACAGATATAGCCTCCTTGCAGCTACCCACTGCGCTGAGGCTAGGAAACACTGTCACCACCGATAAATCTATGATAATCGAGAATTTCAATAAGCATTTTTCAATGGCTGGCCATGTTTTTCACCTGGCTACCCCTACCCCGGCCAACAGCTCTGCACCCCGACAGCAACTTTCCCAAGTCCCCCCGCTTCTCCTTCACCCAAATCCAGATAGCTGATGTTCTGAAAGAGCTGCAAAATCTGGACCCCTACAAATCAGCTGGGCTAGACAATCTGAACCCTCTCTTTCTAAAATCATCCACCAAAATTGTTGCAACCCCTATTACTAGCCTGTTCAACCTCTCTTTCGTATCGTCTGAGATCCCTAAAGATTGGAAAGCTGCCGCAGTCATCCCCCTCTTCAAAGGGGAGACACTCTAGACCCAAACTGTTACAGACCTGTATCCATCCTGCCCTGCCTTTCTAAAGTCTTAGAAAGCCAAGTTAACAAAAAGATTACCGACCGTTTCTAATCCCACCGTACCTTCTCCACTATGCAATCTGGTTTCCGAGTTGGTCATGGGTGCACCTCAGCCACGCTCAAGGTCCTAAAAGATATCATAACCGCCATCGATAAAAGACAGTACTATGCAGCTGTCGTCATCGACCTGGCCAAGGCTTTTGACTATGTCAATCACTGCATTCTTATCGGCAGACTCGATAGCCTTGGTTTCTCAAATGATTGCCTCGCCTGTTTCAGTTCAGTTCAGTTCAGTTTCAGTTCAGTGTGTCAAATCGAAGGGCCTGTTGTCCGGACCTCTGGAATTCTCTATGGGGGTGCCACAGGGTTCAAATCTCGGGCCGACTCTTTTCTCTGTGTATGTCAATGATGTCGCTCTTGCTGCTTGTGATTCTCTGATCCACCTCGACGCAGACGACACCATTCTGCATACATCTGGCCCCTCTTTGGAGACTGTGTTAACCTGTTTGGGATAGGGGGCAGTATTTTCACGGCCGGATAAAAAACATACCCGATTTAATCTGGTTATTACTCCTGCCCAGAAACTAGAATATGCATATAATTAATAGATTTGGATAGAAAACACCCTAAAGTTTCTAATACTGTTTGAATGGTGTCTGTGAGTATAACAGAACTCATATGGCAGGCCAAAACCTGAGAAGATTCTATATGGGAAGTGCCCCGTCTGACCATTTCTTGGCCTTCTGTAGCCTCTTTATCGAAAATACAGGATCTCTGCTGTAACGTGACATTTTCTAAGGCTTTCATTGGCTCTCAGAAGGCGCCAGAACGTTGAATGATAACTCTGCAGTCTCTGGGCGAAAAACAGTAGGGGTTTTGGAGAGTGGTACTTCTGAGAACAATGGCACTGGTGCGCGCGTGCATGTGACTACATTTTCTTCTTTCAGTGTTAGAACGGATACAACGTCTCCCGGTTGGAATATTATCACTATTTTACAAGAAAAATCGCATAAAAATTGATTTTAAACAGCGTTTGACATGCTTCGAAGTACGGTAATGGAATATTTGGAATTTTTTGTCACGAAATATTCCACCCTTCGGATAGTGTCTTGAACGCACAAACAAAACGGATCTATTTGGATATAACTATGGATTATTTGGAACCAAAACAACATTGGGTGTTGAAGTAGAAGTCCTGAGAGTGCATTCTGACGAAGAACAGCAAAGGTAATCCAATTTGTCTTATAGTAAATCTGAGTTTGGTGAGTGCCAAACTTGGTGGGTGTCAAAATAGCTAGCCGTGATGGCCCGGGCTATCTACTCAGAATATTGCAAAATGTGCTTTCACCGAAAAGCTATTTTAAAATCTGACACCGCGATTGTATAAAGGAGTTCTGTATCTATAATTCTTAAAATAATTGTTATGGTTTTTGTCAACGTTTATCGTGAGTAATTTAGTAAATTCACCGGAAGTTTTCGGTGGGTATGCTAGTTCTGAACAAAACATGCTAATGTAAAAAGCTGGTTTTTGATATAAATATGAACTTGATTGAACAAAACATGCATGTATTGTATAACATAATGTCCTAGGAGTGTCATCTGATGAAGATCATCAAAGGTCAGTGCTGCATTTAGCTGTGGTTTTGGTTTTTGTGACATATATGCTAGCTTGAAAAATGGGTGTGTGATTATTTCTGTCTGGGTACTCTCCTGACATAATCTAATGTTTTGCTTTCGTTGTAAAGCCTTTTTGAAATCGGACAATGTGGTTAGATAAAGGAGAGTCTTGTCTTTAAAATGGTGTAAAATAGTCATATGTTTGAAAAATTGAAGTTTTTGCATTTTTGAGGTATTTGTAATTCGCGCCACGCTATACCATTGGATATTGGTGAGGAGTTTCAATGCCATACAACACTCCTTCTGTGGCCTCCAACTGCTCTTAAATGCTAGTAAAACTAAATGTATGCTCTTCAACTGATTGCTGCCCGCACCCACCCATCCGACTAGCATCACTACTCTGGACGGTTCTAACTTAGAATATATGGACAACTAAAAATACCTAGGTGTTTGGTTAGACTCTCCTTCCAGACTTACATTAAGCATCTCCAATGCAAAATTAAATCTAGAATCGGCTTCCTATTTCTCAACAAAGCCTCCTTCACTCATGCTGCTAAACATACCCTCGAAAAACTAACTATCCGAGCGATCCTCGACTTTGGCCACTTTTACAAAATAGCCTCCAACACTACTCAGCAAATTGGATGTAGTGTTCCATCCGTTTTGTCACCAAAGCCCCATATACTACCCACCACTGCGACCTGTATGCTCTCGTTGGCTGGCCCTCGCTACATATTCATTGCCAAACCCACTAGCTCCAGGTCATCTAGAAGTCTTTGCAAGGTAAAGCCCTGCCTTATCTCAGCTCACTGGTCACCATAGCAACACCCACCCGCAGCACACGCTCCAGCAGATATATTTCACTGGTCACCCCCAAAGCCAATCCTACTTTGGCCGCCTTTCCTTCCAGTTCTCTGCTGCCAATGACTGGAACGAACTGCAAAAATCACTGAAGCTGGAGACTCATATCTCCCTCACTAACTTTTAGCATCAGCTGTCAGAGCAGCTTACCGATCACTGCACCTGTACACAGCCCATCTGTAAATAGCCCACCCAAACTACCTCATTCCCATACTGTTATTTAAAAATGTTTGCTCTTTGCACGCCAGTATCTCTACTTGCACATCATCTTCTGCACATCTATCACTCCGGTGTTAATGCTAAATTGTAATTATTTCACCACTATGGCTATGACTATGGCCTTACCTCCCTAATCTTACTACATTTGCACACACTGTACATAGATTTTTCTATTGTGTTATTGACTGTACGTTTGTTTATCCCATGTGTAACTCTGTGTTATTGTTTTTGTCACACTGCTTTGCTTTATCTTGGCCAGGTTGCAGTTGTAAATGAGAACTTGTTCTCAACTGGCCTACCTGGTTAAATAAAGGTGAAATTAAATAAAAATTACAATTTAAGACGCTTGTTCCACCATTGGGATGCCAGGACAGGAAAGAGCTTTGACCGGGGGGGGACCAGCGGTGGCAGAACAGAGTGCTTGGGTTGGGATGTAGGGTTTGAACATAGCCTGAAGGTAAGGAGGTGCAGTTCCCCTTGCTGCTCCGTAGGCAAGCACCAGGGTCTTGAAGATGATGAGATCTTCGACTGGAATCCAGTGGAGTATGCGGAGGAGTCGAGTGACATGGGAGAAAATAGGAAGATTGTATACCGGTCTTCTGCTGCATTCTGGATAAGTTGCAGGGAATTGAAGGCGAAGTAGGGAGCCCAGCCAACAGAGAGTAGTCTAGACGGGAGATGACATGTGCCTGGATTAGAACTTGTGCCACTTCCTGTGTGAGGAAAGGTCGTACTCTACGACCAGTGTAGATCATGAACCTGCAGGAGCGAGTGACTGCTTTATTGTTTGCAGAGAACGATAGGGTGTTGTTCAGGTTCTCGTTAAGCTTCTTTGCACTCTGGTAGGGTGACACTGTGGTGTTATCAACCATGATGGAGAGGTCTTTGAGCAGGAATGCCTTCCCTTGGAGGAAGATCAGCTCCGTCTTGTCGAGGTTGAGCTTGAGAGGGTGGGCCGACATCCAAGCTGAGATATCTGCCAGGCATGCAGATATCGCCACCTGGGTGTCAGAAGGGGGGAAGGAGAAAAGTAATTGAGTGTTATCCGCATAGCAATGATAGGAGAGACCATGTGAGGATATGACAGAGCTGAGTGACTTGGTGTATAGAGAGAAGAGGAGAGGGCCTAGAACCGAGCCCTGGGGGACACCAGTAGTGAGAGTACGTGGTGCAAACACAGACCCTCTCCACGTCACCTGGTGGTTGACAAAGTCATCTGCAGAGAGGGAGGAGGGAGAGGGAAGAGGTGGAGTATTAAGGGTGGAGGATAAAGTGGAGAATAGTTTCCCAGGGTTGGAAGCAGAAGTTTGAAATTTAGAGTGATATAAAGCATCTTTAGCAACAAATATAGCGGAAGAGAAAGTAGAGAGGAGGGAGTGGAAGGAATATACAGTGAAGGTCCATTTCCGCTCATATGCCCGCAACCCTGTTCTGTTAGCACGCAGTGAGTAACTCAGCCACGGAGCAGGAGGGGAAGATCGGGCCGACTGGGAGGAAAGAGGACAGCGAGAGTCAAAGGACGCAGAAAGGGAGGATAGTAGACGGAAGAGAGGATATGATAGAAGAGGAGAAGGGAGAGAGAGAGCGAAGATTGCGGCGGCGCATGACCATCTGGGTAGGGGCTGAGTGGGTAGGGTTGGGGGAGATCAGAGATATATAGGGGGTTGCAGTGAGATTAGAAGGCTAACAGCCTCTAGTGAAGATGAGGTCAAGCATATTGCCTGCCTTGTGACTGGAAAAGGGTGAGGTCAAAGGAGGAAAGAAATTCATTGAAATCAATTGTCGGGAGGTTAAAATCGCCCAGTACGATGAGTGGTGAGCCATCGTCGTGAAATTAGCTTTTCAAGGTGTCAAGCTCATTGAGGAACTCTCCAAGGACACCTGGTGGTTGATAGATGACAACAATGATAAGCTTGAGTGGACAAGTGACAGTATGGAATTCAAATGAGGAGATAGACAGGTAAGAGAGAGGGGAAAACAGAAAATATGAAGACGCAGGCGAGGTTTGAACCCACACCACAAGGGGCAATGTGTGGTCCAGAAACTGCAGCACTACCAGCAGAACAGATTCTGGCACAGAGAAGAGATGTTTTTCTATCAGTGTATGTTGCTGGTAGTTGTAGTCGCACTGACCAGTTGTAGGCACTCCCCGTTTATTCCCACAAACATCTGTCCCGACCAGATTTTCCGTGTGTGGTACCCACAGAGTCCAGTTTCCCACATCCTACCTATTTGTGCTCTGTTTTTACTAACCCAGTGAAAAAAAACTCACTAGATAACGTGCTACAGTTATAAACTGAGTGTACAAAACATTATAAACACCTGCTATTTCCATGACATAGACTGACCAGGTGAATCCAGGTGAAAGCTATGATCCCTTGTTGATTTCACTTGTTAAATCCACTTCAATCAGTGTAGATGTAGGGGAGGAGACAGGTTGAAGAAGGATTTTTAAGCCTTGAGACAATTGAGACATGGATTGTGTATGTGTGCCTTTCGGGGGGTGAATGGGAAAGACAAAATATTTAAGTGCCTTTGAATGGGGTATGTTTATAGGTGCCAGGTGTACCTGTTGTGTTGTGGGGCGACTCAATATGAGGATGGTGTTCTGTACACTAAGTGTACTACAACTACTCTGAAACAAAGTGTGATTTTGATATGTTAATACATGTCTAGATTATACGTCTAGATTATATTGTAGCACTATCGATATACTCTGGGCCTGCCTATAGTATGTTTAATTTTGGCGTGTCAGCAAATCTGAGGGTGAGGTGCAGGGTTTAAGGGTTGTCCCAAATTCCACCCTACTTCCTATATAGTGCACACATTTTGACCAAGACCCACACACACACACACACACACACACACACACACACACACACACACACACACACACACACACCCCTGACGAATCCTAAACTTCCAGAGGGGCCTGCTGTAGATTACAAATTAGATTGTCAGATCTCATTAGAGATAATGGCCTGAGACACAAACATAACGCACCGTGCCTCCAAAGATGAAATTAATATTTAACTACAAAGTAATTACATTAACTCTGATTTCTTAATCAAATAATACAATTCCTTTTGAGGGAATTAAATACTTGCTATACTGCTATGATAAGCACTGTACAGTATGTACCAGAACATCTGATGAGGGAGAGCATTGCTGCGCCGTCTACTGAATTTTTAATATTTTACATTTGTAATGAACCAATTGAGAAGAGCAGAGACTAAGAGTTGCAGGTCATCATACTGCACTTCAATTTAAAGATAAACATCAACAACTCAATACATTTCGGGGGGGGGGGGGGGGGGGGGGGGGGGGGCAATTCAAACAGCAGGCCTCACCCCGCCACTGTTTTGGTAAACATCTGAGGGATGAGGCTGGAGAAATGTAACCACTCTCAAATAGACTGAGCTATGGATGCAAGGACTGACCATCCATTGGATCTAAATGATAGTTTTAAACATGCTTTGAGGCTATCACATAGCTATTCCCCTCACTCAAAGGCACTCACCTAGCCCATTATTTCTTGGCTCCAGAGATACGTCTTTGTGTGTGGTCATTTCTATGCACATTGCATGTTCCTATGTTCATGTTGTCAAGGCGTGTATGTGGGTAAATGTAACCAATTCATTTCAATAATTTTGGCACAACTTATTTATGTTTAGTGGGTACCTATGTCAAGATAACGATAACAATACAAAGTTCTGGAAATGTCTTTATTAACATGTAAACCTATTCTTCATTCACCTTTTAATTCACAGCTGTCCATTTTGTTTCACCTGTTTGATTGAGTAAACTGGCCCGAGGTTCCCTCAAGGTTGAAGTTTCAATTTATTTGTCATATGTACACAAATACAATGAAAGGCTTGCTCACAAGCTTCCTTGCAATAAAATAAACAAAAACAGTAAATACACCTCAAACAAATAGACAGTATGTTGAATTTTTGCAGACACTCTTATCTAGAATAGTAGTGAGAGCAAACATTTTCATCCAGACCAGTCCCCCATGGGAATCAAACCCCCAACCCTGATGCTGCAAGCACCATGCTCTACCAGCTGAGACACACGGGACCTACACCCCAGAGAAGGGCTAGTTATCAATCGCATTCCTCCCACACACCAATATAATCACAAACCCTTTCATATCTCTTCATCTCCACTGATGGACTTTTTAAATCAGGCCTTGTTCTTAAATTATGCCCAGGCACAGAACGGCTGTTCCAGTAATGACACAGAGGTAATTGACACAGAACTGACCTGGAGCTGTGCAAGGCTATAATCTGCTGCCTGCCTTTCTTTCAATTCATTATCCACACTAAGCCACACACATACTGTACGCATGTTATTACCACTCACTCTTTTTCTATTTCCCCCTCTCTCTCGACCTCTCCCTCTCTCCTTCCTCTCTTTTCTTATTTTCCTCTCTCTCCCATCTCTCTCTCTCTCTTTCTCTCTCAAACGCACACACACACACACACACACTCATACAGTTGTCTCTATGTTGATAATAGTTGGACTTAGGCAATCTATCATAATTATTATTACCTCTGTGCAATAATTAGTTTTCCACTCCATTAATTCAGATGGCTACATGCAGCTTACCACTCTATACATCAACAATCTAAAAGCTCCATTGGCCAGCAGCAAAGATGACAGACGCACTGTCTGCTGGGTAATTGCTTCGTGGGACCTTAAGTCATTTCTGCTGGGAAATAAAATAGATTTATATTTACAATGTGTGGCCGTTAAATAGGGTCACAGTTAGGTTGGATCTAATGGTGATGTGGAACCCACTGAGAGAGAGAGAGAGAGAGAGAGAGAGAGAGAGAGAGAGAGAGAGAGAGAGAGAGAGAGAGAGGGTGAGGGGGTGATGTAGATGTCCTATACTTTAGATAAAGGGAGGGACAAAGGCAAAGCAAGCGAGGCAAGCCCGGGGAACGATATCAAGTGAGTGTCAGTGGGAATGTTAACCCACTAAATGAATAGCATTTCATTCATACTAAAATGTCCGCCAGAGTGGGGTCACCCTTCCTATTCTGACACAGCCATTACACTGCCATGGTAACAGATATAACACCTTTCATTATATGTTTGGACTGATAGAACAGATTGAATTTCATCTGTTACCCTTGACACGGTAAAAAATAGAACCTATTAACCATGTAACCCTGTATGACATTTGAATGTCAGTTTGTATGAGTGTCAGGTTGTGTATTTTATTGTACGTACCTGCTAGTCAAAGAGCAGTTATGTTTCAGCTGATCACACCTAGAGGAGAGAGGCTTGTACGTATGTTGAAACCATTCTCAACTAGTTGACACACGCTCTTAAAAGAACATTCATAACAATCCTAATGTCAGGTATGTTTATACCTATAAACATGTAGTACAGAGATGCCTACCTGGTCTATCACACTGTCTCATGTACTTGAAGGACAGGAAAGACTAATCCTACTGGACATGTACATGTTAATAAAAACGTGTTGGAATTATACAATAATACATTTTATTGATCTTCTTACTTTCACTTACAACTGAAATCTAGCTTGGGGTACAATTTTAGTTTCTAAATACGTTTCACATTTATTGGAAACAGGTTATCAAGTCATTTCACATTGCAAACGGAATGTGTTAATCTGGTGTGAAATTTCAAGTAGGCAATACTCAAGGCAAGACAGAACTACATAATCAAAATTAAATGTGATTGCATGAAGAGTTTACCATAATTTCTTGCACAACATATATTGTTGTGTAAATTACTCTAGTTGTGAAATAAAAATCTTGAGCCAAAATGTTGTTGGTTTTTGACCTAGCTACATGAACACTAGAGACAACTCTACCAATGGACAATGAAATACAAAATGGTGTATCAAAAGAAGGTATCAATGTCTATTTGTGGTACAAAATATGGGAGCAACAACCTTAGGAACAAAATGGGATTAATTCCTTCCATCTAAATGATATTCCTGTAAGACTGTGTTAAAAATATGTCGGGAAACTAAACAGTGGAAAGGAGAGGACATCCCCCAGGGGTAGAGATTCCCATTTCCCCCAATTTTCCGTTCCATTAGGTAGATTCAGATGTTCTTTTTTAGATGCTGTCTTTGCCTTTAGGGGAGGCAGGGGAGTGAGACTCATTGATTTCTCTTGCTTCACATATTCTCGCTTTGCACATCTCCTGGGCAACTCCCAGTAGATAGCAGATGTGTTAGATGTCAGGCGATGCTCATTGGAGGCGTTAGCCTACCTAAATTTTCCCTGGGTCAAGCAGAGCATGGCTGCGTCCCAAATCTCCCTTGTTTCCCTGTATAATGCACTAATTTTGACCTGGGCCAATAGGGAGGCACATAGGGCTCTGGTCAAAAGTAGTACACTATATAGGGATTAGGGTCCCTTTTGGAAGGCAACCTATTTTCTTTAGGCCATTGTGATATTGTAGCATTGTTAAAGAGTGGCGGAGGAGGATGAGACCTTTTTGGCTGAAGTCGTTCTCGGTGTCTTTGTGTTCTTTGCTATCCACCTATTCTCTCCTTTTGTGCAGCTCCTACCACACACTGCATTCTGTTCTCTTTTCAATATCAGTTCTTTGTGCCAGTTAGCACTATTATCAAGTGTGGAATGATAAATATTTGAAAATGGAGGCGAGATTTTTACCGTACAAAGCGACAGTTTGAAGTCACATCTCAGAGTTCCTATGTCACGACCTTACTAATGTTCCGAGTCATATCTCAGAGTTCATATGTCACGACCTTACTAATGTTCCGAGTCATATGGCCGAGATCATATGTCACGACGTTACAAATGTTCCGAGACAATCGGGTCAAATGGAGTGTCACCCAATTGCATTGCTCTCTCTTGACATGTTGCAGTTCAATCATAAGCCCTCATTTCACTAAATTCATTTGGCATGACTAGTCCTAATGCTGTGTTGAGACAGGGTCATGCTGTGTTGAGACAGGGTTGTGGCTAGGTCATTATTCTGCTGTGTTGAGATGGGGTCATGGCTAGGTCATTATTCTGATGTGTTGAAACGGGGTCGTGGCTAGGTCATTATTCTGCTGTGTTGAGATGGAGTCATGCTGTGTTGAGACGGGGTCATGGCTAGGTCAGTATTCTGCTGTGTTGAGACGGGGTCATGTTGTGTTGAGATGGGGTCATGCTGTGTTGCGTCGGGGTCATGGCTAGGTCATTATTCTGCTGTGTTGAGACGGGGTCATGCTGTGTTGAGACGGGGTCATGTTGTGTTGAGACGGGTTCATGCTGTGTTGAGTCGGGGTCATGGCTAGGTATAAGTACTGTATGTGTCTCAAATAGCACCATATTCCCTGTATATTGAGCAACTTTTCCCATTTGGGACGCAGCCTATGTCTCTGTTGGTTAAGTCAGATCACAGTGTTTATATGAATATTCATACTAACAGGCTGGCTAAGTCTGATCACGGTGTTTATATGAATATTCATACTAATAGGCTGGCTAAGACAGTCCATCTGTTCTACTAAAGCCCCAGCTGACTATTATGAAATCTTCATCAATGTGTTGTATTCAACAGTCATTTATTAAGAAACAAGGGCTTTATCTGACAAATAGAGACAAAATGGAGATTCTTACCCAGTGGACGAAACTGGTTGTACAGTACTGACGTCATTGCAACCAGATTACAACGAGTGCGGCTCTAAACAGGTTGTAATATTCCCATAATGTTTCCATTTCAAACAGCTTTGCTTGTTGGGCAGAAGAGAAATTCAAAGACAGGTGTAAGACTTGGTGGAGCGTTGTTGTCCCTGTGAGTTGAGGAGTCTGTCACTCCAACTATGCTGTGTGCTAGGCTAACGCTGCTGACCAAAGAGCTATTGGTACTAGGGGACAACAACAGTGGAGACAGATCTGATGTGATGCTGTCGGCGGCCGTTGCTCTCATTCTCAGGTAACCTTTGGCCAAGAGGAGACGATGGGATGCCCCACATTGCCCCATGTCGCCACATATCTCCATTCTGTCACCTGGTGTCAAACAAATGAGCCAATCCCCATCGGGGACTGGTAATGCGGCGACATAGTGCACTGATAGAACCAAACCAAAACAAATAACATGTATACAAGCACACGCTTCTCTGAGAGTCTCAAACAAACGTTTGAAATGGCTCACGGATGTGCAACTTTGATGGCGTTGGGGGGGCCATAAAAAAATCAGAACTCATCATGAGTGGCCGCTGTGGCTCGTGCGTCCCCGAGTGGTAAATTTGCTGCAATTCTCCACCTTTTGACATGGTGGGGAGAAAAAATTTAGCAAATGTACAGCTAATTTCCTACAATTCTACACATTTTGCGATAGCGGGGAGACAAATGTTGCAGTTTTTAATAAGATGGCCAATGCCCGCCCCCCCCCCCCCTCCCCCCTCCCCCCCCCCCCCCTTCCCCGGTTGGTAAAATCCACCATGCTTACGACAAGTTTAGATAGCTGGACGCTAGACTAACTTACCAATCTTAAAAATGTTAGCTGACATGGCTAATTGAGTGACTGTCAGTGACTGACATAACCAGAGAAAAACTACACAACAAAATTTTTAAATTGCACCTTGTGTATTCTACTATTCTAACTCTCAACAGTAAGTTGAGCTCCCGACTGAGTTCCCAAAAATATACAGTATATAAAACTGATCCGCAGACCTACAGATTGAGTGCTTTTTTTCCCCCTTTATTTAACTAGGCAAGTCAGTTAAGAACAAATTCTGATTTTCAATGACGGCCTAGGAATAGTGGGTTAACTGCCTTGTTCAGGGGCAGAACAACAGATTTATACCTTGTCAGCTCGGGGATTCAATCTTGCAACCTTTCAGTTCCAAGTCCAATGCTCTAACCACTAGGCTACCTAGTCACACATACATGGTTGCAGGTGTCATTACAGGGGTACAGTGAAATAAAATAATATATAATTATAAATAGCACAACATAAATCCGATCTGTAGCAGTGATGATTAATTAAATGTCCATTGGGGTGGAGGCAGAGTAAAGACTGTTTAGGTGGTGTTGGGGAATGACCATAGGGGGAACATCATGTCCATTGAGGGGGTGTGGGGACGAAGTAAAATAAAAACAATACAAATTCTAAAAAAGCAAATCTATAATATACATACAGTTAAAGTCGGAAGTTTACATACACTTAGGTTGGAGTCATTACTCCACAAATGTCTTGTTAACAAACTATAGTTTTGGCAAGTCGGTTAGGACATATACTTTGTGCATGACACAAGTAATTTTTCTAACAATGATTTACAGACAGATTATTTCACTTATAATTCACTGTATCACAATTCCAGTGGGTCAGAAGTTTACATACACTAAGTTGAATGTGCCTTTAAACAGCTTGGAAAATTCCAGAACATGATGTCATTGCTTTAGAAGCTTGTGATGGACTAATTGACATCATTTGAATCAATTGGAGGTGTACCTGTGGATGTATTTCAAGGCCTGCTTTCAAACTCAGTGCCTCTTTGCTTGACATCATGGGAAAATCAAAAGAAATCAGCCAAGACCTCAGAAAACAAGATTGTAGACCTCCACAAGTCTGGTTCATCCTTGGAGCAATTTCCAAATGCCTGAAGGTACGACGTTCATCTGTACAAACAATAGTACGCAAGTATAAACATCCTGCGACCACACAGCCATCATAAGGCTCAGAAAGGAGAGTCCTTCTGTCTCTTAGAGATGAACGTACTTTGGTGAGAAAATTGCAAATTAATCTCATAACAACAGCAAAGGACCTTGTGAAGATGCTGGAGGAAAAAAGGTACAGAAGTATCTATATCCACAGTAAAACGAGTCCTATATCGACATAACCTGAAAGGCCGCTCAGCAAGGAAGAAGCCACTGCTCCAAAACCACCATAAAAAAGCCCGACTACGGTTTGCAGCTTCACATGGGGACAAAGATTGTACTTTTTGGAGAAATGTCCTCTGGTCTGATGAAACGAAAATAGAACTGTTTGGCCATAATGACCATAGTTATGTTTGGAGGAAAAGGGGGGAGGCTTGCAAGCCAAAGAACACCATCCTGACCGTGAAGCACGGGGGTGGCAGCATCATGTTGTGGGGGTGCTTTGCTGCAGGAGGGACTGGTGCACTTCACAAAATAGATGGCATCATGAGGCAGGAAAAGTATGTGGATATATTGAAGCAACATCTCAAGACATCTGTCAGGAAGTTATAGCTTGGTCGCAAATGGGTCTTCCAAATGGGCATTGACCCCAAGCATACTTTCAAAGTTGTGGCAAAATGGCTTAAGGACAACAAAGTCAAGGTATTGGAGTGGCCATCACAAAGCCCTGACCTCAATCCTATAGAAAATCTGAGGGCAGAACTGAAAACGTGTGTGTGAGCAAGGAGGCCTACAAACCTGACTCAGTTACTCCAGCTCTGTCAGGAGGAATGGGCCAAAATTCACCCAACTTATTGTGGGAAGCTTGTCGAAGGCTACCCGGAATGTTTGACCCAAGTTAAACAATTTAAAGGCAATGCTACCAAATACTAATTGAGTGTATGTGAACTTCTGACCCACTGGGAATGTGATGAAAGAAATAAAAGCTGAAATAAATCACTCTCTCTACTTTTATTCGGACATTTCACATTCTTAAAATAAAGTGGTGATCGTAACTGACCTGAGACAGGGAATTTTTACTAGGATTAAATGTCAGGAATTGTGAAAAACTGAGTTTAAATGTATTTGGCTAAGGTGTATGGAAACTTCTGACTTCAACTGTATGTATTCACCCCCTTTGCTATTATGGCCCTAAATAAGATCTGGTACAACCAATTACCTTCAGAAGTCACATAAATAGTTAAAGAAAGTCCAACTGTGTGCAATCTAAGTGTCACATGATCTGTCACATGATGTCAGCATATATACACCTGTTTTGAAAGGCCCCAGAGTCTCTAACACCACTAAGCAAGGGGCACCACCAAGCAAGCGGCACCATGAAGACCAAGGAGCTCTCCAAACAGGTCAGGGACAAAGTTGTGGAGAAGTACAGATCAGGGTTGGGTTATATAAAAATATCAGAAACTTTTAACATCCCACGGAGCACCATTAAATCCATTATACATTTTTTTGAAAGAATATGGCACCACAATAAACCTACCAAGAGAGTGCCGCCCACCAAATCTCACGGACCAGGCAAGGAGGGCATTAATCAGAGAGGCAACAAAGAGACCAAAGATAACCCTGAAGGAGCTGCAAAGCTCCACAGCGGAGATTGGAGTATTTGTCCATAGAACCACTTTAAGCCGTACAGTCCAAAGAGCTGGGCTTTGTGGAAGAGTGGCCAGAAAAAAGCCGTTGCTTAAAGAAAAAAATAAGTAAACACGTTTGGTGTTTGCCAAAAAGTTGGTGGGAGACTCCCCAAACATATGGAAGAAGGTACTCTGGTCAGATGAGACAAAAATTTAGCTTTTTGGCTATCAAGGAAAACACTGTCTGGCGCAAACACAACAACTTTCATCACCCCGAGAACACCATCCCCACAGTGAAGCATGGTGGTGGCAGCATCATGCTGTGGGGATGTTTTTCATCGGCAGGGACTGGGAAACTGGTCAGAATTGAAGGAATGATGGAGGAAACTAAATACAGGGAAAATCTTGAGGGAAACCTGTTTCAGTCTTCCAGAGATTTGAGACTGGGACGGAGTTTCACCTTCCAGCAGGACAATGACTATGCATACTGCTCAAGCAACACTCGAGTGGTTTAAGGGGAAACATTTAAATGTCATGGAATGGCCTAGTCAAATCCCAGACCTCAATCCAATTGAGAATCTGTGGTATGACTTAAAGATTGCTGTACACCAGCGGAACCCATCCAATTTGAAGGAGCTGGAGCAGTTTTTCCTTGAAGAATGGGCAAAAATCCCAGTGGCTAGATGTGCCAAGCTTATAGAGACATACCCCAAGAGACTTGCAGCTGTAATTGCTGCAAAAGGTGGCTCTACAAAGTATTGCCTTTTGGGGGGGAATAGTTATGCACGCTCAAGTTTTCAGTTTTTTTGTCTTCTTGTTTGTTTCACAAGAAAAAATGTTTTCCATCCTCAAAGTGGTAGGCATGTTGTGGAAATCAAATGATACATACCCACAAAAAATCTATTTTTATTCCAGGTTGTAAGGCAAGAAAATAGGAAAAATGCCAAGGATGGGTGAATACTTTCGCAAGCCACTGTTTATACTGTTGCGAGGCTATATATAGGCACCGGTTAGTCGGACTAATTTAGGTAGTATGTACATGTAGGTATGGTTAAAGTGTCTATGCATATATGATAAACAGAGAGTTGCAGTAGCGTAAAAGAGCAGTTGGCGGGTGGTGGGTGGCAGGACACAATGCAGATGGTCCGGGTAGCCAATGTGCATGGGCACCTGTTAGTCGGGCTAATTGAGTTAGTATGTACCTGAATGTATAGTTAAAGTGACTATGCATATGTGATAAACAGACAGTAGCAGCTGTGTAAAAGAGGGGTTTGGGGGGGACAATGCAAATAGTCAGGGTAGCCATTTGATTACTTGTTCAGGAGGTGTATGGCTTGGGGGTAAAAACTGTTGAGAAGCCTTTTGGTCCTAGATAGTAGAGAGAACATTCTATGACTGGGGTGGCTGGGGTATTTGACAATTTTTAGGGCCTTCCTCTGACACCGCCTGGTGTAGAGGTCCTGGATGGCAGGCAGCTTAGTCCGAGTGATGTACTGGGCCGTACGTATTACCCTCTGTAGTTCCTTGCGGCCGGAGGCCGAGCAGTTGCCGTACCAGGCAGTGATGCAAGCAGGCAGCATGCTCTCGATGTTTCAGCTGTAGAACCTTTTGAGGATCTGAGGACCCATGACAAATCTTTTTAGTGTCATGAGGGGGAATAGGCTTTATGTGCCCTCTTCACGACTGTCTTGTTGTGTTTGGACCATTCTAGTTTGTTGGTGATGTGGACACCAAGGAACTTGAAGCTCTGAACCTGCTCCACTACAGCCCCGTCAATGAGAATGGGGGCGTGCTCAGTCCTCCTTTTCCTGTAGTCCACAATCGTCTCCTTTGTCTTGATTATATTGAGGGAGAGGTTGTTATTCTGGCACCACCCGGCCTGGTCTCTGACCTCCTCCCTATAGGCTGTCACGTTGTTGTCGGTGATCAGGCCTATCACTGTTGTGTCGTCTGCAAACTTAATGATGGTGTTGGAGTCGTGCCTGGCCACGCTGTCGTGGGTGAACAGGGAGTACAGGAGGGGACTGAGCACACACCCCTGAAGGGCTCCAGTGTTGAGGATCAGCGTGGCGGATGTGTTGCTACCTACCCTCACCACCTGGGGGCAGCCCGTCAGGAAGTCCAGGATCCAGTTGCAGAGGGAGGTTTTTAGTCCCAGGATTCTTAGCTTAGTGATGAGCTTTGAGGGTACTATGGTGTTGAACGCTGAGCTGTAGTCAATGAATAGCATTCTCACGTAGATGTTCCTTTTGTCCAGGTGGGAAAGGTGCAGTGTGGAGTGCAATCATCTGTGGATCTGTTTGGGTGGTATGCAAATTGGAGTGGGTCTAGGGTTTCTGGGATAATGGTGTTAATGTGAGCCATTACCAGCCTTTCAAAGCACTTCATGGCTACATATGTGAGTGCTACGGGTCTGTAGTCATTTAGGCAGGTTGCCTTAGTGTTCTTGGGCACAGGGACTATGGTGGTCTGCTTGAAACATGTTGGTATTACAGACTCAATCGGGGACATGTTGAACTTGTCAGTGAAGACACCTGCCAGTTGGTCAGCACATGCCCGGAGCACACGTCCTGGTAATCCATCTGGCCCCGCGGCCTTGTGAATGTTGACCTGTTTAAAGGTCTTACTCACGTCATCTACGGAGTGTGTGATCACAGAGTCGTCCAGAACAGCTGATGCTCTCATGCATGCCTCAGTGTTGCTTGCCTTGAAGCGAGCATAGAAGTGATTTAGCTCGTCTGATGGGCTCGTGTCACTGGGCAGCCCTCGGCTGTGCTTCCCTTTGTAGTCTGTAATAGTTTGCAAGCCCTGCCGCATAAGACGAGTGTCAGAGCCGGTTTAGTATGATTCAATCTTAGCCCTGTATTGACGCTTTGCCTGTTTGATGGTTTGTCAGAGGTCATAGCAGAATTTCTTATAAGCTTCCGGGTTAGAGTCCCGCACCTTGAAAGCGGCAGCTCTACCCTTTAGCTCAGTGGGAATGTTGCCTGTAATCCATGGCTTCTGGTTGGTGTATGTACATACAGTCACTGTGGGGGCGACTTCCTCGATGCACTTATTGATAAAGCCAGTGACTGATGTGGTGTACTCCTCAATGCCATCGGAAGAATCCCGGAACATATTCCAGTCTGTGCTGGCAAAACAGCAACAAAAAAAATCAGCTCCTTTGTTAAGCTGACATTGAGAGAGAGGTTGTTTACCTGGCACCCGGCTGTCAGAGTTCCTACCTCCTTCCTGTAGGCTGTCTCATCATTGTTGGTAATCAGGCCTACTGTTTTGTCATCAGCAAACTTGATGATGGATTTGGAACTGTATGAAGGCACATATTCGTGGGTTCACATGGAGTACAGGAGGGGACTGAGGACGTACCTTTGCGGGGCCCACGTGTTGAGAATCAGTGTCCAAGGGAGACAGTTGCCCATCACTGCCCTAGATACTGTATTACGGTCTAATTCCACGAAGGCTACTTGTGGAACCAAAGGGAAGTCACTGTTTTTACAGTCCTGACAAACGATGGCTCTGCATTTTACTATCGATAATGCCACCACGGTATAATGTTAACCCTAGTGTGAATTACTACAACAGTAGTAAGAAAGCCTTTGGGATGTGGTGACACGTGGGAAGATAATAATGACTACATAAAGAATAATAGAACATGTTTCTCGACACTTCTGCATTCATGTGGATGATACCATGTTTACAGATAAACATGTTTCTTAACACTTCAACATTCATGTGGATGATACCATGTTTACAGATAAACATGTTTCTAAACACTTCTGCATTCATGTGGATGATACCATGTTTACAGATAAACATGTTTCTAAACACTTCTGCATTCATGTGGATGATACCATGTTTACAGATAAACATGTTTCTAAACACTTCAACATTCATGTGGATGATACCATGATTACAGAGAGTTCTGAATGAATCATGAATAATGATGAGTGAGAAAGTTAGACACAAAAGTATCATATCCCCAAGACATTTTAACCTCTCACCATTACAATAACAGGGGTGGTTAGTATTTTTTGGACATGTATGATATTTATGCCTCTGTAACTTTCTCACTTATCATTATTCACGATTCATTCAGGACTATCTGTAATCATGGTATCATCCACATTAATGTAGAAGTGTTAAGAAACATACTCCATTGTTATTTACAATAAAAGTCACTCCAAAATGGCACAATACATTATTTACAATTCATTTCAATTGGGCACAAAATTATCTGAAACACAACCAAAATTATCTGAAACACAACCAAAACAAACAGCAAATACATCCAACAAATGTGTAGAGTCACAAGCCTGATGTAGTCATTGCGTGCTATGAATATGGGACCAAATATGGTATCATTTCAAATCTAAATTGCTGGAGTACAGAGACGAAACAACACAAAACAAGTCCCAATACCTTTAGAGCTCACTGTATCTATGACTACGTTCCAAATGGCACCCTATTCCCTCTGGGACCTGGTCAAAAGTACTGGACTATGTGTGAAAAAGGATGCAATTTGGGATGCAGGCATACATCCTTTTTCACCAGTGTGTTTAGACTGTGTCAGACTGAGCTCTAGCAACTGGATTTAGTTATTTGTGCAATAGAGATATCCCCTGTATCTGACAGAGGTCTTCTACTAAATGGATGATGCTCAGCATCTGTGTATTATTGTATTAATGGTGTTGGTCCTCCTGGGTGTGTAGCGGACTGAGAGGAGCCCTGTCAGTGTTCCGGGGTTAAACATAGCAGTCTGGAGAGATAAAAGAGGTGTGTGTGTGGGGGGGTGTTATGTATGCACGCATGACTGTATACATTTCAATTTTTGTTTCCTTACTTTTAAAGCAGTCTTTGGACAAGGAGTGACTGAAATAGTAGAGTTTTGGGGCCAATGCCCCATGTAAGTTAATCCCCACAAGTTTGCATGTGTTAAGAGTTTTGCACAAATCATCTCTTAAATTAATTGTTACGCTCAATTAATTGTTAAAATATTATTTTTTAGATGATTTGTGACTGTTCAGTGTAATGCTCGTTCTCGTTGTTACTTTCTATTTAGAGCAGGGGTGTCAAACTCATTCCGTAGAAGGCCTAGTGTCTGCTGATTTTTGTTTTTTGTCTTCATTTAAGACCTAGACAACCAGGTGAGAGGAGTTCCTTACTAATTAGTGACCTTCATTTATCAATCAAGTACAAGGAGGAGCGAAAACCCTCAGACAGTCGTCCCTCCGTGGAATGAGTTTGACGTGATTTAGTATTAATTACAAAAGAAAACAAAAATCCTGTTTTATATTTTATATCACCTACCTATGTGTCAGTTCTATAAAAACTATGTAAGCTTTGGGGACAGACACAGAATAGTTCAAATCTCATATCAAATCGAACTTTATTTGTCATATGCGCTGAATACAACAAGTGTAGACTTTACCGGGAAATGTTTACTTTCAAGCCCTTAACCAACAGTGCAGTTCAAGAAGAGTTAAGACAATATTTACCATGTAGACTAAAATAAAAAGTAATAATAAAAAGTAACACAATAATATGCAAACCAAACCATACAAAGTAACTCATACAGAGCAGAAGAATGAATTTCTCGACAATCATATGATGGAATAATCTTTTAGAGTGTATGAGTCACAATGCCTTGAATAGATATACTGATACTGTAGTCTGGGGAGATGGATGTGTGTATTTTCATGCCCCAGTTATGCAGCTGTGTGGTTGGAGTCACACATACTAAAGTGATTACAGCCAGGAAACCAATCTTATTGGTCCACGATTCCACCAACCCTCCTTAGCCGAGATATCACTGCAACCCCCCCCCCCCCCCCCAACACCACCACCTTGGGTGGCCAACCTCCCTCTCCCTCTCCCTCTCCCTCTGCCTGTTCCCCTGTCTCCATCCAACCCTAGCCCTTCAGGTCTAAGCTGCATTACAGCAGGTAAACCCAGGATTACAGCAGGCAGCTCCGTGTCTCTTGTCATGCCTCACCATGCCTCTGTGGATCAGCACAGCTCATTCCTCCCATGGTGCAATGCTCCACACCAGCAGATTAGCATTTCCCATGTTTCCCTCCTCGCTGTGTACTGTGTTCTCCATCCATCCACCACACCTCAGTAACTGTGTACTACTCCATCCATCCATCCATCCATCCATCCATCCATCCATCCATCCATCCATCCATCCATCCATCATCACACCTCAGTAACTGTGTACTACTCAATCCATCCATCATCACACCTCAGTAACTGTGTACTACTCAATCCATCCATCATCACACCTCAGTAACTGTGTACTACTCCATCCATCCATCCATCCATCCATCCATCCATCCATCCATCCATCCATCATCACACCTCAGTAACTGTGTACTACTCAATCCATCCATCATCACACCTCAGTAACTGTGTACTAATCCATCCATCCATCCATCCATCCATCTATCCATCCAGCCATCCAGCCATCCAGCCATCCGCCACACCTCAGTAATTGGCCACATCAGCTCAAAAGATGTACAGAAGAACTTGCCTACTCTCCCAGTAGAGAGGTTGATATCTCAGTAGTACGTCTCCACTTCTCTCCCAGTAGAGAGGTTGATATCTCAGTAGTACGTCTCCACTTCTCTCCCAGTAGAGAGGTTGATATCTCAGTAGTACGTCTCCACTTCTCTCCCAGTAGAGAGGTTGATATCTCAGTAGTACGTCTCCACTTCTCTCCCAGTAGAGAGGTTGATATCTCAGTAGTACGTCTCCACTTCTCTCCCAGTAGAGAGGTTGATATCTCAGTAGTACGTCTCCACTTCTCTCCCAGTAGAGAGGTTGATATCTCAGTAGTACGTCTCCACTTCTCTCCCAGTAGAGAGGTTGATATCTCAGTAGTACGTCTCCACTTCTCTCCCAGTAGAGAGGTTGATATCTCAGTAGAACTGCTCTTCCAGTAGAGAGGTTGATATCTCAGTAGAACTCCTCTCCCAGTAGAGAGGTTGATATCTCAGTAGAACTCCTCTCCCAGTAGAGAGGTTGATATCTCAGTAGTACGTCTCCACTTCTCTCCCAGTAGAGAGGTTGATATCTCAGTAGTACGTCTCCA
Organism: Salmo salar; assembly: GCF_965601325.2. NCBI lineage: Eukaryota > Metazoa > Chordata > Actinopteri > Salmoniformes > Salmonidae > Salmo > Salmo salar. The sequence continues at coordinate 39,612,800 of NC_138314.1, forward strand.
CTCCTCTCCCAGTAGAGAGGTTGATATCTCAGTAGTACGTCTCCACTTCTCTCCCAGTAGAGAGGTTGATATCTCAGTAGAACTCCTCTCCCAGTAGAGAGGCTGATATCTCAGTAGAACTGCTCTTCCAGTAGAGAGGTTGATATCTCAGTAGAACTCCTCTCCCAGTAGAGAGGTTGATATCTCAGTAGAACTCCTCTCCCAGTAGAGAGGCTGATATCTCAGTAGAACTCCCTTCTTCTCACAGTAGAGAGACTGATATCTTAGTAGAACTCCCCTCCTCTCCCCCTGTTGAGATGTTGATATCTCCTACTATCTCTGATCTTGTAGTCGTACCATTGTCGGTCTGTCCATCCATCCGTCTCTCTGTTAGTAGACAGCATTGATGAAACAGATATAGCAGCAGGGAGAGATGATTTGTCTGTCTTCTGGGTGTGTAAGGACCGGGTGTCAGTTTGAAAGGTCATGAGAGGTATAACAACAGGCAGAGATGATTCTTCTGTCTTCTGGGTGTGTAAGGACTGGGTGAAAGGTCATGAGAGGTGTCAATGTGACAGATGGGAGTATTTTGGACTGAGGTAGCTAAAAGACTACGCTCTGGGCCAGAACTTTCAGAGTGGTGATGTGATGTGAGTTTGAAGTTGCAAAAGTGAAGGGTGTGAAGTGTATCTCCCAGCTTGATCGTCATCCAAGAGACTACACTGTCCCTCACTTCTGAAACACTGTGACACCAGGCCCGAGGGTCAGTCTTCAGCAAGATTGCATGAACCACACTGATTAAAAAACAACTCTTAAAACAACTCCAACTCTACCCCCCCCCCCCCCCAAAAAAACAAAAACAAGATACATTAAAAACAGTACAATTCTTTAAATGTGCTTTGCTCAGCTACAGATGTAGGATCTTAATTTGAGGCAGTTTGCTACAGCAGGAAAATAATCCTGCAGCAACAGGAAATGTGAATTATTATATGGATTATAATTAATGGACATTTTTGTATGGGCTGATACATTTTTCCTCAGGGAAAATGAAGTCTGAAATCTTAAAGTGGAAATTAAAAACTTCAGAAACATTTTAAAACCTAAAATACACTACAAGTTTTATATTTCCTGCATTGCAGGAAAGTTCTCCTGCAACAAGGTGATCAAAATTAAGATCCTACATCTGTTCACTGAATTCTGCAAATGCTCATGACAGTCCTATATTCATGTTTAATCATTTAAAGTTCAGGCTGAAATAGCAAGTTCAAATATTTATATTTTTGGTTGGCGCTAAGGAGGCACATGAGTCAAACACACAGGAATTGTTCAGCCCTAACCCCAGGTTTGGCAATTTACCTGTCTAACATCAGCTCGCTTGTGCTTAGGAGGGAGGGGTGGCAATATTTGAGGCGTGTCCTTAAAAATAAGCGCAAAAGTTTTAATACCCACAAAAAGCAGGTCTTAACATATAACAGTTGATAATGGCATGGATTCTGAGAGAGGAAGCGCAGCCTGTCCAGACATGACGCACAGTGCCCATAGAAGGAGAGATGTGTCTTTTGTGCCGGTGAGTCTCGTATTTATAAACATAAAACACTATTGGTCTCTCCCCATTTCATTTCATTTTATTAAAAAAACAAGCACACCTATCCTCCCCTTAACCAAGGCTGGTTTAGCAGGATCACATTGATGATGCTATTTATCCTGGCCATTAGCCAAGAAGCCTATGATTAAAGAGCTTTTAAATGGTCTTCTGAGAGTGCTTTCAAATATTTTGGAGGTTTTTGTCCTCATGCAATTTCATTACACACAATTCACATACCGGCATACTTCAATTCGCTTTTTTAAGTATGCTATCCATCCCCATTTTCAAAGAGCGCCCCTCGCCTGATTACCAAAGACATGCTCCTCCAAACTATTCAGTCGTCCTATAATGCCGTATAAATGGCAGATTTTTTTTATATGCGTCACACATAGGCAACGATACAATTGACAGAAGCCTAGTATTTTGTATAGACGTGTGAATGTTATTCGTATAGACATTTAACCCTAAGTTTGCTCACAGTGACATGGAACGAGAGAAGCAATTTATCATATCATGCTTTTGACCCCATCCTATTTAGAAATATTGTTGTTGTTTTAAAAAACAGATTGCTTGTTTTCCATTTCATATGAATAAAAACCAAGCTCTCCATAGGCTATCCTTACCCTAGGCCTAGCTACTATTATGAAGGCTGGTTCGACAGCAATGTGTTGTTTCTTTTTTATCCTTGCCTTGCAAAGTAGCCTATCCATAAATAGTATATTTTTCAGGGTGCCTAGAATTGAAAATATCCTGCACCTCCTAAATCATACACACATATGCCTACCCGCATACTTCATTTCGCTTGTTCAAGTATCCTTTCCCATCTCTAAAGAGCGCTGCGTAACCAAAGACCGTTCCTCCAAACGTACACTACCGTTCAAAAGTTTGTAGTCTTATAAATGTCCTTGTTTTTTAAAGAAAATCTACTTTTTTTGTCCATTAAAATAACATCAAATGGATCAGAAATACAGTGTAGACATTGTTAATGTTGTAAATGACTATTGTAGCTGGAAATTTTTTATGGAAAATCTACATAGGCGTACAGAGGCCCATTATCAGTAACCATCACTCCTGTGTTCCAATGGCACGTTGTGTTAGCTAACCCAGATGTATCATTTTAAAAGGCTAATTGATCATTAGAAAACCCTTTTGCAATTATGTTTGCACAGCTGAAAACTGTTGTCTGATTAAAGAAGCAATAAAACTGGCCTTCTTTAGGCTAGTTGAGTTTCTGGAACATCAGCATTTGTGGGTTCGATTACAGGCTCAAAATGGCCAGAAACGAAGACTGTTCTTCTGAAAGGCAGAGTTGCAAAGAAAAAGCCATATCTCAGACTGGCCAATAAAAATAAAATATTAAGATGGGCAAAAGAACAGACACTGGAAAGAGGAACTCTGCCTAGAAGGCCAGCATCCCAGATGACATCCTCTACGTGCAGACTGGATGACGTCCTCTACGTGCAGACTGGATGACGTCCTCTACGTGCAGACTGGATGACGTCCTCTACGTGCAGACTGGATGACGTCCTCTACGTGCAGACTGGATGACGTCCTCTACGTGCAGACTGGATGACGTCCTCTACGTGCAGACTGGATGACGTCCTCTACGTGCAGACTGGATGACGTCCTCTACGTGCAGACTGGATGCCGTCCTCTACGTGCAGACTGGATGACGTCCTCTACGTGCAGACTGGATGACGTCCTCTACGTGCAGACTGGATGACGTCCTCTACGTGCAGACTGGATGACGTCCTCTACGTGCAGACTGGATGACGTCCTCTACGTGCAGACTGGATGCCGTCCTCTACGTGCAGACTGGATGACGTCCTCTACGTGCAGACTGGATGACGTCCTCTACGTGCAGACTGGATGACGTCCTCTACGTGCAGACTGGATGACGTCCTCTACGTGCAGACTGGATGACGTCCTCTACGTGCGGACTGGATGACGTCCTCTACGTGCGGACTGGATGACGTCCTCTACGTGCGGACTGGATGACGTCCTCTACGTGCAGACTGGATGCCGTCCTCTACGTGCGGACTGGATGACGTCCTCTACGTGCGGACTGGATGACGTCCTCTACGTGCAGACTGGATGACGTCCTCTACGTGCAGACTGGATGACGTCCTCTACGTGCAGACTGGATGACGTCCTCTACGTGCAGACTGGATGACGTCCTCTACGTGCAGACTGGATGACGTCCTCTACGTGCAGACTGGATGACGTCCTCTACGTGCAGACTGGATGACGTCCTCTACGTGCAGACTGGATGCCGTTCTCTACGTGCAGACTGGATGACGTCCTCTACGTGCAGACTGGATGACGTCCTCTACGTGCAGACTGGATGACGTCCTCTACGTGCAGACTGGATGACGTCCTCTACGTGCAGACTGGATGCCGTCCTCTGCGTGCAGACTGGATGACGTCCTCTACGTGCAGACTGGATGACGTCCTCTACGTGCGGACTGGATGACGTCCTCTACGTGCGGACTGGATGACGTCCTCTACGTGCAGACTGGATGACGTCCTCTACGTGCAGACTGGATGACGTCCTCTACGTGCAGACTGGATGACGTCCTCTACGTGCAGACTGGATGCCGTCCTCTACGTGCAGACTGGATGACGTCCTCTACGTGCAGACTGGAGGATGTCCTATAACGTGCAGACTGGAGGATGTCCTATAACGTGCAGACTGGATGAGGTAGAATTGGGTACATTGTGGGAGGCAACCATCTGCCTTGGGAGAATACCCATCGACCCGTCTTTCATTTTGTGTCTTCATGGGGGAAGAGCACAGGCAAAGCCTTTTCTCCCACTGCTCTCTGCTCCGCTGAGATAGACAAACTCCTTAAGCTTGAACTCGCTGTGCAGGGCCAGCGTTTGAAGCTGGTTTCTCTCCCTGTTTGGCTGCGAGGCATGTAATAGAGAAGACGGTCTAAGAGAGAAGGAAGTGCTGGAGGAGATAGACAGAGGCCCAGGAGGCCAGCAGGTATTTTTATTTTATTTTATTTATTTCACCTTTATTTAACCAGGTAGGCCAGTTGAGAACAAGTTCTCATTTACAACTGCAACCTGGCCAAGATAAAGCAAAGCAGTGCAACACAAACAACACAGAGTTACACATGGAATATACAAATGCACAGTCAATAACACAATAGAAAAATCTATATACAGTGTGTGCAAATATAGTAAGATTAGGGAGGTAAGGCCATAGTCATAGTCATAGTGGTGAAATAATTACAATTTAGCATTAACACTGGAGTGATAGATGTGCAGAAGATGATGTGCAAGTAGAGATACTGATGTACAAAGGAGCAAAAAATAAATAACAATATGGGGATGTGGTAGTTGGGTGTGCTATTTACAGATGGGCTGTGTACAGTGTAATGATCGGTAAGCTGCTCTGACAGTTGATGCTTAAAGTTAGTGAGGGATATATAAGACTCCAGCTTCAGTCATTTTGCAATTTGTTCCAGTCATTGGCAGCAGAGAACTGGAAGGAAAGGCGGCCAAAGGAGGAGTTGGCTTTGGGGATGACCAGTGAATATACCTGCTGGAGTGCGTGCTATGGTGTTATGTTCCTCCTAGTATGAGGGAGGTGCAGGAATCAGGAGCAGGAGAGCAAGGAAGTCCCAGTGGCACAATCGTTTAATCAAGGAGTCCCAAACAAACAACAACATGTGGGAAAACACGCTAAAACGAAGTCGCCACACACAGGGAAGAAACGCAACACACGGAGGAGAAACTTCTACTCCTAGAATAATAAATCAAAACGGTAACATTACCGTGAGCAAAGAAAACCCTGTGGTGCATACACACACCCCTAACAAAGTAACATTGAACAATCCCGCACAAAGACTAGCAGGCAGTAGGATGATAATAAACCCATTGAAATCAACTAAATTAACACAGGTGTGATAAAACAGACAGACACAAACGAAAAGGAAAAATGGATCGGTGGCAGCTAGTAGGCCGGCGACGACGACCGCCGAGCGCCGCCCGAACAGGGAGAGGAGCCACCTTCGGTGGAAGTCTATGGTGACCAGTGAGCTGAGATAAGGCGGGGCTTTACCTAGCAAAGACTTATAGATGACCTGGAGACAGTGGGTTTGTCGACAAATATGAAGTGAGGGCCAGCCAACAAGAGCATACAGGTCGTAGTGGTTGTCACGTCGTGATCAGTAAACGGGGTTGTTTGTTATTGTAGTTTGGTCAGGGCGTGGCAGGGGGTGTTTGTTTTATGTGTTTCGGGGTTTTTTGGTTAATGTTCTATGTTAGTTATTTCTATGTTCATTCTATTTTTTCTATTTCTATGTTTGGTTTATTGGGTTGACCTTCAATTGGAGGCAGCTGTTCCTCGTTGCCTCTAATTGAAGGTCCTATTTAGTAGGGGTGTTTTTCTATGGGTTTTTGTGGGTAGGTGTTCCGTGTGTAGCTGTGTGCCTCACGGGACTGTTTTTTCGTCGTTGTTTTGTATTAAGTGTTTGTTTTGGTTTTCTTCATATTAAAGAAGATGAGTATTCACATTCCCGCTGCGTTTTGGTCCCATCCATACGACAGACGTGACAGTGGTGGGTAGTATATGGGGCCTTGGTGACACAGTGACACAGTGTATGGATCCAGTTGGAAGAGTGCAGCATCTGCACTGTATAGTAAGGGGCCTGACACACACGCACACACACGTTCACACTCACTGTCATTCATTTCAGATTTGTTTTCTCATTAAAAGGTTAGCTCATGGAAGACATTTTGATAGATTAGAATACTTTATTTATTAACAAAGTTATTTTAATTTACAAAGTTGAACTCTTGTTTTAATTTGTGCACACGGTTAATTGAATAGGAAAGGAATATGAACTGTATTATTTTGATTAATGTCAGAATTTATAATTATTCACCTCATTCAATAACAAACCACTATATTGCAATTGAATTACATTAGAATGAAATGGAACAATAGATGTTTGTTTAACTACCACATTGTTCACATACCGTGCCTTCAGAAAGTATTCAGACCCCTTGACTTTTTCCACATTTTGTTACGTTACAGCCTTATTCTAAAATGTATTTTGAGAAAAATTCCCCTCATCAATCTACACATAATACCCCATAATGGCAAAGCAAACACTTTACATTTAAAAAAAATGCTAATTTATTAAAAATAAATAACTGAAATATTACATTTACATAATAATTCAGACACTTTACCCAGTACTTTGTTGAAGCACCTCTGGCAGCGATTACAGCCTCGAGTCTTCTTGGGCATGACGCTATGCTTGGCACACCTGTATTTGGGGAGTTTCTCCCATTCTTCTCTACACATCCTCTCAAGCTCTGTCAGGTTCTTATGTAAATGTGATATTTCAGGTTTTTATTTTTAATAAATTAGCAAAAATTCCCCCCAAAACAGTTTTTGCTTTGTCATTATGGGGTATTGTGTGTAGATTGCTTAGGAAATGTTTTTATTTAATACATTTTAGAATAAGGCTGTAACGTAACAAAATGTGGAATAAGTCAAGGGGTCTGAATACTTGAATACAAATTTATCAAACATTTATCTTTTCCAGTGATGAAGACATGGATGTCTCATAATATGGTGGAGTATGCAAAAGGGGTCAACTTTGAGCACCTTTATCTCCTGAATGTTTTGGCATTAAGTCCAAAAGGTTACTTTCTGACCACTTCTCCCAAGGGCAAAAATCTAAAGGGACTCTGTCAAATAGTGATTGGATTCAAATGGATTTACCCTTTTACAATTGGAGCAAGCAATTAAAAACAGCTTGGTACACAGGTGGGAAATCAGAGAGTGAATTTTTCATTCTATAAAGATCAGGCGGAATTGACTGCCGAGTGTATTATGGCTGCGGCGCCGCTGTGGCGCCGCTGAGGCTGATCGCAGAGAAAACAGAGCAACGACATCCCCTGGACCACCTGTGCACTGTCTACACTCTGCTGTTTTATTACTTTTTTGAACCTTTATTTAACTAGGCAAGTCAGTTAAGAACAAATTCTTATTTTCAATGAGGTCCTAGGAACTGCCTTGTTCAGGGGTAGAACGACAGATTTGTACCATGTCAGCTCAGGGATTCAAACTTGCAACCTTTCGGTTACTAGTCTAACGCTCTAACCACTAGGCTACGCTGCCGCCCAGCGTAGCCTCACTGTGTGTAGAGAATGAAGAAAACTTGAGACGATCCTCTACTTGATTCTCGCAGAGACAGTCCCAGAGGAAGCCATTATTTTTTTCTGTGGGTAGGCTTTGCACAGCTCCACAAATCCCGAGTGCACAGCTCCCGAGTGGGGCAGCGGTCTAAGGCACTGCATCTCAGTGCTAGAGGCTGTATCACAACCGGCGGTGATTCGGAGTCCCATAGGGCGGCGCACAATTGGCCCAGTGTTGTCCGGGTTAGGGTTTGGTCAGGGTAGGCTGTCATTGTAAATACGAATTTGTTCTTAACTGACTTGCCTAGTTAAATAAAGGCAAAATTAAAATGGAAAAAAACAGAGCAAGCTAACCACTTTTCTGAGGTAGCATAGGTAGCTAGTTCTTCTGTAGAGACCCTGTTGCATACTCCATTGAATCAATAAGTCTTGTTTTCCAATGAATGAACCTCTTGGTTGTCCCGTGTTAGTGGCTCTTAAACTTATTGGTCCAAATAATAAAAAACAAAACATATAATATAAATACAATTATAAACTGGGTGGTTCGAGCCCTGAATGCTGATTGCCGTTGTATATCAGACCGTATAGCACAGGTATGACAACATATGTATTTTTACTGCTCAAATTACATTGGTAGCCAGTTTATAATAGCTATAAGGCACCTCTGGGTTTGTGGTATATGGCCAATATACCACGGCTAAGGACTGTATCCAGGCACTCCGCATTGCATCGTACAGAAGAACAGCCCTTAACCGTGGTATATTGGCCATATACCACAACCCCTCGGGCCTTATTGGTTAGTTTGAGGATAGAGCATGTTAAGATGACATTCAATGCATCTTCACTTGTACATTTTGTGATTGTGTTACTTGTGTGATAATTGGGCTATGAATAGGAGCTATGTGCAATGGTCAGGTCACTCTGAGGAAGACGTCAGCTTGACGTCGAAATGTCAGTCACCTTTTAGCATCCTGTACAGCAGTGCAGGCTGCTGAGCGGAGGCCGGCTCATAATAAAGGCTGGAATGGAGTCAATGGAATGGTATTCAACGTGTTTTCCATGTGGTTGATACCATTCCATTGACTCCATTCCAGCCTTTATTATGAGCCGGCCTCCGCTCAGCAGCCTGCACTGCTGTACAATGGATTAAAGTGAGCAAAAATAAATCGCTCTACCTTTTTGTTGTTGTTGAGTGCTCCAACTTATTTCTACCTCGAATTAGAGTTTTCCTTGGTATGCCATTCGGCTGATTTGTTTCATTGCGGTTGAGCACCCCTCCTTTCCTCTGTTTGCTGAACCGTGAAAGTCCACCTGAACTCTGGGCCCAAAACGGTTTCATTATTCAAACTGTTCCACATATGTATACATTTACCATCAACTTCATTCAGTCAGTAGTTTGTCTTGTCAATTCGCATGTTTTCAGGTGTTGGCCACACCTAGTAATTGGCCACACCTGCTCTTAATTGGTTTGTGTCTTGAAAGATGCTCTGTTTGAACAGTGGGAGTGAAAATGCTTGGAAGAGGTAGACATACAGTAGTTAGAGGGAAGCGGGCTGGTAAAGAAAGAAAGAAAGAAGGAAAGAAGGAAAGAAGGAAGGAAGGAAGGAAGGAAGGAAGGAAGGAAGGAAGGAAGGAAGGAAGGAAGGAAGGAAGGAAGGAAGGAAGGAAGGAAGGAAGGAAGGAAGGAAGGAAGGAAGGAAGGAAGGAAGGAAGGAAGGAAGGAAGGAAGGAAGGAAGGTGTAAAAAGAGGAATATGTGCTCTAGTAGCTTGGTGATGGAACCTGATGGGAGTGTGGATGAAGTACCTGTGGTGAGGACTGCCGAGTTTGAGACTTGTTCCAAGGATGTAAAGGATGATTCTGTCCCAGTGGAAGTGAGATTTGTGGAGAGAGTGGATCCTTGCAGTTTGGCTGAAGAGTGGAGGACAGTGATAAAGGAAAATGGAACAAAAAGGGCTAAAGTTGTTAATGAGTATAGGTTTTTTGGTTGGCATAAGGTTCACTAACAATAATGCTTTTTGGTAGATCCGTTTGAGGTATCAAGTATGGTAAGTGATGCATTAGGAAAGGTGGAGTCGGTCAGAGTGATCAGAAGTAGCTTTCGTTTTGAATTATTTTGTGTCAAGAGATCAGAAGGAAAAGGCATTAAGGATCGACAAACTATCGACTTATGAAGTGGAGAGTTTGTATTTTTGTAGCAGAGCACCTTTAAAAGGTGTCATCTCTGGTGTTGTGTTGGATGTGGCGGCCTCGTGGTTTACGAGCAGCATGCCAGGAGTAGTTGGAACACGCCGGCTGAACCGTGTAGTGGGAAAAGAAGAAAGCCTGTGGGTATTATTGATGTTTGACTTTGAGTATCTCCCTTCAATGGTGAAGATGGTGTTTGTTAGATATGCGGAGAGATTTTGTGTTCAAGCCGTTGTTTTGCTGGAATTGCAAAAGGTATGGACATTTATCAAGTGTGTGCTGAAGGAATGCTGTTGAAGAATCTGAGGCTGTACGATGTTGTAATTGTGAGGGCAACCATGTTCCCAATTCCCCGGAGTGCCCGGTTAGGGTAAAGAAGTATGAGGTGGCAAGGGTCAGGGCTATAGAGCAAGGCTGCTACACAGAGGCACGTGGAATAGGTGAAGGAGTGAGGGGAGCTGAAGATATGGTGGTACATGCTTTTCAGACTGTGGAGATTGTGTTGTTCAACAGTTGAGGGAGACTGATATGCTGATTGTGAAGAAGGTGGATTTTATGGTGTTTATCGTGCATGTGATTTAATTGTACTGTGCAAACGAAAAGAAAGTCAAAGAAACTGGACAATAGTATCTGCGGCTGAAAGGTTTTTGGATTTCCACGACTTCACTTCCAAAACATTGCAAAGAATACTGTCCGAAGATGGTCTTCCTTCTCAGGCCCCAGAGCCTGTAGGGCTGGCAGTTGAATCTGAATAAAGGAGTACATTGAGTTTAGTTGAATTTTATCAAAAATATTTTTGTTATTATTTGGGCTGATATACACCTATAGCATTTGTTTGTGGACCGCAATAATATCAAAGAAGACCCCTTACAGCGTACTACACTAATAGGGGTACTCTGCCATAAAACTTTGAAGACATGCTATATGCTCTGCAGGGAAGGGGTTTGTTGTTTTAATAACCTTTTAGCATGAACTGTATTTTAACCTCTTTAAACCAATCTGTTTAATAAATACGTATTGAATTTTGACAATTTTTATCAGTCAAGTTATTATTTTAACCGATTTATGTGCGTGGGGTACGGCCAACTCCGTCACGGAGCAATTACCTTTTTGTTTAACGTAATTCGTAAAACCAATTATGTATTGGTACAGCTGATGAAAACAATCCAGTCTGAGCTCTGCTGACCAGTGTCCTGCTATAGATGAGTTCTGTTGTTAAAGGTTGGCTATCCACCCTCTGGGTAGGGTCCACCAATTAAATCATTGTAATTTTAATTAAGTCATTTGTGGAGTTGTGTGAGTAGAATTGATGATGATGCTCTTGCCAGTAATAAGATATTTCCCCACACATGGTGGGGGCCCAAATAAAAACTATCTTCATTAATAAGATAAACTGATGCTGCTCATTATGAAATAACTGGTCCAGTGGAATATTTTTGCACTAACAGTAGTTGACGCATCCAATTCATCAGCATTTTCTCATTATTTCCTTGAAATCCAATTTTGTTTTGAAATGAGCAACATTTTGAACACATTGATGTCGGTGTAACTTGGAAAGAATAGCTTCTGGTTGCATTTCCATCAAACAATCAGACTGTTGTCATAATTGCAATATGTATGCCTATAGTACATTTTACATTTACATTTTAGTCATTTAGCAGACTCTCTTATCCAGAGCGACTTACAGTAGTGAATGCATACATTTCATACCTTTATGTTAATTTCTGAAACCTTTTTAACCATATGAAATGACATCACTTGGGATGGACACTCCTCATCTACTGTGGTGGTAGGATTTTGAAACACGGATCAGACAGCCCAGCCAGCAGATACCCCCCTCTGTCTTGTCTCCAGAGTTGTGAGCTTGTGATGGGAGCTAGTTCATACTGTTGGAACTTGACAGTTGTGCTGCTTTCTTCAGTCCGATATATGTTTTTGGGTCTCAAAACCAAAACTCTTTGCTGTCTGCATGTGTGCTCCGTTTCCCAGCGGAAGGGTTGGAGTCATTGGAGATGTCGATGACTTTGTCTAGTGTGATTTACAAGCTTGGAGTAGTGGTAGCCACAGTAATGAGTTTACAAAGGCTAAGGGTTATTTCAATTCTCTAAAATACAGGCAGTCCTTTTGTTAGGTGTTGTTTTGGAAATAAACATGACTTGTGAGGTGTCCCTGAAAGAGCACGCCCCATGTACTGTTGTATACAATCGATTACCACTTTGGCCTATGCAGCATGTTGGGTCATGTTCCAATTACTTTGAATGTGTATGCTTAGGTGTCCCTAGAGAGCCTGTGTGGAAAAGGAAAGTTGTCTTGTTGCAGTGTTTATGGTAATCCCCCTCTCTTTATGAGCACGCTGACAAACACTGCAGGCAGGCAGGCAGCACACAGGGCCTTCCCGGAGCCGTCAGCCCACAGGGCCACTACACGGTCCTGCACCGTCAGCATGACATCTGTGTTGATTGAACCACTGCGCCACATTGACTTTCCAGTCAGTGTTTAGAGAATCGTCGGGGCAGGACACTATTGATGTGAACCCACTACCCTGCAGTGAGCATTCCTTGAGCGTTCCCTAAGCATTCCCCCATCGAGTAATGAGGTTTATGTAAACACAGACATACTGTAAATATAACCGGAGGAGACGATTCACACAACTCCTGAAAACACAATGGAGGCTAGGAGTTATAAAAATCTTATTTTACTAAACTGGCATCTGGCGCCTGGACTTATGCAGGGCTTTCATCACTGTTAGTTCCCAGAGGTTTCTGCGGTGAGGAGACCGGGCCAGAGGTCTCTGCGGTGAGGAGACAGAACAGACATCACACTCCAATTCCCTATGTTGTGAATGTAACAGGAACTCACTAAAAGGAGAGCTTGACTGTGTAGCCTCTGGAAACATTACCCCCTGCCACCATCCACCTTGGGCTCATCTGTGTGGCCTATTGTGTTTCTGTTGTTAACAAGTGAGGAATGATGTTACGGGTCCTTTATGTTAACAAGTGGGGAATATTGTTACGGGTCCTTGTTGTTAACAAGTGGGGAATGGTGTTGCGGGTCCTTGTTGTTAACAAGTGGGGAAAGGTGTTGCGGGTGCTTGTGTTGTTAGTGTTGCTGATCACTGGTGTGTTGGAGAGTTGCTGGAGTGGCGTGAACCAAAGAACCTTGGCTTCACAGCCCAAATGCCACCCTGTATAGTATAGACTGTATAGTTTGGGGATCTGGTCAAAAGTAGTGCACTATTATTTATTTATTTATATATATATATATATATATACTGCAGAACCACATCAACCCACTGGTCTCACCACATCAACCCACTGGTCTCACTCATCCTACTGCAGAACCATGTCAACTCACTGGTCTCACTCATCCTACTGCAGAACCACATCAACTCACTGGTCTCACTCATCCTACAGCAGAACCACATCAACTCACTGGTCTCACTCATCCTACAGCAGAACCCACTGGTCTCACTCATCCTACAGCAGAACCACATCAACTCACTGGTCTCACTCATCCTACTGCAGAACCACATCAACTCACTGGTCTCACTCATCCTACTGCAGAACCACATCAACTCACTGGTCTCACTCATCCTACTGCAGAACCACATCAACCCACTGGTCTCACTCATCCTACTGCAGAACCATGTCAACTCACTGGTCTCACTCATCCTACTGCAGAACCACATCAACTCACTGGTCTCACTCATCCTACTGCAGAACCACATCAACTCACTGGTCTCACTCATCCTACAGCAGAACCACATCAACTCACTGGTCTCACTCATCCTACAGCAGAACCACATCAACTCACTGGTCTCACTCATCCTACAGCAGAACCCACTGGTCTCACTCATCCTACAGCAGAACCATGTCAACCCACTGGTCTCACTCATCCTACAGCAGAACCATGTCAACTCACTGGTCTCACTCATCCTACAGCAGAACCACATCAACTCACTGGTCTCACTCATCCTACTGCAGAACCCACTGGTCTCACTCATCCTACAGCAGAACCATGTCAACTCACTGGTCTCACTCATCCTACTGCAGAACCACATCAACTCACTGGTCTCACTCATCCTACTGCAGAACCATGTCAACTCACTGGTCTCACTCATCCTACAGCAGAACCCACTGGTCTCACTCATCCTACAGCAGAACCCACTGGTCTCACTCATCCTACAGCAGAACCATGTCAACTCACTGGTCTCACTCATCCTACAGCAGAACCCACTGGTCTCACTCATCCTACAGCAGGACCACGTCTCACTGTGTGGTTCTGGTTCAACAACCTGGCCCCGCACCATAATGTCAGCACCCCCAGCTCCATGCTTCCCCTAATACTTCTGTACCCTTCCCCTGTACACCCTCCCCAGTCTGCCCAGCCCTGTACACCCTCCCCAGTCTGCCCAGCCCTGTACACCCTCCCCAGTCTGCCCAGCCCTGTACACCCTCCCCAGTCTGCCCAGCCCTGTAGTTGGGAGACCTAGTTCATCTGGTCAACAAGTCTGTCTGGTTGTACTAGGAAGTGTTCAACTTGATCTGATAAAGGAGATGAGATGTGGCGAGACTTTTTCCCAATGTAGAAATGTCAAGAGGAGACGACGAATCGCAGGGAACAAAAGGGAGTGTTTCAGTGTAGAGAGCGAGGCATTATGGGATGCTAATAGTGCCATTCTTTAGCCTCTGAATGCAGCACAGGAGAAGTCAGACACAGTCGCACATTTATTGCCAGAGGAATTGAGCCCTTATCTGTCCCTCTGAAGATAAGGGGATGCGCTCTCTCTCTCCCTCTCTCTCTGTCTCTCTCTCTTTCACTCTCCCCCTACCTCAGCGGGACCAAGTTTACCTGTTCGGGGGAGAGCAACAATGTGCATTTTGAAAGTCAGCTTGCATAACTGCATGTAGTGATTTTCCTCCACACCCAACACTACTAGGTCTTGTTCTGTGGCATGTACAGACAGACAGCATTGTTCTACAGGTTACAGAGCAGACAGCTCCTACTCGGCTGGTGAAAAGTCGGTCTTCTATAGACTGAGGGAAGGCAGGGAGAAGGCAGCATGTTCTCCTGATTGACATGTCCGCCCAACACTTACTTTTATTGAGCTCTTCCTCGTATTATGCACAGTTTAAAGGTTCTCGTAAGCAGGGGGGGGCTGTTTGTTTTCCCCAGCACGCTCAGCAGACACTCATCCCTACTGGTGCCTGGGGGGAGGGGGAGGGGGAGGTAAAGGACAGCGAGGGTCACAGGGTGAGACATGTGTTGATGCAGTTGGCCCTGGCGTTATTGGCTCCCTCGCTACCTGCAGCACTGATCACTGGACCGATAATGTTTTATCGATTAGACATGCTAAAAAAAAGGAATAGTTACCAGGGATTTCTTGTAGTAAGTGCTTTTCATCTAAGGGGAAGAAGAACTACCTGTTCTAGTATATTGAAAGAGTTGTTTTTTTAATATTTATGAACAAGGCACTATAGTGCAACCTGCAGGCAGAAGACTCATGAAAAGGTTCAAACCAAAGTTACATAAAGGAGCTATGTTAAATTTACACACAACACACACATTCCCTTTCAGTGTTTGTTTTTCATCTCATAGGAATATTATGTTGGGGGGGAAAAAACTAATTTACACATGACAGACACAAGAGGAATGGATTTTCAGCCTGATGTAATAAACTGCCAGAAAGAATGTCAGTGAAATATGGGGGATTTGAGAGGGGACTTAAAGCCACATAACATATGATACCTTATCCAGCTAAAATATCCAGCTTCTTGGTAGATTATTACTGTAAACCCAACAATGGTGGGATTATTCAGTGCTTGTGAGACAGAGCGAGAGAGAGGTTTAACAAGAATTTTGGCAATAATATATGATGCATAGATTACACTTGCTTACTTTGAGGCAATATGGTACATAAAATGGATTGGAAGTGGCCTCTGCTCTATAGGCCTTCACGCGTCCTAAAAGTTGGACCCGTTCTGAAATGGACCTGGGGCTTTCCCACCTGGACCCGATATACATAAATATTTTTTTTTAATATAGAGACCCGCTCCGAATGGACCCGAATACAACTACACCCGTTCCGTATATTTATATAAAAAAAGATGTAACTAGGCAAATCAGTTAAGAACACATTTTTATTTACAATGATGGCCAAGGAACAGTGGGTTAACTGCCTTGTTCAGGGGCAGAACGACAGATTTTTACCTTGTCAGCTCGGGGATTCGCTCTAGCAGGGCCGTACTGTGTGTGTAGGCTACTGTGTGTGTAAGCAAGTGACACTGTGAGCAGGGAGGAGGGAAGGGAGACCGCAACCAAGCTGACTCGTGCTACAGTAGACTAATAGCTGCCCTAGCTAGGTTATTTATCATCCAATATGATTACATAGTACCTGTCTTGACTGCATCAAACCGGGAGAAGCTAGTTAAGCTAGCTAGGCTAATCGAGGCATGCGCGTTCTTGCCCTACATAGTTCCAAACAACAACAATAACTATTTTCAGAATATGATGTAGCAGGCTACCTGTTGGCTCTTGGTTGTTTTAGCCTATCTTTCTTCCTTTAACTTCCATTGATTAGATATCCCCTAGCTTTTGCCACACATGGAGGTTCTATGACTGTAGTCTATTGCCGCGTTTATGACTTATGATTGGCTAACAACAAGCTACATGCACCACTCTAGTTAAAAGCAAAAGCAGCAGCATAAATAATACAATATATCTCCCTTCTGACTCCTCTCTCTCTTCTGTCTCCTCTGTCTCTTCTGTCTCCTCTCTCTCTTCTGTCTCCTCTGTCTCTTCTGTCTCCTCTCTCTCTTCTGTCTCCTGTCTCCTCTCTCTCTTCTGTCTCCTCTGTCTCTTCTGTCTCCTCTCTCTCTTCTGTCTCCTGTCTCCTCTCTCTCTTCTGTCTCCTCTGTCTCTTCTGTCTCCTCTCTCTCTTCTGTCTCCTGTCTCCTCTCTCTCTTCTGTCTCCTCTTTCTCTTCTGTCTCCTCTCTCTCTTCTGTCTCCTGTCTCCTCTCTCTCTTCTGTCTCCTCTGTCTCTTCTGTCTCCTCTCTCTCTTCTGTCTCCTGTCTCCTCTCTCTCTTCTGTCTCCTCTGTCTCTTCTGTCTCCTCTCTCTCTTCTGTCTCCTGTCTCCTCTTTCTCTTCTGTCTCCTCTCTCTCTTCTGTCTCCTCTCTCTCTTCTGTCTCCTGTCTCCTCTCTCTCTTCTGTCTTTCTTCTGTTTCTTCTGTCTCTTCTGTCTCCTCTCTCTCTTCTGTCTCCTGTCTCCTCTCTCTCTCCTGTCTCCTCTCTCTCTTCTGTCTCCTCTCTTCTGTCTCTTCTGTCTCTTCTGTCTCCTCTCTCTCTTCTGTCTCCTCTGTCTCTTCTGTCTCCTCTCTCTCTTCTGTCTCCTGTCTCCTCTCTCTCTTCTGTCTCCTCTGTCTCTTCTGTCTCCTCTCTCTCTTCTGTCTCCTGTCTCCTCTCTCTCTTCTGTCTCCTCTGTCTCTTCTGTCTCCTCTCTCTCTTCTGTCTCCTGTCTCCTCTCTCTCTTCTGTCTCCTCTGTCTCTTCTGTCTCCTCTCTCTCTTCTGTCTCCTGTCTCCTCTTTCTCTTCTGTCTCCTCTCTCTCTTCTGTCTCCTCTCTCTCTTCTGTCTTTCTTCTGTTTCTTCTGTCTCTTCTGTCTCCTCTCTCTCTTCTGTCTCCTGTCTCCTCTCTCTCTTCTGTCTCCTCTGTCTCTTCTGTCTCCTCTCTCTCTTCTGTCTCCTGTCTCCTCTCTCTCTTCTGTCTCCTCTGTCTCTTCTGTCTCCTCTCTCTCTTCTGTCTCCTGTCTCCTCTCTCTCTTCTGTCTCCTCTTTCTCTTCTGTCTCCTCTCTCTCTTCTGTCTCCTGTCTCCTCTCTCTCTTCTGTCTCCTCTGTCTCTTCTGTCTCCTCTCTCTCTTCTGTCTCCTGTCTCCTCTCTCTCTTCTGTCTCCTCTGTCTCTTCTGTCTCCTCTCTCTCTTCTGTCTCCTGTCTCCTCTCTCTCTTCTGTCTCCTCTGTCTCTTCTGTCTCCTCTCTCTCTTCTGTCTCCTGTCTCCTCTCTCTCTTCTGTCTCCTCTGTCTCTTCTGTCTCCTCTCTCTCTTCTGTCTCCTGTCTCCTCTCTCTCTTCTGTCTCTTCTGTCTCCTCTCTCTCTTCTGTCTCCTCTCTCTCTTCTGTCTCTTCTGTCTCCTCTCTCTCTTCTGTCTCCTCTCTCTCTTCTGTCTCTTCTGTCTCTTCTGTCTCCTCTCTCTTCTGGTTCCTCTGTCTCCTCGCTCTTTTGTCTCCTCTCTCTATCTCTCCTGTCTCCTGTGTCTCCTGTCTCCTCTCTCTACTCTGGCTCCTCTCTCTCCTTTCGCTCCTCTCTCTCCTCTGTCTCCTCGCTCTCCTCTGTTGTCTTTGAAGAGGTAAATCTTTCTCCTCTTTGCCATGTGCTTGTCTACAGGGAGGCTAGTACGGTTTGATCTGAGTCGCAGGAATGTTTTATTGCAACAACAACAACAAAAACAGGCGAGAAATAAGATCTGGGGTAAATGAGTGATCCCAATAAAAAGTGAAGATGTGAAAGAAAAGAGTGAAAGAAAATGTTGAGTTCTGGGTCAGTTAAGTGTCTTAGTGTAGGAGTGCTGATCTAGGATCAGTGTTGCCTTTTAGAACACAATATGAATAAGATTACCTGATCCTAGATCAGCACTTCTACTTTTCCTTCAGCTCCTGCTGCACCCCAGGCAGTTTCTGTTGACAAAACCCTGACGACCCTGACAACCTTACTGAATGAAGAAAATGGCCCAAATTGAACCCTGTTCCCAACATAGTGCACTACTTTTGACCAGGGCACAAAAATAGTCCAATGGCTATTCAGAGCACCATTATGAGCCATTATGAGTAGTCAGGGTAGCCCCATTATGAGTAGTCAGGGTAGCCCATTGACTGTCCTGCACTTGTTTCTCTTCACAGACAGTAACAGTATATCAATTGTATGTCATTATGAGAATTGTATGTCAGTATGTCATTTTGAGAAAGTGGGAAACATTTGATCGTCATGATTGACTGTGTCATCAAGCTGCTGGAATGATGCTTGTTTGGTGTGTTTGTTCTAAGCCAGAATATAATAATATTCACTTTTTATCCCAATGAGACTTACCATTATGCGTTCATACATTTTCATATAGTTGTCCCCAGGAGGATTCGAAGCCACAACCCTGCACCATACACCATGCTCTACCACCTGATCCACAGAGGACTGTTGTGTTAACATGTTACCATGTCACTAATAAACTGTACTTCCTGCTTGTCTTCCAGCTGGCCACCTGGGACCCAGTGCACGGCCTCAACGGAACGCTAACTGACAGGAAGCTGGAGAACAACATGAGGGGCGTGGTTCTGCGAGTGGTCACTGTCCTGGTGAGTACTGTACTGTTCACCCTGTATCAGAGTAGGGTGAAGTTGCCCCTAGACGCTGACTTCAGCCCAGAGCTGTCTGTATCTGCCATGGGCCTGTATGTACACTGCTGTTTAATAGACTTGGCATCATAAAGATATCACTTGTAATTTGTCCTGGTGCGTCGACGATGTTCATCACTCCCAGATATAAGTCGGCGTGTCTGTTCACGGACAGCAAGTGGACAACGGGCGCTTCATTAAAAGCAATTTCAGAAGTTGAATTGAGCTCCATTATATTGAGGTTCAAGTTTTTCTATCTCGCCTCCAGCGCCGATTTGAGTGAGTCCCCAGAGTGCTTAAAGATTCAGAGCATTAAGTTCTTCATATCGCAGCTTTGAAGTCTGGGGGGGAAGAAAGAGATGATTCTACCACTCTCTTTTTTTGATTTTCATCCCTGTCAAAAAGCACATGGAGTCTGTTTTCTCAGCAATGGTGTGTAGGAAAAGGGTTGGGTGGTGTGTGCGTGTGAGTTTGTGCATGCATGTGTGTGTGTTTTCCCAGAGGCACAAGGGAAAAGACTGCAGTATTCACTGACAAATCCCTTTGTCTCAATCTTTCTCTCACTCTCTCTCTCTCTATTTTCAATTTCAGGGCTTTATTGACATGGGGAACATATGTTAACATTGCCAAAGCAAGTGAGATAGATAATAAACAGTAAAAATTAACAGTAAACATTACACTTCCAAAAGTTCCAAAATAATAAAGATATTTAAAATGTCATATTATGTGCAAATAGTTAAAGTACGAAAGGGAAAACAAACATCAATATGGGTTGTATTTACAATGGTGTTTGTTCTTCACTGGTTGCCCTTTTCTTGTGGCAACAGGTCACACATACTGCTGCTGTGATGGCACACTGTGGTATTTCACCCAGTAGATATGGGAGTTTATCAAAATTGGCTTTGTTTTCCTTTCTCAATAGCGAG
Source organism: Salmo salar (assembly GCF_965601325.2). NCBI lineage: Eukaryota > Metazoa > Chordata > Actinopteri > Salmoniformes > Salmonidae > Salmo > Salmo salar. The sequence goes on from NC_138314.1 coordinate 39,633,078, forward strand.
TCTATGCCTACTGAGTCTGTACATAGTCAAAGATTTCCTTAAGTTTGGGTCAGTCACAGTGGTCAGGTATTCTGCCACTGTGTACACTCTGTTTAGGGCCAAATAGCATTCTAGTTTGCTACATTTTTTTGTTAATTCTTTCCAATGTGTCATGTAATTATCTTTTTGTTTTCTCATGATTTGGTTGTGTCTAATTTTGTTGCTTTCCTGGGACTCTGTAGGGTGTGTTTGTGTTTGAACATAGTCCCAGGACCAGCTTGGTTAGGGGACTCTTCTCCAGGTTCATCTCTCTGTAGGTGATGGCTTTTTATGGACGATTTGGGATCTCTTCCCTTTTAGGTGGTTGTAGAATTTAACTTCTCTTTTCAAGGATTTTGATAATTAGTGGGTATCGGCCTAATTCTGCTCTGCATGCATTATTTGGTGTTTCACGTTGTACATGGAGGATATTTTACAATAATTCTGTATGCAGAGTCTCAATGTTCCTTATGTTACTTTCGATGGCATAGAAGGCCATGTTTAGGCCAGGTATGTATCGTTTTTTGTGTGCTCTAGGGCAACTGGACCTTTTTTGGAACACCTTTATTTCTGTCTTAGTAAGATTTACTGTCAGGGCCCAGGACCTACAAAATCTGTGCAGAAGATTTAGGTGCTAGAAGCACCAGATCATCAGCAAACAGTAGACATCTGACTTCAGATTCTAGTAGAGTGAGGCTAAAGACTGTTCTAGTGCTCTTGCCAATTTGTTGATATATATGTTTAAGAGGATAGGGCTTAAGCTGCATCCCTGTCTCACCCCACGGCCCTGTGGAAAGAAATGTGTTTGTTTTTTGCCAATTTTAACCGCACAATTGTTGTTTGTGTACATGGATTTTATAATGTCATATGTTTTTCCCCCAACACCACTTTCCATCAATTTGTATAGCAGACCCTCATGCCAAATTGAATCAAAAGCTTTTTTGAAATCAACAAAGCATGAGAAAACTTTGCCTTTGTTTTGGTTTGTTTGTTTGTCAATTAGGGTGTGCAGGGTGAATGCGTGGTCTGTAGTACAGTAATTTGGTAAAAAGCCAATTTGACATTTGCTCAGTAAATTGTTTCCACTGATGAAATGTATGAGTCTGCTGAGGATTTTACCAAGGTTGCTGTTGACGCATCTCTCTCTCTCTCTCTCTCTCTCTCTCTCTCTCTCTCTCTCTCTCTCTCTCTCTCTCTCTCTCTCTCTCTCTCTCATTTGCTCGACCTCTGTGATTGACATCCTTTATGAAGCGCAGCCAGTAAGAATTAGTGTCAAATGTCTAGAGTACTGTGGATGGACTATGTATGAGATGTCGTGTGTGATAGCTAGGCTAGCATTTGGAGGGGGTGTAGCTAACAGTACAGTATGTTAGTGCTTTAGACCCAGTTCAGAAGATCCCTCCTGGCAAAACCCTGATGTAACAAAATCAATGTCCTTATTTGCATGATATTTTATTGAAATAAAAAAACTGACTCTTGAAATCCTGTCATTGATTTGTGGTTGAAATCTGGTTAACATGAGTTTGTTGACATTTATTTTTGAAAATTCCATTGATGTTCAATGTCAGTATGTTGACAAATGATGTTAATGGATGTTGGTTCAACTAACATTTGCCCGGTGGGACAATATTCAATGACCACCCTCTATCTGTAATTATTATTTTTAATTTCAACCAAACCACTTATCATGTTCAATTGATCTACTCAGTGGCTAATTACTATTATTTTACTGCAGTGTTTCTTGGTAGTCTTAAACAAATCTACTTTGTAACAAAAGTATACACCTCACACACATGGTTAAGGGCTTTAAAAAAAGAAATCTGTACCATGTTAGATATAGAGTTGAATGTATTCCATTTTGAGTTTACATCCCAATATCACAGAAGACTGAAATATAACAAAACCATTTGACATAGAAACACTGGATTTTTGGTGTGTTAAAATATGTTAATGTTAATTAAATTATGAAATTATGAATAACATTCCACCCATGAGACCACCAGAGGGCGATTTGGTCATTTGACTGCAGGAAAAGGGTCAACCTGAAAGGGAGTATCCACTACTCCAAGTAGCCCTGAGCTCTTCCCAGCGCCCCTACTCTGTGGATAATAACTGGGTGCCATGGTCGAAAACCACAGAGATTAGCAGGACCCATCAACCCAGACAGGCTGCATCCCTCCCTGCCAGGCATCATCTCCAACTCTGCTCACTCTGCTCAGAGACTGTTTGATAATAACAGCAGTAGCACCAGTCATCCATTGATTTAATGCTTTCCCATGGAGGCCTTTTTAGCGGTGATCTATTTGGGTGGAAAATTGCCAATTCCAGCTTAAACGTTAATTTAAAAAAACACTTAAAAATGGGAAGAAATATGTGTGTGTATGTCTAAGGGGGATGAGGGGTGCCAGTGGGATCTTGGCGGGGGCTTGGTTACGCATGATGTGTATGTTAGGGGAGTCGAGGAGCAGTGGGATCTGGAGGCTTTGTACAGTCAATGCCTCCTTCCCTCCCTCCAGGTGGCTGATGGGTATTAGAGTGCCCAGTCTTTCTCGGGATCTGAAGTGCAGAGAGATAGAGAGTGTTCTCCGTCCACGCCCCAATGACCCTCTCATGCAGAGCAGAGCCCCAGTTCAGTGAGTACAGGCCTGAGTCAGGGTATGTGGGCTGGCTGAACAACTCTGGTGAGCCCCTATGGTCTGCATGGTGGCAGTCTGATGGCAGACTGATGGAGGCTGATGGCAGTCTAATGGCAGGCTGATGGCAGGCTGATGGCAGTGGGGCTGCTGCTGTGGCTGTAGGAAGAGCTGATTGGCCCCAAGCTGGACAACCAGGTGGGAGTGAATAACCCTTACATGATGTGTAATATGGTGGCAAAGCCCTCCTGCTATAGACTGACAGATAACACATTATCATTTACATCTAGTAGAACAGAGTCTCTATAAAGAGCTTCCCTCCAGTCTAGAACTGAGTCTGTATGAAGACCTTCCCTCCAGTCTAGATCTGAGTCTGTATAAAGACCTTCCCTCCAGTCTAGAACTGAGTCTGTATGAAGACCTTCCCTCCAGTCTAGAACTGAGTCTCTATAAAGACCTTCCCTCCAGTCTAGAACTGAGTCTGTATAAAGACCTTCCCTCCAGTCTAGAACTGTCTGTATAAAGACCTTCCCTCCAGTCTAGAACTGAGTCTCTATAAAGACCTTCCCTCCAGTCTAGAACTGAGTCTCTATAAAGACCTTCCCTCCAGTCTAGAACTGAGTCTGTATAAAGACCTTCCCTCCAGTCTAGATCTGAGTCTGTATAAAGACCTTCCCTCCAGTCTAGAACTGAGTCTGTATGAAGACCTTCCCTCCAGTCTAGAACTGAGTCTCTATAAAGACCTTCCCTCCAGTCTAGAACTGAGTCTGTATAAAGACCTTCCCCCCAGTCTAGAACTGAGTCTGTATAAAGACCTTCCCCCCAGTCTAGAACTGAGTCTGTATAAAGACCTTCCCTCTAGTCTAGAACTGAGTCTGTATAAAGACCTTCCCTCCAGTCTAGAACTGAGTCTGTATAAAGACCTTCCCTCCAGTCTAGAACTGTCTCTATGAAGAGCTTCCCTCCAGTCTATAACTGTCTATAAAGACTTTCCCTCCTGTCTATAGGAACACACACACACACTGGAATGGATTTGATTACATAGTGCAAAGCGTAAACACATTGAAACCGACACAAACACACATTAAAGCTCCCGCACACAGACACTGCTTCCTGCTGAGACACATACACACGGCTACACACTCTCACAATCATGTAGTGCACCTCCCACTGTGATAAAGTAGGAAACATGCTCTCACAGATGTACACTTGTACCGTTTCACGCTCAGTATTGATTTTCTCGCTGCTGAGATGGTCTGCGAGATCTGGGGTGCATTTGAATCAATGTGTAGTTGTGCGGAAGTGATAGCCATATACTGAGGAGGTAATCAATGTGTAGTTGTGCGGAAGTGATAGCCATATACTGAGGAGGTAATCAATGTGTAGTTGTGCAGAAGTGATAGCCATATACTGAGGAGGTAATCAATGTTTAGTTGTGCAGAAGTGATAGCCATATACTGAGGAGGTAATCAATGTGTAGTTGTGCGGAAGTGATAGCCATATACTGAGGAGGTAATCAATGTTTAGTTGTGCAGAAGTGATAGCCATATACTGAGGAGGTAATCAATGTGTAGTTGTGCAGAAGTGATCGCCATATACTGAGGAGGTAATCAATGTGTAGTTGTGCGGAAGTGATAGCCATATACTGAGGAGGTAATCAATGTTTAGTTGTGCAGAAGTGATAGCCATATACTGAGGAGGTAATCAATGTGTAGTTGTGCAGAAGTGATCGCCATATACTGAGGAGGTAATCAATGTGTAGTTGTGCGGAAGTGATAGCCATATACTGAGGAGGTAATCAATGTGTAGTTGTGCAGAAGTGATAGCCATATACTGAGGAGGTAATCAATGTTTAGTTGTGCAGAAGTGATAGCCATATACTGAGGAGGTAATCAATGTGTAGTTGTGCGGAAGTGATAGCCATATACTGAGGAGGTAATCAATGTGTAGTTGTGCAGAAGTGATAGCCATATACTGAGGAGGTAATCAATGTGTAGTTGTGCGGAAGTGATAGCCATATACTGAGGAGGTAATCAATGTGTAGTTGTGCAGAAGTGATAGCCATATACTGAGGAGGTAATCAATGTGTAGTTGTGCAGAAGTGATAGCCATATACTGAGGAGGTAATCAAGGTCGTTGTGCCGAGTGTGCCCTGGGGGCGAGGGCGAAGTGATAGCCATATACTGAGGAGGTAATCAATGTGTAGTTGTGCAGAAGTGATAGCCATATACTGAGGAGGTAATCAATGTGTAGTTGTGCAGAAGTGATAGCCATATACTGAGGAGGTAATCAATGTGTAGTTGTGCGGAAGTGATAGCCATATACTGAGGAGGTAATCAATGTGTAGTTGTGCAGAAGTGATAGCCATATACTGAGGAGGTAATCAATGTGTAGTTGTGCAGAAGTGATAGCCATATACTGAGGAGGTAATCAATGTTTAGTTGTGCAGAAGTGATAGCCATATACTGAGGAGGTAATCAATGTGTAGTTGTGCAGAAGTGATCGCCATATACTGAGGAGGTAATCAATGTGTAGTTGTGCGGAAGTGATAGCCATATACTGAGGAGGTAATCAATGTGTAGTTGTGCAGAAGTGATAGCCATATACTGAGGAGGTAATCAATGCAACATGAGCCACTTCAAGGAGGAAAAACCTGCTCTTCTTCCATTCTACAATTGAGGTAACAGCAACAGGGGGAGGGGTAGTGTGTCAGAGTAGCACATTTGTGTGTGCGTGTGCATGTGTGTGTGATGCCTGTATGTGTCTGTGTGTGTAAATATACACTTATGTGTCAGGTAAAGTTGTGGTTGGGGGGCTATGATGGAGTGTAGGAAGTGGTAGGTAGGTAGGTAGGTAAGTAGGTAGGTGTCATGGTGCGCGACGTGGCGGGGGTTCCCTCACTGATTGATGGTGCCTCACGGCTACAGTGGGAGTCGGCATGCATGTTCACACTCCCACTAATAGCTTATTGAGTGACGGGGGCCATGGAGGATTAGAAAGAACTGGCTTAATGTGCATGCCGTGTTTATTCAATAACACCCCCTCAGTAATACATCTGGCTGACATATTCCCAGAAACATTTCAGTCATCAATAGGGATTTATTAAAGAGGAAGGAAGCCAGGAAGAGAAAGGGCTACTGTTTCTTCTTCTTGGCGGAAAGTTGAGACATGTTGCAGGATAGTCCATGACAATTAGCAAGTGGAGTGTGTACATATTCGTCATATTTTACACTCTCTCTATTTCTCTCTTTCTCTCTATTTCACACCTCTCTTTCTATCTCTCTCTCTCACCGCTCTCTCTCTGTAAGGTTACTGTGTGTTAGGTGGAAAACAATAGCATAAATTTTGTGACGATGAGGCAAAAAATCCTGGGAAAGGATATGGACTGGCCGGCTCAAATTGACCCATTCAATAAGTTGTAAACCATGTAAGAAAAAAGCATGGGGTGGAGGCAGAGGAGACCTGGGCTACAATACAGTAGTGCCGGATGGAGGATATAGCAGTAAGGTTGAACATTGATTTTTGTCCCAACAGGAGGAGCCCTTTGTGATGGTGTCAGAGAATGTCCTTGGGAAGCCTAAGAAGTACCAAGGTTACTCCATCGACGTACTGGATTCTCTCTCTAACTACCTGGGCTTCAAGTACGAGATCTATGTGGCCCCTGACCATAAGTACGGGAGCCAACAGTCCGACGGGGTCTGGAACGGACTGATGGGAGAGCTGGTCGCCAAGGTGAGAGACTCTGGCTCTGTCCCAAATGACCTATGGGCCCTGGCCAAACGTTGTCCAAAATGACACCCTACTCCCTATATAGTGTTCTACTTTTGATGAGAGCCTTATGGGCCCTGGTCAAAAGTAGTTGATTACATAGGGAATAGGGTGCAGTGCTGTTGACCAGAACCCTATGGGCACCCTATATGCTGCAGTGCTATGTCCAAATGCATTATGGGCACCCTATATGCTGCAGTGCTATGTCCAAATGCATTCCACTAGCACTTTCCAGAATCAAGAAAAAATACCACGTTAGAGAAATAAATATGTCATGTCATCCATGAATTGTCTGTGTTCTCAATGTATTGTACATTGCCTTCCTTTGCAGGAAACACCCTCATCCGTCCGTCCATCCATCCATCCATCCATCCATCCATCCATCCATCCATCCATCCATCCATCCTCATCACCTCAACCAAAGTACATCAAGCGTAATGTGCCATCATGTGTCTACATAGCGCTCTATAATCTCTCGTCAGAGTAAATCAATTACAAACATGCAACGATTAGAAGTCATTGCCTTGGTAAACTGGCTTCTTCATTAGAGTTGGCTGGTTTTCTGTCCACGGTGCTGTCAGCTATTCATCTAGTCTGGCCAATAGAGAGTGGACTGAAAGACTGTCTAACAGCCAGACTAACAGACAAAAGGCAAAGCTGAAAACAGCTGGAGGTCAGCAGAGCATTTTCAGGGCCATTACCCATCACCCCTTGCTGTTTTCCCATTTTCAGTCTGTTTTTGATAGCTCGCTTTCCAGATCTAATGCCATTCCCACACCGATTCCACCACTGCTGCTTCCAGTTTGCTTCCTTAAATGTGCAGATATGTGCATAAGAGTTGGAGCTTATCTTTCAGATCACAAACACTGACAGATGGAAAAAATATCATTTTAATATAATTTAGTTGTATAACCATTTCCTCTATTCCCCTTCGATATGTTTTTTAATTCCGTATAAAGCAATCACTGCATGCTATTATTATCCATCAGACCTTTTGAAGTGTCTGGAATGATACATACGATATAGACACATATAGACAGACATTATTATTATGTCCTATCAAGAATGGTTTTTCCAAAGGGGCGTATGCTCTTCTGTGATGTGTTTGAATGCTTCCTTTGAAAAACGGTTTCTTCCCTTGACCTTGTATATTCTAGAGGACACGGAATGGTACACAATTGACGGAATACAAAGACAGCGTAGTGAAGGGAATTTAAAAGATGTCTTCCTAATAAACATACACATGCTCACACTCGTACATGCACACACTTTAGAGGAAACAGACATACTGTATAGACGTATAGTTACTGTACATAGAAAACAATATTGACTGGCATGTCATGAAGAGTCCTAATAGTCATGAAGAGTCCTAATAGTCATGAAGAGTCCTAACAGTCATGAAGTGTCCTAATAGTTATAAAGTGTAATAAATTATCCTAATAGTCATGAACAAATAATTCACACTAAGCTCCCACTGATGAAACACTACAATAGGATTTAAAAAATCTGTCATTGGTTTTCATAATCAATCAAATGTTATTTGTGACATGTGCCGAATATAATAGGTGTAGACCTTACCATGAAATGTTTTTGTACAAGGCCTTTATACCAACAATGCAGAGTTAAAAAGTAAGAAGAATTTGCAAAAAAAAAACACAATAATTTGTAACACAATAAAAAAACAATGAGGAGTACTGGTATAGCCTTATAGTTACCATACATAGAAAACAATATTGACAGACAATAATAGTCATGAAGAGGCCTAACAGTCACGAATAGTCTTAATAGCCATAAATGGTGCTAATAGACATAAAGAGAAATAATATTAATGAATAGTCGTAAATAGTCATAGTCATGAATGGTCCTAATAGTCATAAAGATTTAATAGTCATGAACAAACAATTCCCACTAACTTCCCAGTGATGAAACACTACCACAGGAATTTAAAGGCTTAGTTTCCCCAAACTACATGTCTGTCTGTCACGTCGTTCGAGCGGACCAAAGTGCAGCGTGTGTATCGTTCCACATATTTTATTGAACTGTGAAACTATGCAAGATACACAAATAAACTAAAGAACAAAAACAACAAACCGTGACGAAGAGGTGCAACATACACTAACTCAAAAACAATCTCCCACAATGGTGGGAAAAACAACTACTTAAGTATGATCTCCAATTAGAGACAACGATGACCAGCTGCCTCTAATTGGAGATCATCCCAAAAAACAACAACATAGAAATACAAAAACTAGAACATAACAACATAGAAAATCTAAACTAGAAAAAAACCCTGTCATGCCCTGACCTACTCTACCATAGAAAATAACAGCTTTCTATGGTCAGGACGTGACACTGTAATTGGTTTTCAAATCATTCAATCAAATATGTCACGTGCCAAATACAACAGGTGTAGACTTTACCGTGAAATGCTTACCGTAATTTCCGGACTATTGATTGATTGCACCCACTGAATTCCATTTTTTTTAATTTTTTTTAACATAAATAAGCCGCACATGTCTATAAGCTGCAGGTGCCTACCGGTACATTGAAACAAATGAACTTTACACAGGCTTTAACGAAACACGGCTTGTCACAAAAATAAATAGGCTTTAACGAAACACGGCTTGTAACAAAAATAAATTGGCTTTAACGAAACACGGCTTGTAACAAAAATAAATAGGCTTTAACGAAACACGGCTTGTAACAAAAAATACAAAATTAGCAGTAACCTTTAGTTGTCTTTTTGCACTGAGTCAATTCCTCACGCTGCTGTTTCCAACGTCTTATCATCGACTCATTAAGACCAAGCTCCCGTGCAGCAGCTCTATTTCCTTTTACAACAGCCAGATCAATCGCCTTCAACTTGAAAGCTGCATCATATGCATTTCTCCGTGTCTTTGCCATGATGAGGGTGACAAAATTACTACCGTAGTCAGAATGATGGGAAGTTTGAGAGCGCTCGATTTAATCTAAACAGTAAAAAAAGAGTTGTTTGACCTTAACCCGTTCGGCAATTTTATTGGTCTAATGAAAGCTTCATGCCGCCAAAAAACTGAGCACGTCACAGAATGTGTTTTTTTTGAGAAAAAACATTTGAAAGCGGGAAAAATCCATATATTAGCCGCGTCATTGTTTAAGCCGCGAGGTTCAAAGCGTGGGAAAAAAGTTACGGTTTATAGTCCGGAAATTATGGTACTTACAACAATGCAAATTAAAAAATTAAGAACAATTAGCACACAAAAAATGGTAACACAATAAAATAACAATAAGGAGGCTATATACAAGAAATACTGGCACCGAGTCAATGTGCAGGGGAACAAGGTAGTTTAGGTAATTAAGGTAATATGTACATGTAGATGGGGGTAAAAGTGACTAAGCAATCAGGATATACAGTTAACAGAGCAGCAGCAGCATATGTGAAGAGTGGGAAAGTGTGTGTTTGTGTGAGTGGCATCAATATGCATGTGTGTTTTGTGTGTGTGTTTTAAGTCTCAAGTTTTAATGTCACATGCACAAATACAGTGGAATGCCTTTCTTGCCAGCTCTAACCCCAACAATGTAGTAATCAATAACAATCTAGTCATCAATAACAATGTGGTCATCAATAAATGTGGTCATCAATAGCAATTTAGTCATCAATAACAATGTAGTCATCAATAACAATGTAGTCATCAGTAACAATGTAGTCATCAATAACAATGTAGTCATCAATAACAATGTAGTCATCAGTAACAATGTAGTCATCAGTAACAATGTAGTAATCAATAACAATGTAGTCATCAGTAACAATGTGGTCATCAGTAACAATGTAGTCATCAGTAACAATGTGGTCATCAATAACAATGTAGTCATCAGTAACAATGTAGTCATCAGTAACAATGTAGTCATCAATAACAATGTAGTCATCAGTAACAATGTAGTCATCAGTAACAATGTAGTCATCAGTAACAATGTAGTCATCAGTAACAATGTGGTCATCAATAACAATGTAGTCATCAGTAACAATGTAGTCATCAGTAACAATGTGGTCATCAGTAACAATGTAGTCATCAGTAACAATGTAGTCATCAATAACAATGTAGTCATCAATAACAATGTAGTCATCAGTAACAATGTGGTCATCAGTAACAATGTAGTCATCAGTAACAATGTAGTCATCAGTAACAATGTGGTCATCAGTAACAATGTAGTCATCAGTAACAATGTAGTCATCAATAACAATGTAGTCATCAGTAACAATGTGGTCATCAGTAACAATGTAGTCATCAATAACAATGTAGTCATCAGTAACAATGTAGTCATCAGTAACAATGTAGTCATCAGTAACAATGTGGTCATCAGTAACAATGTGGTCATCAATAACAATGTAGTCATCAGTAACAATGTAGTCATCAATAACAATGTAGTCATCAGTAACAATGTAGTCATCAATAACAATGTAGTCATCAATAACAATGTAGTCATCAATAACAATGCGAAAATACAAATAACAAGGTAGAACGAAAACACACGAGATATAAAAATAAGAAATGAGAAGAACACTATAAAGTAAGTAAGCATATTATATACAGGGTCAGTGCCATATTTACAATCTGCAGGATACTGGATCGATAGAGGTAGATATGTATAGTGGTAAGGTGACTAGGCTTCAAGATAAACAGAGTAGCAGCAGCGTATATAATGATTGTATGTGAGTGGGTGTGTGTAGAGGCAGTATACATGTGTGTGTGTGTGTGAGCAAAAGATGGAGTGACTGTGTGTGTGTGTTGGAGTATCAGTGTGTGTATTGTGTGTGTTGGAGTATCAGTGTGTGTAGTGTGTGTGTTGGAGTGACAGTGTGTGCATTGTGTGTGTAGGAGTATCAGTGTGTGTGTTGGAGTATCAGTGTGTGTGTGTTGGAATGACAGTGTGTGTAGTGTGTGTGTTGGAGTATCAGTGTGTGTAGTGTGTGTGTTGGAGTGACAGTGTGTGTATTGTGTGTGTTGGAGTATCAGTGTGTGTAGTGTGTGTGTTGGAGTGACAGTGTGTGTATTGTGTGTGTTGGAGTATCAGTGTGTGTAGTGTGTGTGTTGGAGTATCAGTGTGTGTAGTGTGTGTGTTGGAGTGACAGTGTGTGTATTGTGTGTGTTGGAGTATCAGTGTGTGTAGTGTGTGTGTTGGAGTGACAGTGTGTGCATTGTGTGTGTTGGAGTATCAGTGTGTGCATTGTGTGTGTTGGAGTATCAGTGTGTGTTGTGTGTAGGGCCCTGTCAGTGAGCATAGAGTGCAAAAATAAGAATAAAATACAAAGGTCAACTCAGATAGTCTGTATTGACATTTTGTTGGCTATTTACTTAACTATTTAGCAGTCTTATGGCATGGGAGATAGAAGCTGTTCAGGAGCCTGTTGGTGTCAGACTTAATGCACCGGTACCGCTTGCCGTACGGAAGCAGAGAGAACAGTCTATGGCTTGGGTGGTTTAACGATTTTCAGGGCCTTCCTTTCACACCGCCTGATATAGTGGTCTTGAATCGCAGGGAGCTCAGTCTTAGTGTGGGTACTGGGCTGTCCGCACCACCCTCTGTAGGGCCAATGCTATCGAGGGCGGTGCTATTGCCATAACAAGCAGTGATGCAGCCAGTCAAGATGTGGAACTTTTTCGGGATTTCAGCGCCCATGACAAACCTTTTCAACCGCCTGAGGGTAGGTGGTGCTGTCGCACCTTCTTTACGACTCTGTGCGTGTGTTTGCACTGTTTTAAGTTCTTAGTGATTTGGATGGCGAGAACTTGAAGCTCTCGACCAGCTCCACTGCCTCCCCGTTGATGTGGATCGGGTATCCCCCTGTTTCCTGTAGTCCACGATCAGCTCCTTGGTCTTACTGACATTGAGGGAGAAGTTGTTGTCCAGACACCACACTGTCAGGTTATTGACCTAGTCCTTGAAGGTTGTCTCATTGCCGCTTCTCACATATCTAAAAGCATTGGATTGGTGGAGGCATGGACTAGTAGGAGTTTCTACCATATTTCTTATACCATTTATTTCCTTTGAAATCACAGAAGGGAAGTGAACAAGTGCACACTTTGGGAGGAAGGAGAGATAATTGGGACAGCCTGGGTGTTGGTCCTTCCACCACCAACACACTTACTAGTGTCTCACCATGCCCCTAAAGCATGCTGGGAAGTAGGAACTCACTTGGGTCCTCATATTTTTTCATGTGCTGCGTAAGTGACAATTTCTGCCTGTTTTAGCATTTAGTTTCCTCACCAGACCGTGAAATTAGCAGATTTAGTCAACTGTGAATGAATTGTGCGTGTGCGTGACTGCGTGTGTGTGTGGGGTAAAATAACATCAGCTCGCAATGTTTCTTACACTATGTGAAACTCTCACTAATTTCTTCCTCCTTAAGCTTTCCCAGAAAAACGAATTTGCTAGTGATAGGTCTGAGATTATTTCAATGAGCATTCTGTTTCTGAAGACCAGAACTGTGACCCTGGTCATAAGTAGTGCACTTTCTAGGGAATAGGATGCCATTTGGGATGTAACACAGATGTCTACAACAGTGCTATCCAGACTCGGAAGAACCCACATTTCAACTAGTTAGCATTATTAATCCTGCATACTCCTGCACGAATATACTTTTTACTGCATACTCCATAATTCATATTCACAAATAGACTTCCTCCTCATATCAAGATCTCTAACAGAGAATGATTCATAGCGTTATCATTTCAGACCATGCCCCACGGCGCCGAAGACGTGGATGTCGATTAAGCCAGCCCCTCGCACCTCTCTGATTCAGAGGGGTTGGGTTAAATGCAGAAGACACATTTGAGTTGAATACATTCAGTTGGACAACTGACTACGTATCCCCCTTTCCTTTCCCATGTTAGTGATTTTCTCCCCATCTGTCAACACACACAGAACTAAACAGATTCAACAGCTCTCTATGAAGTGGTGAGGAATTTATGTCGACAATGAGGGAGAACATGTTTGAATTCATCACCACTAATTTAAACTTTGTCCACTCTGTACAAATGGTGTGGGAAGCCTTTAAAGTAACCTGCAGAGGTTGGATCAATAGTTACACTGCAGCTAAAAGGAAAAGCATGTTACGAAAGAAAAACAGTTTAATAGTGGAATTTAAGACTTTGGAATCAATGTATGTTGGACTAAAACAAAAAAACGGACTTCAAAATGCCTTCCATGATGGGAATAAATTTGCCTTGTTTCCGATTACGTAGGACATATTTCAAGTCAGGTGACAAAGCGGGAAAAAAATGTGCATTTAAACTTAAATAGTTGTAAAATAAACCAACAATTCCAGCTGTTGAGGATTGTAATGGGTCGATAGCATGTGATAAAAAACAAATTTACTCTCCTTTTAGAGAGTATTCCTCTGGACTGTATCAGTCTGAATGTCCTACCAATACCAGAGAGAGATTCTTTATTTTAAAGATATATCTCTGCCCACTCTTAAGGAGAGTGATAGAATGGCATTGGAGGTACCTGTTCTGGATACGTAAATCATATTGGCCATTAGGGTCCTCTCAGCTGTAAAACCCGCAGGGGGATGATGCTTACAGCATAGAATTTGACAAATGTTTCTAGATAAATATCAAGTCATCAGTTAATAAGATATCTGATCTAAATGGACCGGGATAAAACCAATCGGGATGACATTAAGAGACGGACAGTTCTACTTGTATCACTTTGGGGTAGAGCAGAGGTGATAAAGAAGAACATACTCCTTAGACTAGCGTTCCTTATGTCAGCTATACCACTTCAGTTCCCTCAGCACTGGTTTAAAGAGATACATTGTTTATTTTCAAGCTTGTAGAAAGAAAAGAAACCAAGAATTAACCACAAAAAAACGTCCATGCCAAGAAGTAAGGGTGGGTTGAATTTATTTTGTTTAACCTTTATTTGGACAGGGTATAAGGGCACAGGGCGAGACCCAGGTGCAGACACGGGAGGCAGATGGGTCAAGTCTCTGATATTTATTAGTATCCAAGGGGCAGGCAAGAGAATAGTCGTGGACAGGCAAAAAGATCATAACAAGGTCAGAGTCCAGGAGGTACAGAGTGGCAGGCAGGCTCGAGGTCAGGGCACCCAGTATGGTCAGGCAGGTGGCTACAGAGTCAAGGCAGGCAAGGGTCAAAACCGGGAGGACTAGCAAAAAACAGAGAAAAGGAAAAAGCAGGAGCACGGAGTAACATGCTGGTTGACTTGACAAAACAAGACGAACTGGCACAGACAGAAAACACAGATATAAATACCCAGGGGATAATGGGGACGATGGCTGACACCTGGAGGGGGGTGGAGGTGAGCACAAGGACAAGTGAAACAGATCAGGGTGTGACACAGGGAGTCAATGCTGAGACCAAGGTCTCTTAATTTTTTTTATTTAACCTTTATTTAACTAGGCAAATCAGTTTAGAACAAATTCTTATTTACAATGACGGTCTACCCCGAAAAAACCCAGACGACTCTGGGCCAATTGCGCGCCACCCTATAGGTTTCCCAATCACGGCTGGTTGTGATACAGCCTGGAATCAAACCAGGGTCTGTGGTGACGCCTCTAGCAATGAGATGCAGTGCCTTAGACCGTTGCGCCACTCGGGAGCCCAGCGGTCTAGACAGGGAGTCAATGCTGAGACCAAGGTCTCTTTATTTAGACAGGGAGTCAATGCTGAGACCAAGGTCTCTTTATTTTGACAGGAAGTCAATGCTGAAAACAAGGTCTCTTTATTTAGACAGGGAGTCAATGCTGAGACCAAGGTCTCTTTTCCAGATGAGCCCTGTATAGCATCACAATACACATCAAAATACAACAAAACCCATTAAACTACAGATTCATATAAAATACATGTTATTATACACAACAATACACAAAAAGCCAAACACAATGATAAAAAACAGACCCATTCTTCAGTAAAAAGGTATCCTAGCAACCGTCTGAAATGCTCAGAGACCACCAGTTCCTCCAATTTTAACGTTTATTGTAGATCATTCCACACTAAAGGTGCAAGGAACTCAAAGGCTGATTTACCTAACTCTCTAGAAACCAAAGGAGTCTCCAGAGTTAACCAGCCCTGTGAACCAACCATGTCATTTTAAATCTTTGTGGAGCAGGGCTTTGTAAACAAAAAGAGCATAATGATGTGATCTACGTGACTTCAAAGAGGTCCAGCCAACCTTTTGGTAAAGAATACAGTGAGAAGTAATAAAACTGTTTCCTGTGATAAAACGAAGGGCGCTATGTAAAACGGCATCCGAGGGATTAGGTGTTGCCAATGTGTACTTGTACTACTTGTCATATAATGCGAGATACCCACTGGCATGGGGCTATAAAAACAGGGGAATAGCAGGCACCTGGCAGTGGCTAGAGGAAGAAATAGTGACAGAACATAACACGTTGATCTCCGTATTATCACTATGGTATGACCCCAAGTTCCACTGCAAGATAGAACATCTACTGCTCTAGTTCTATTGTGAAGTGGCAAAGATACTTCATAAAACGTTATCTGTCAATGGAGCATCCCTCCCTTTCTGTTTTATATGGAACAACCCCTTGTTCACCGCAGGTGGCAAGACACTGGCTAATGGTACCTGGCAACGCCAAGGTATCAGTTCGGTGGGGCAGGTCGTAAGAGACAGAGATATCATACCATTCCAAGAGCTGATGTCAGAGATTGGCCTGAATAATATAGCATTTCAATGCCATTTACAACTCAAATCTGTTCTCAAGTGTATTTCCTCAAAGGGTATTGATGTGGGATCTAAAAGTTCTTTAGACAACAAACTGAGGGATGTTGCTATTGTGAAAATAACTGTTTCCTCCCTATACAAGCTGGTTGGCTTTAAATAGTCTTAAATAGTAACACCTCCACTGAGTTACATTCCGAGCTGGACATGGGGTGTATCTATCACAATGTGACGCAATATGGAAAATACAACATCAATATTCAATTGCGTAAGATATAAGATTATTCAAATGAAGATCTTACACAGGGCATACATCACACCACACAGGTTGAAAAAGACGGATCAAAGCCTTTCAGACTTGTGTTGGCATGGCTACGGTGAGTTCGATACACTAACGCATCTGTTCTGGAATTGTCCAGCCTTCAAAAGATTCTGGACTGAGGTATTTGATAGATTGTCTGAAATCTTGAATGTAGAGTGTGTGTACAAAACATTAGGAACACCTTCCTAATATTGAGTTGCACCCTCTTTTGCCTTCAGAAAGGTCTCAATTCGTAAGGGCATGGACTTTACAAGATGTCGAAGCGTTCCAAATGGATGCTGGCCCATGTTGACTCCAATGCTTCCAACAGTTGTGTGATGTTGGCTGGATGTCCTTTGGGTGGTGGATTATTCTTGATACACACGGGAAACTGTTGAGCGTGAAAAACCCAGCAGTGTTGTAGTTCTTGACACAAACCGGTGCGCCTGCCTGGCACCTACTACCAATACCCCTTTCATAGGCACTTAAACCTTTGTCTTGCCAATTCACCCTCTGAATGGCACACATACACAATCCATGTCTCAATTGTCTCAAGGTGTACAAATCCTTAATTAATAAGGATCCGCCCCTTTTTTCATTTTTTGCCTAAAATAACATACCCAAATCTAACTGCCTGTAGCTCAGGACCTGAAGCAAGGATGTGCATATTCTTGATACCATTTGAAAGGAAACAAGTTTGTGGAAATATGAAATGAATGCAGGAGAATATAACACAGTAGATCTGGCAAAAGTTTTGTACCAACATCTTTGAAATGCAAGAGAAAGGCCATAATGTATTATTCCAGCCCAGGTTCAATTTAGATTTGGGCCACTAGATGGCAGCAGTGTATGTGCAAAGCTTTAGACTGATCCAATGAACCATTGCATTTCTGTTCAAAATGTTGTATCAAGACTGCCCAAATGTGCCTAATTGGGTTATTAATCAATGTCAAGTTCGTAACTGTGCACTCTCCTCAAACAATAGCATGATATTATTTCACTGCAATAGCTACTGTAAATTGGACAGTGCAGTTAGATTAACAAGAATTTAAGCTTTCTTCCAACATCAGATATGTCTATATCCTGTGAAATGTTCTTGTTACTTACAACCTCATGCTAATCACATTAGCCTATGTTAGCTCAACCGTTCCGCGGGGGACCCACCGATCCTATAGAGGCTACCTACTGCCCAGTACTCTATTCTTAGTCAGTCAAATATCTTTATAAAGCCCTTTATATACTGAACACCAATATAAAGCAACATGTAAAGTGTTGGTCCCATGTTTCATAAGCTGAAATAAAAGATACCTGAAATGTTCCATACGCACAAAAAGCATATTTCTCTCAAATTTTGGTTACAAATTTGATTAAATCCCTTTTAGTGAGCAAGATAATCGATCCACCTGACAGTTGATTAAACAGCATGATCATTAAACAGGTGCACCTTTTGCTGGGGACAATAAAAGGCCACTCTAAAATGTGCAGTTTTGTCACACAACACAATTCCACAGATGTCTCAAGTTTTGCGGGAGTGTGCAATTGGCATGCTGACTGCAGGAAAGTCCCCCTGAGCTGTTGACAGACAATTGAATGTTCATTGTTGTTTTACAGAATTTGGCAGTACGTCCAACCGGCCTCACAACAACAGACCACGTGTATGGCCTCGTGTGGGCTAGCGGTTTGTAATGTCAACATTGTGAGCAGAGTGCCCCCTGGTGGCAGTGGGGTTATGGTATGGGCAGGAATAAGCTACGGACTATGAACACAGTTGCATTTAATCGATGGCAATTTGAATGCACAGAGATACCATGACGATATCCTGAGGCATGGCCCCATGTCGCAAGGATCTGTACACAATTCCTGGAAGCTCGAAAATGTCCCAGTTCTTCCATGGCCTGCATACTCACCAGACATGTCCATTGAGCATGTTAGGGATGCTTTGGATTGAAGTGTACGACAGCGTGTTTCAGTTCCCACCAATATCCAGCAACTTCAAACAGCCATTGAAGAGGAGTGGGACAACATTCCACAGGCCACAGTCCTGATCAACTCTATGCGATGGAGATGTGTCGCCTGACTGGTTTTCTGATCTACAGGTTTCTGATCTGTATTCATGTGAAATCCATAGATTAGGGCATAATGAATTTATTTCAATTGACAGAGAGAGAGCAGCAGGTCCGGGACAAGGTAGCACTTCCAGTGAACAGGTCAGGGTTCCATAGCCGCAGGCAGACAGTAGAACTTATGGCATGGCAGTCTGACCAGGAGGACTGGGGACGGGGACAGCCAGGAGTCGTCAGGCCAGGTAGTCCTGAGACATGGTCTTAAGGCTCAGTTCCTCTGCGAGGGGAGAGAGAGATGGGAGAATTAGAGGGAGCGTACTTAACGTCACACAGGACACCAGATAAGACAGGAGAATTACACCAGATAGGACAGACTGACCCTAGCCCCCCGGGACATAGACCATTGCAGCATAGATAGCATGAGGACTGAGACGAGGGGGGGTCGGGGGACGCTGTGGCCCCGTCTGACGATATCCCCGCACAGGGCCAATCAGGCAGGATATAACCCCACCTACTTTGCTAAAGCACAAGTCCCACACCACCGGAGGGAAATCAACAAACTACCAACTTACTACCCTGAGACAAGGCAGAGTATAGCCCACGAAGATCTTCCCCACCACACGAGCCCGAGGGGGAGCTAGACCGGACATGAAGATAATGTCAGTGACTCAACCCACTCAAGTCGAGTATAGATAAAAAAGCCTGGCAAGACATGATGCACCCCTCCTAGGGACAGCATTGGAGAGCACTAGCAAGCCAGTGACTCAGCCCCCATAATAAGGTCAGAGGCAGAGAATTCCAGTGGAGAGAGGAGAGCCGGCCAGGCAGAGACAGCAAGGGTGGTCCGTCACTCCAGTGCCTTGCCGTTCACCTTCACACCCCTGGGCCAGACTACACTCAATCGTAGACATAGGCTGTATCCCAAATAGCACCCTGTTCCCTATATAGCGCACTACTTTTTGACCCTGTCAAAACGGGCGCACTATATAGATAAATAGGTGCCTTTTGGGATGCATGAAAATGGTATTTACGTACAGTGTCTTCTAATGGTGAGACACAACATGTGGGAGGATATTAGCTCAGCCTAAGTGGGTTTATAGCTGAACCTGGCCTGCATAAACACACAATCTAGAAGAAAAAGAAACGCACACCTATTAAGGCGAGGTGCTGGCTAGCGGAGTAGAAAACTAGAAAACTTGAAAATAAGGGAGACATAAACACACACACACACATACGTTGTGTGGCAGATTAAAACAACACTGTTCTCAGTGGATCAACTTGTGTATTCTAATTCAGACTCCCTAATTGGTTTACTGGCCTTACTGGCCTAGCAACTGCCCTCATCCTCTGGAATCCTCCTAGAAACTATTTCTTGAAGATGACTGAACCCCTCCTATGCTCACACTATGACTCACAGGCCACAGCCATATTCATCTCCATAAACGCTGCTTCGCTTAAATATAATAGACTCAGACGCAGAAAATAGCAATCCCTACATTTTTCTATAGCAATATTTAGGCTTTTTAACATGGTATTCTCCTATCTATTTAGTTTGAGAAGTGTGTCAGTATTAATCAGATAGCGAGTTTGGAGTGTTGTTTTGACAACAACAAGTTGAGAATGACTGTGATCGTCAGCGGCAACAGAGAAGCCATGGCAGAAATTAGATGTAATTCTATTGATGTGTGCATGACTTGGTTTAACGTGTAAAAACAACACAAAGCGATGTTCCATTACTCAGCCATACCAGCAAATCACAACACAGGGATTTCTGATGTGTGTGTTCACAGAATCCCCGTCATTTTCTTGATTTCTATACACCTTGAATCTTTGCATTAATGAATCTGGTGTGTGTGTGTGTATTTGTGTGCATGTGTGCATATCTATGTGTATGCTTGTGAACGTGTCTCTGTGTGTTTGTGTTCCAGCGGGCAGACGTGGGTCTCTCGGCTCTCACCATCACGCCAGAACGGGAGAGTGCGGTGGACTTCACCACACGTTACATGGACTACTCGGTGGGTGTGCTGCTCAGGAAGGCCGAGCGTACAGTGGACATGTTCGCCTGCCTAGCGCCCTTTGACCTGTCGCTGTGGGCGTGCATTGCGGGCACCGTGCTGCTGGTGGGCATCCTGGTCTACCTACTCAACTGGCTGAACCCGCCGCGCCTGCCCATGGGTGCTGTCTCCTCCACCACCTTCTACAATTCCATGTGGTTCGTCTATGGATCCTTCGTCCAGCAGGGTGAGTTCCTTTTTGTTTGTATCCTTTTGTTTTTGTTTTTCCTTTGTGATGTACTGTATTATTATCACCTGGTTTTAACCAATCAGCATTCAGGATTAGACCCACCCGTTGTATATTGTATTATTATAAACTGTGTGGTTCGAGCCCTGAATGCTGATTGGCTGAAATCTGTGGTATATCAGACTCTATACCACGGGTATGACAAAACATTTATTTTTACTGCTCTAATTACATTGGTAACCAGTTTATAATAGCGATAAGGCACCTCGGGGTTTGTGGTATATGGCCAATATACCACGGCTAAGGGCTGTATCCAGGCACTCCGCGATACGTTGTGCCTAAGAACAGCCCTTAGCCATGGTATATTGGCCATATACCACACCCCCTCGGGCCTTATTGCTTAATTATCACCTGGTGTGTGTCCCTCTATCGTGATAGGAGGAGGGGATGGGGTTAAGACATGGGTTCCCAAACTTTTTTGTCCCATGACCCCATTTTGATATCTGAAAATTCTTGCGACCCCAACCATGTGAAAAAAAGGATGTAATTAACAGCCAATGTTAACTTTTTTATTTGGGGCTATGGCAGTCAAAAACATTCTAACGGTATTTCTGATTGTCTTCTCAACTCACCATCACATACTGTACTTTTAATGTGGGGCTATGACAGTCATTTGTAAATAAGTCTGACATAATGTCTCTTATCTCACCACCACTAATGAGATGGGTGTGCTGGATGCATGTCGTGTCGGAGCTTCTCAAAGTCAGGGGGCGTGGTCCACAGTGCACACCTAATCTCTGCTGTCACATCCAACCTGGATCAATATTTGGTTGTAATGCAGACGAGAGCACTGAATCCAGCTACACACAGATATGAGCTGGCGAAGGGTACCATGACTTTTAATGCTCAAAAGGAGACAGCAGGGTATTTCCTTTGAATCGGGAACCAAAACTCCTCCATAGTGACCCGTGAATGTGTTGTCTGCAGAATTCAGTCACTTACCTGCATGTCAACTGAGCTAGGATCACAGTCAAACGGATTGGGAAGTACTAGGTACCAAAGTGCTCTTCCAAGCGTTGGAGGTGAGCAGTCATCACACGTGTCAGATGTTTACTGATGCTGTTTTCTGTTACAAACATGCACAGCCGAGGGAAGGGGGCATGGTTCGATTTTGAAAGACTTTCTCCAATAAGAATTATTTCCTCTGAATCCACTAATTCGATCCCTCATCTGTAGAATGTTTTTGTCCTTCCCCTGCATGCTTGTGTTCAGTTCGTTCAGTTTCCCAATTATGTCTGTTACATAGGCAAAGACATCAGTGGTGATTTTAGCATGTAAATCTTGGTAGTGCAAAAAATATATATATGTTTAGATGCATGCCAGCAAAGCCACTACACAACACAACACAACACTAAACAATACATTAATTGCACCATAATAGTGACAAACGGTGCCCACAAACTGTTAGGGCCTACATAAAGCTGTCCCAACAGCAGAGCTTTCTTTTCAGCACCATGGAGTGAATCCTAACCACCGCTTCACTTGGCTATCAGCGGAGCCTTGTCTGGCAGCGAAACAGTTCATTCAGCCTAATTTACTGCCTTTTTAAAAAAGATAACTGATATGGCTGTCTTGCCTAAACAAATGACATTTCTATTGACAATTGAGATGTACAAACTATGGCATAAGGGAACAATGAGCGGATAAGAGGCAATCCGTAATTTTGATTAAGACATTAATGACCGAGCTAAGACGGACATAGTCAATAAAGCTATTGCTTCAGCACTTTTGAAATTTACAGAGAAATAATTCAGAACATGGGCCATTCTTACAGTATTCTCCCTGTACACCAAGTCAGAACTGTAGAATAAATAAAGGGGGTACATATGTCACGCCTGCTCCCGCTCTCCCTCCCTGGCGCTCGAGGGGGGAAGGCTGCCCAGAATTACTCACTCCCGCCACCATCATTACGCACACCTGCTTCCCTCGTCACACGCATCAGCGATCCATTGCACTCACCTGGACTAAATCACTTGTTATTTCCTCCCCTATATCTATCTGTTCCCCAGCTCTGTTCCCCACTTCAGCCGTCTGTCGTTTTGTTACCCGGTTCTGACGCTGTTCCTGTCCTGTTCCATGTCTCTGCTATATTAAATGTTCAACTCTCCATACCTGCTTCTCATCTCCAGTGTCAGTTCTTACAATATAAGCAGACAATGAAAGCTCTTACAATATTCAATGATTACATTTCTCTAACACAGGTTATAGGCTACATATGCACCACCACATCAGAACAGTAAGCTAAGTTGTGGGGAGAAAGGGACCAAATTATTAGGGTGGGGCACATGGGCTACTAACAGCTCACTACACAACATACACTTAGCATTACATTCTTAGCCACATTATGCTTCAGCATCCAATACATTATTGAACTCACCTTCTTGTTCAGTGCTCACTTGAACAGGAAGGTGGCACGGCGCTTCTTCTTGTGGGGAAATTTTGTCATCAAAGTCTGTCATTCTCTGGATTTATGGTCCTTTCAAGACAACTGGGAACTGAAAAAAACAAGGTTGAATCATGACGTCAGTGATCTTCAGGTCGTCGCTCTAGAAAGAGAAAAAGTTCCCGACTTGAAATTCCGAGTTGGATGACAATTCAAAACATATTTTCCCAGTCGGAGCTCGAGTTCCCAGTTGTCATGAACTCACTCAAGTCTGAGATTTCCCAGTTCAGAGTTTCCAGTTGTTTTGAACATGGCAGAAGTCATGCTGGATTGAAAGCATGACCAATGTATTCATCCTTTTCTGGCCCATGGTGTTGCATGTGAATGTTTATCCTTTTAAGCTTGGAAAAGAGACCCTTAAACCCAGACCACACACCATCTCCACTGAGTAGCAGGCCAGTGATTGCTTTGCAACGCTTGCAGTTAGCCACTGATTCCTTCCAAACCACTCATTGTTGAATTTGCAATTTCTAATGTTTATGTCCATTGGCCGATGAGCACCGATATGTTTTATCTATAATTTATCTTCATATGACAAAGATTGAAATGGATTTGCCAGTAGATTGTCGACTTGATTCATGATGATGACTGCTTTTCAAGCTTGCTAGCTAAGATTTTGGAAGTATGATGTTGATATGATCAGTCCAATCAAATCTACGGTAGATATATCGTGATATGACGTCATTTTATCTGTGGCCAATGACCTTGAGCCTTCTTGGATGGGCACATCTAATGTAAATGTATGGCAGCAAACAAGGGGCTTGAATTTTAGTGCTCTCCCCGTAGATTTTGCGGTGATGTAGTGTCCCCATGAGTGACGGAACATTGAGCCAATCATGGTGCAACTAAAGAACATTACCAACCCCTATGCTCTGTATATTCCGCTAACTGCCCCACTACCACAGAAAGCACTGAGCTAGGCTGAAACACCTGCATGTTGGAGCTGCCTTACTCAAGAAAACAAAAAAGAGACCATGTTTGTATGCAGCTTTATTAAATCAAATATTATTATTTTTACATTGTTTGGAAACTGATATGTGATACATATTAGTGGCAAAATAAAAGTGGGGCTGAATGATGGGTCGCCTGAATGATGGGTCACCACTGAATGATGGGTCGCCTGAATGATGGGTCGCCTGAATGATGGGTTGCCACTGAATGATGGGTCGCCTGAATGATGGGTCGCCACTGAATGATGGGTCGCCACTGAATGATGGGTCGCCACTGAATGATGGGTCGCCACTGGATGATGGGTCGCCACTGGATGATGGGTCGCCACTGAATGACGGGTCCCCTGAATGATGGGTCACCTGAATGATGGGTCGCCACTGAATGATGGGTCGCCACTGAATGATGGGTCGCCACTGAATGATGGGTCACCTGAAAATGGGTCGCCACTGAATGACGGGTCCCCTGAATGATGGGTCACCACTGAAGGAGACACATTTTCTTTTCATTACACGGGAAGTCAATAAAGTATTTTTTTTTTACATCCATTGTAAATTACAACAGTTCCTCTCTTAAAGTGAAAAATCATTCCAACACTCCCCCTCGATAACCACCAAGCCTCGGTGTAAAATAGAAGATTGTCATACTCTGATCCCATTTCTCCACATAGTTTTACGAACAGGCGTGCGCGCAGTGGATGTAGTTTACAATCAAAGTTACCTGCTGCAGTATATCTCTGAGTTCTGTGCTCAGCTCTTTTGCCGCCAGTTGCTCTCGGTGTATCTATCATACAATGCGTCCATATGGCAGAGGGAGACACATTCATAACTAGAGTGCAAAGGTCTGCCCGCTGTCCCACCATAGATGGAGCCCCATCTGTGCAAAAGCCCACCATTCGATCCCATGGAATCAGTTTTTTGTCAATATAGCCACGCAGCACACTGAACATTCCCTGTGCCAGTCATGCTCGGGAATCGTGAGACAGAAAAATATGTCCTTATTGAATAGAATCCCCTGACATGTATAGAGAACAAAAGTCAATGCTTGGGCATCTCGGCCCTCACAGCTATCACCCATTTGGAGACCATAAGCTGGGGAGTTTTTGAGTCTTTCAGTCAGTTTCCTCTTGTTTGCTTGCAATAGCATAAATTATTTGTTTAACAGTGTAATCTGACGAAGGTTTTGATTTGAGTTTCTGTGCCTCCGTCTCCTCACACATTGTTTTCACCATATCAATTGCGGCAGGTATTATCAAAGTCTCTGCAATAGTGTGTGGTTTCATAGCGTAGCAGGCCTAGCCATTCACTGTGGGAATGATTCAAGTGCAACGGTCAAGTACGGCCTTTTCCCATGATCTAAGGGTGCTCTCTGGTTGAATTTTGTTTTTTAGATTTGAATCATTTTTTTATTTAGATTTTTAAGGTTATTATATATATTTATATATAGTTTTTTTTTAATAAAACAATTATTTCACCTTTATTTAACCAGGTAGGCCAGTTGAGAACAAGTTCTCATTTACAACTGCGACCTGGCCAAGATAAAGCAAAGCAGTGCAACAAAAAACAACACAGAGTTACACATGGGATAAACAAAAGTACAGTCAATAGCAATAGAACAATCTATATACAGTGTGTGCAAATGGAGTAAGGAGGTAAGGCAATAAATAGGCCACAGTAGCGAAGTAATTACAATTTAGCAAATTAACACTGGAGTGATAGATGTGCAGATGATGATATTCAAGTAGAAATACTGGTGTGCAAAAGAGCAAAAAAGTAAATAAAAACAATATGGGGATGAGGTAGGTAGTTGGATGGGCTATTTACAGATGAGCTGTGTACAGCTGCAGCGATCGGTGAGCTGCTCAGACAGCTGATGCTTAAAGTTAGTGAGGGAGATATAAGTCTCCAACTTCAGTGATTTTTGTTCTCTGCAGTCATTGGCAGCAGAGAACTGGAAGGAAAGGTGGCCAAAGGAGGTGTTGGCTTTGGGGATGACCAGTGAGATATACCTGCTGGAGCGCATGCTATGGGTGGGTGTTGTTATGGTGACCAGTGAGCTGAGATAAGGCGAGCTTTACCTAGCAAAGACTTAGGGATGACCTGGAGCCAGTGGGTCTGGCGACGAATATGTAGCGAGGGCCAGCCGACGAGAGCATACAGGTCGCAGTGGTGGGTGGCATATGGGGCTTTGGTGTCAAAATGGATGGCACTGTGATAGACTGCATCCAATTTGCTGAGTAGAGTGTTGGAGGCTATTTTGTAAATGACATCGCCGAAGTCGAGGATCGGTAAGATAGTCAGTTTTACGAGGGTATGTTTGGCAGCGTGAGTGAAGGAGGCTTTGTTGTGAAATAGGAAGCTGATTCTAGATTTAATTTTGGATTGAAGATTCTTAATATGAGTATGGAAGGAGAGTTTATAGTCTAGACAGACACCTAGGTATTTGTAGTTGTCCACATATTCTAAGTCAGAGCCGTCCAGAGTAGTGATGCTAATCGGGTGGGCGGGTGCGGGCAGCGATCGGTTGAAGAGCATGCATTTAGTTTTACTAGCGTTTAAGAGCAGTTGGAGGCCACAGAAGGAGTGTTGTATGGCATTGAAGCTTGTTTGGAGGTTTGTTAACACAGTGTCCAAAGAAGGGCCAGATGTATACAGAATGGTGTCGCCTGCTTAGAGGTGGATCAAGGAATCACCCAAGAGCAGGCGACACCATTCTGTATACATCATTGATATATACAGAGAAAAGGGCTGGCCTCAGAATTGAACCCTGTGGTACCCCCATAGAGACTGCCAGAGGTCCGGACAACAGGCCCTCCGATTTGACTCACTGAACTCTATCAGAGAAGTAGTTGGTGAACCAGGCGAGGCAGTCATTTGAGAAACCAAGGCTGTTGAGTCTGCCGATAAGAATTCCGGTGATTGACAGTCGAAAGCCTTGGCCAGGTCGATGAAGACGGCTGCACAGTACTGTCTTTTATCGATGGCGGTTATGATATCGTTTTGTACCTTGAGCGTGGCTGAGGTGCACCCGTGACCAGCTCGGAAACCGGATTGCACAGCGGAGAAGGTACGGTGGGATTCTAAATGGTCTGTTTGTTAACTTGGCTTTCGAAGACTTTAGAAAGGCAGGGCAGGATGGATATAGGTCTGTAACAGTTTGGGTCTAGAGTGTCAAAGGGGGATGATCCCGGCAGCTTTGTAATCTTTAGGAATCTCGGACGATACGAAAGAGAGGTTGAACAGACTAGTAATAGGGGTTGCAACAATGGCGGTGGATAATTTTAGAAAGAGAGGGTCCAGATTGTCTAGGCCAACTGATTTGTACGGGTCCAGGTTTTTCAGAACATCTGCCATCTGGATTTGGGTGAAGGAGAAGCTGGGGAGGCTTGGGCAAGTAGCTGCAGGGGTTGCGGAGCTGTTGCCCGGGTTTGGGTTAGCCAGAATTGCTTATTAAAA
This sequence comes from Salmo salar, assembly GCF_965601325.2. NCBI lineage: Eukaryota > Metazoa > Chordata > Actinopteri > Salmoniformes > Salmonidae > Salmo > Salmo salar. Next base: position 39,660,695 of record NC_138314.1, read on the forward strand.
TTCTCGATTGTCATGGATTTATTGGTGGTGACAGTGTTTCCTAGCCTTAGTGTGGTGGGCAACTGGGAGGAGTTGCTCTTATTCTCCATAGACTGTATAATGTCCCAGAACTTTTTGTAGTTAGAGCTGCAGGATACAAATTTCTGTTTGAAAAAGCTAGCCTTTGCTTTCCTAACAGACTGTGTGCATATCGCGGGGACAATTCGATGCTAGTACAGTACGCCACTGGTACGCCACTGGATGTTTTTGTTCTGGTCGAGGGCAGTCAGGTCTGGAGTGAACCAAGGGCTATATCTGTTCTTGGTTCTACATTTTTTGAAAGGGCCATGCTTTTTTAAGATGGTGAGGAAATTACTTTTAAAGAACAACCAGGCATCCTCTACTGACGGGATGAGGTCAATATCCTTCCAGGATACCCGGGCCAGGTCGATTAGAAAGGCCTGTTCGCAGAAGTGTTTTAGGGAGCGTTTGACAGTGATGAGGAGTGGTCGTTTGACCGTGGACCCATAACGGATGCAGGCAATGAGGCAGTGATCGCTGAGATCCTGATTGAAAACAGCAGAGGTGTATTTGGAGGGCAAGTTGGTCAGGATAATATCTATGAGGGTCCCCATGTTTACGGATTTAGGATTGTACCTGGTGTGTTCCTTGATAATTTGTGTGAGATTGAGGGTATCTAGCTTAGATTGTAGAACGGCCGGGGTGTTAAGCATATCCCAGTTTAGGTCACCTAGCAGAACGAACTCTGAAGATAGATGGGGGGCAATCAATTCAGATATGGTGTCCAGGGCACAGCTGGGAGCTGAGGGGGGTCTATAGCAGGCGGCAACAGTGAGAGACTTATTTCTGGAGAGATTCATTTTTAAAATTACAAGTATACAATGTACAATATGTAGATTGAACAAAAATATAAACGCCACATGCAACAATTTCAATGATTTTACTGAGTTACAGTTCACAGAAGGAAATCAATGAATTTAAATACATTCATTAGGCCCTAACTTATGGATTTCACATGACTGGGCAGGGGCACAGCCATGGGAGGGAGCCCCCCCCCCCCCCCCTCCTCAGATGATCCCGCAGGTGAAAAAGCCAGATGTGGAGGTCCTGAGCTGGCGTGGGGCTGTTTGGACGTGCTGCCAAATTCTCTAAAACAACATTGGAGGCGGATTATGGTAGAGAAACTAACATAAAATTATCTGGCAACAGCTCTGTGCCACGCTCCCTCAAAACTTGAGACATCGGTGGCATTGTGTTTTGTGACAAAACTGCACATTTTAGAGTGGCCCTTTATTGTCCCCAGCACAAGGTGCACCTTTGTAATGATCCTTCTGTTTAATCAGTTTCTTGATATGCCAGGTGGATGAATTATCTTGGCAAAGGAGAAATTCTAACAGGGATGTAAACAAATTTGTTCACAAAATTTGAGAGAAATAAGCTTTTGTGTGAATGGACTTTTCTGGGATCTTTTATTTCAGCTCATGAAACATGGGACCAACACTTTACATGTAGAGTTTATATTTTTGTTCAGTAAATATTTCTGTTTATATATTTTCAGATTTTGGAAATTCTCCCATGACCCCATTTTCATATCAGGCGACCCCACGTGGGGTCGTGACCCCTATTTTGGAAACCGCTGGGATAAGAGAAGAGAATGAAAGAAAAGGTGAACAGGGTGGGAGAAGAGAGAGAGGAGTGATGTGGAGAGAAGAAGAGAGAGAGGATGATGAGGAGAGGAGAAGAGAGAATAAAACATAGTGATGGTGGTCTTTCGGTGTTCTTTCAAAGGTTAGGTTAAAATCAATTTCTCTGGATTTGAGGAGAGGGAAGAGGAGAGGAGGGGGAAGGAGAGGGGTGGGAAGGGGAGGAGTGGGACATGGGAGCTTAGGGAAAATAAAAGGAGAAAAGCAAAGAAAAAGCAGATAGCGATAGATAATGGCATTGACTAAGAGAGAAGATGTGAGGTGTTTTGAGGCAAAGTGAAGGAGCTGTGAGGTTTTATTTTTTTCATGAGGCCATATTTATTATGCAAATTATGGGAGTGATTTTAGCGTTGGTTTAATATTATATTTTAAATGAGCCGCAGATGAGCTCACAGAAATACAAGCAACCTCTTAATCTACGTTTTACTAATGGCGGTAATGATGATAAACGCTAATTGTTCCCTTTTATTCACAATCATTCTTCTGTTAGTTGTAATTAAACTTTAGTCATCTAGTCATTATTGCGCAAAATCGAATTATTTGTATACACACTCTCACCTCAGTATCAACAACGAGGCAAACTACATGCACGATAGTCTTCAACGGTCAATAATGGCTGAATATGCAATGGATCAACATCCCAAGGCTCTTTAACAGGAACAGTTCATGCAGAGACACACTGGGCCAATTGTGCGCCGCCTTATGGGACTCACAATCACGGCCGTTTGTGATACAGCCTGGAATCAAACCAGGGTCTGTATTGACGCCTCTAGCACTGAGATGCAGTGCCTTAGACCGCTGCGCCATTCGGGAGCTCCTCAGTCCCAAATGGCATCCCTACGTTTGATCAGGACCCATACTAGTGCACTATATAGGGATTATGGAGCCATTCGGGACTGAAACAACATTGTCCTCAGGGTTGAATTGATTTGGAGGTCCTCAGTACCCAACAACATTCCAGATAGTCTGCAGATATAGATGAATAGTCCAACATGACACTGCAGAGCCAGGATGAATGGTCCAACATGACACTGCAGAGCCAGGATGAATGGTCCAACATGACACTGCAGAGCCAGGATGAATGGTCCAACATGACACTGCAGCACCAGGATGAATGGTCCAACATGACACTGCAGCGCCAGGATGAATGGTCCAACATGACACTGCAGAGCCAGGATGAATGGTCCAACATGACACTGCAGAGCCAGGATGAATGGTCCAACATGACACTGCAGCGCCAGGATGAATGGTCCAGCATGACACTGCAGAGCCAGGATGAATGGTCCAACATGACACTACAGCGCCAGGATGAATGGTCCAACATGACACTGCAGAGCCAGGAAGAATGGTCCAACATGACACTGCAGAGCCAGGATGAATGGTCCAATATGACACTGCAGCACCAGGATGAATGGTCCAACATGACACTGCAGTGTCAGCTTTGTCATCCAATCAGTGGCTGTGTCTCTAATGGCACCCTTTCCCCTAGATGGTGTACTACTTTATGGGCTCTGGTAAAAAAAAAAGTTGTGCACTTTTTAGGGATTAGGGTGCCATTTCGGATGTACTCAGTTGTCTCTCTGTTTGATGTGTTTTATACAATACACTTTGTACAAAGAAGCACCTTTTTGGAACAGATCATTGGCAGCCTGTGATATGTAGCCTGGGTCCCAGATCTGTTTGTGCTCTTGTCAACACCATTGCTGTCGTTGTCAGGCAAATTTCCATGACAATGAGTGACAAGAAGTTGGCATGGTAGCACAAAGACTGGCACTCAGGCTACGTGGCATGGGGTCATGGATAGAATGAGACTGGATTGGAAAGCTTTGGTTTTTGTCGGTTGAAGTCTCGTTCTAGCATGCAGATATTTTTCATTTTTCAGCTCAAACGATTCATTTTCTGCCTTGCCTTTTTGTTGCGTGTTTTGCACAATTCAATTTCACTAGTTCACAGTCCATTTGCAACTCCATTTGGAGGTGGCATCCTCAACATGCAGAGGCCTGTCTCCCTTCTGTTTCCATAATTTCCTTAGTTTAGTGTACCCCTTCAGCCAGAAGAGGACTACCCCCCCTCCCCCCTCCTCTGATGGCTCTTCTGTTTCCTCCTAGCTTCCTTCCTTCTCTGGCCACTCTCCTCCTCCTACTGAAAATCACTTGCTCTTTGGGGCTGGATAACTATAAAACACTTCGTGACAACTCCTTATGTAAACAGGGCGTTATAAAATACAGTTGATTGATTGATTGATTGATCGATTGATTGGTCGAACTGGAGCTAGTCTATTGTGGACGCCCTCAGAGGACAATTCCTGTAGATCTGAGAGGATATTATAGGTCTAAGAAATATGGTGATAGCTCGACCTTGCCCTCTGAGAGGCTAGGTGGAATCTCCGCCATATTGCTTACACATATCCATCTGTATCAGGTCTACAGTACATCTAAAGCATCTACTTAGAGCTTGGGGACTATTTAGGATTTGGGTATTTTCCTGTGTCAGCTGTCTCCGGCTTTAATCGTTTAAATCAAGGGATCTCTCAATGCTACAGAATCACGTTCAGACCCATGTTATCTCAGAGTTGTTTGATCAGTGTGGAGTTGTGAAGTAAAACGAAACAGATTTGTAGTGGATAGCAGCACCCCTGAAGTCTAATCTTTCTCTCTGACCGGCTCCAATTAACCAGCAAAAACACTGGCTCTGTTCGAAGCCTCCCTCCTCCGTTTGGCCCCAGGACTGAGGTCCAACAGTACAGTCATGAAAGTTATAGAGAGAGGGATAAGAGTGATTTCTTCCATTTCTCCTGTTCTACGTTATTAATGATGTTGTCAATGCATGAACGTGGAGACTGGTTGGTATTGTAGGCAGCCATAGAGACAAGTGTGCGGTGTGGTCTGTTTGTGTGTGTGTGCGTACGTGTGTGCGTGGTGTGGAGGGAAAATGTCACCGTGGCGCTCTCGATGCAGACATCTCTCAATTAGAACACGCTCGGCAGGATGCCACTGCTAAAGACCTGCAGCACCAGGTAAACACCATCAGCCCTTCTTTAAACACACATATAAACACCTACATTCACACACACACACACACAAACATAAACACCTACACGCACACACACACCTACAAAAGAATACTCACACAACTACACACCTACACACAAACACACACACACATTAACACCTACACGCACACACACACACACACACACACACACACACACACACACACACACACACACACCACACACACACACACACAATGGTGGCAAAAGAGCTGAGCAAATACAGTTTTTTACAATCCTTTTGGCACTAATTTCAGAATCTTGTGGTAATTTTTCAAAACTCTAGACAGTTTCACTGTGTAGTTGTTCATACAATCATTACATTTTGAAGTACAAAATATGTGATACGTGTTTCATTATGGTACTACACGTAAATACATCACTGTAAAATAAGTAGCAGAGAGAATACTACAGACTCAGTGGAATCACTGAACATAACCTGAAATGTATTGATGTCACGACTTCCACCGAAGTCGGTTCCTCTCCTTGTTCGGGCGGCGGTCAACGTCACCAGTCTTCTAGCCATCGCCGCTCCTCCTTTCATTTTCCATTTGTTTTGTCTTGTTTTCCCGCACACCTGGTTTACATTCCCTCATCATCTACGTGTATATTATCCTCTGTTCCCCCCATGTCTGTGTGTGTAATTGTTCGTTACATTTATTGTGTGACACGTCAGGCTAGGTTTTTCGGGGTATCGTTTCAACCCGTGGTATTGTAGTGTTGTTCTTTATTGATTGTGACCAGTGCACTATTTCACTTTTGCCTTTGGTTGGAGTGTTGTGACGCTGTTGTATCCGACTTTTGCTTCTGCCAATTAAAGTGTGCCTGTTCACTCATCTCTGCTCTCCTGCACCTGACTCTAGTTGACCAGTTGCATGCACGTTCTGACAATAGGTTTGTTTGACTCAAAGCAAAAATTATTAGCTACAAAAAAGAAAAAAACGACAGTAAAACGTCAACTGCAGTGTTCCTCACCTGGCTTACTGTAAAAACCAAAACAAAGAATTGATTACTGTACTTCTATATTTCCATCAACCCTGCCTTGCGGATTTGGCCACAGGTTCTCATCCACATCACAGTGGATGTTTTCATTAGCCAAACATCTTGGGAAGAATGTTCGGGAATGGCAAATCCAGGCCTGACACTGGTCTGCAGGGAAGTCATTGCATGCGTCATCCATGGCCTGGAGAAGGGTGGCTTGTGAGGGTGCCTATCATATACCTTCCACCTCCATGTGGAGGAAAATTCCTCAAGGAAAGGAGAGGATGGGTGTAAGTGTAGGGTGGTAAATTGTGGATGGGCCTGAAACCATGCTTGCACCATTTGAGCATGGTTGAACCTGACATTATCCCACATAGTGACATAGGTCACACCATCAGCTCTACAGACCTGATTTAGCTCATCAAGGAAGGTTACAAGGAGAGCTGCATTATATGATCCAATACGAGGTCTGCGTCCCACCACACCGTCTTCCGATATAGCCGCACACATGGTGGTGATGGCCCCACGTTGTCCAGGTACTTGGATGGTTGCCCGCTGGCCAATGAAATTCCGACCTCTCCTCCTTGTCTTGGCCAGGTTGAAGCCTGCCTCATCCAAAAAGAGAAATTTGTGATGGTTTTCGTCAGCATCCAGCTCCATCAACCCCCTAAAAATACATTTTGGAAAGAGAATGAATGATTTCAATTATGTAGAATTTTACGGGGAATTTTTCAGAACAGGCATCTTGAAACTGAACATACCTGAACATACTCAGTACTCAGTTGCTTTACTCTGTCTGCATTTCTTTCAAAAGGCAAACGGTATAGTTGTTTTAGAGACACCTGGTACCTTTTCAGCATGCGGGGAATAGTCAGCAAACTATTGGCTTCCACTTTGTTGAACATGTCGTCATTGTCCAAGATGTGCTGCTGAATTTCTGTAAGGCAAATATCATTTCTGGCCCGAACCAAATTGACCACAGCCCGCTCTTGCTGGTCAGTCAGACTTTTTCCTCTGCCTCCCCTATTTGGCCAAGTCTCAATTCTGCAGGGAAAATTACAGTAAGAACACATTTAGTCACATCACCTACTCTGTGGTACACATTGGCATGCAGTATACAGTCATTTGACAATTGAGAGTAGCCTAATGTTTAGTGCATGTTGAAGACTTACCGGTTCTCATTGCGGAAAGTTCTGATGATTAAAGCCACGGTTGATCTTCTGAGGTTTGGTTGAATCATTGTAACTGCCTCAGTCGTTGTCATGCCATGATATACGACATGGTCTACAACTATTGCTCGGATTTCATTGGACACTCTTTGCTGTTGCTGCCGCTGTCTTGGTCCGTGGCCTTGTCCTCTACCACGTTCCCCCACACCTCTCAGACAAGGTCCATGACCTCTTCTCAGAAGGGGTGCTTGTCACCTGCCATTCCTTTGACCACTACGTCTTCCTCCTCCCACTGCTTGACCTCTATTGTGACCTGGATCACCTCCATTTTATCGCTATGTTGTTGTAGGTGAATACCGCTCATTTCATTATATACTCGTGCCACAATGTGAAATCAATCATCAGTAACGAGTTGGCAGTATTGGAAAAGCAATTACAAGGGCCTGCATACATACACTCTCTGGCCACTTTATTAGGTACTGCTCCTTCGAACAGCGAATCATGTGGCTGCCAGCAACTCAATATATAGAGTATATAGAGTAGAGAGCTTTAGATGTTGTTCGACCAAACATTAGAACGGGCAAGATGCATAACCTAAGCAACTTTGACCATGGTATGATTGTTGGTGCTACACATGGTGGTTCCAGAATCTCAGAAACAGCTGCCCTCCAGGGATGTGTATGCACTACAGTCTCTAGAGTTTACAGAGAATGGTGCGATAAACTAAACACATTCAGTGAGCGGCAGTTCTGTGGGCAAAAACACCTTGTTAATGAGAGAGGTTAGAGGCCACAGAAAGGCCACAAATGCTCAAATAACAGCCGTTTAAAACAATGGTGCGCAGAAAGGCATCTCTTAACGTACAACATCGTGAATAATTTAGGCTGTTGTGGAGGCAAAAGGGGGTCCTACCCAGTACTAGATAGGTGTACCTAATAAAGTGGCCGGTGAGTGTTCAGTAATGTCAAATCTGAAAACATGGTTTGGAAAAGTGGTACATGGGACCATAGAAACAGTGTCTGATAAAGAACGATGATGACATATTACATCCATAGAAAGTGTAGTCCAATTGGTTCATGTTCCACGGTAATTGGTGTCAATGGATCTCGTTATCCTGAAACTTTCATGATCTAAACATGGAATATTGTTTGTTTGTTTCCATAAAACTATGCATTAAGAGTAATGCAACAGTCACTTATCATTTTGAGCAGTTGTATGAATTGTATGAATTGCATTTTGAAATGGTAATACTTTGACGTTAAGTTTTAGTTCAATGAACAAATGATCTTAGCTTTATGTGTGTTGTATCCAAGCAATTGGAAAAAGTGTTAGAGTTCTGAAAAATGTGAATTTTGATCATCAGTTTGGTGAGTTTTGTGTCTAGAGTTTTGAAATATGACATCAAGGTTCGGAAATTAGTGCCAAAGTGATTAGTGCCAAAACTAACACCTACACGCACACACATACACACACAATGGTGACAAAAGAGCTGAGCAAATAACTCAGATACACTGCAGCAGGTAACTTTGATTGTAAACTACATCAAACCACATCCACTGTGTGCACGCCTGTTCACAAAACTATGTTGAGAAATGGGATCAGAGTATGACAATGTTCTATTTCACACCGAGGCTTGGTGGTTATCGAGGGGGAGCGTTGGAAAGATGTTTCACATTGACAATGGAACTGCTGTCATTCACAATGAATGTAAAAAAAAACATACTTTGTTGACTTTCCGTGTAATGAAAAGAAAATGTGCCTCCTTCAGTGGCGACCCGTCATTCAGGGGACCCGTCATTCAGTGGCGACCCGTCATTCAGGGGACCCGTCATTCAGGGGACCCGTCATTCAGGGGACCCGTCATTCAGGGGACCCGTCATTCAGGGGACCCATCATTCAGGGGACCCATCATTCAGGGGACCCGTCATTCAGGGGACCCGTCATTCAGGGGACCCGTCATTCAGGGGACCCGTCATTCAGGGGACCCATCACTCAGGGGACCCATCACTCAGGGGACCCATCATTCAGGGGACCCGTCATTCAGGGGACCCGTCATTCAGGGCAGGTGAGGCAGAGCCCCACCTGTTTTTTGTTGTTGTTTTTTTTGCCATTGACTTAATAAATCTGCATATAAACATGGTCTCTTTTTTTGCTTTCTTGAGTAAGGCAGCTCATAAATGCAGGTGTTTCAGCCTAGCTTAGTGCTTTCTGTGGTGGTAGGGCAGCCAGCGGAAATACAGAGCTTAGGGGTTGGTAATGGTCTCTAGTTGCGCCGTGATTGGCTCTGTGTTCTGTCACTCATGGGGACTCTACGTTACCGCAAAATCTGTTGTTTTTTGTGAAGGACAATGTCACACCCAGTAGGACAGCTCAGCCCACAGCCTCCTCCTCCTCCTCAGCCAAGACAAAAAGAGAAATCCAAGTGAAACAGAAGACGAGAGAGACTGATTCCAGACTGTGACTCCAAACAGAGTTTATCAGTGCAACCCCAAGAAAATAGACCCTCTCCTTCTCTCCGTTGCCTCGGTAGAGAAACAGACAGCTAGTCATTTCAGGTTTGTTCATTAATGGACCGGTGGGTTGGTCTGACAGATACACTACATCACCAAAAATATGTTGACACCTATTCAAATTAATAGATTAGTCTATTTCAGCCACAGTCATTGCTGACAGGTGTATAAAATCGAGCATGCAGCCATGCAATGTCCATAGACAAACATTGGCAGTAGAATGGCCTAACTCAAGAGCTCAGTGACTTTCAACGTGGCACCGTCATAGGATGCCATCTTTCCAAAAAGTTAGTTTGTAAAATGTCTGCCTTGCTAGAGCTGCCCCTCTCAACTGTAAATGCTGTTATTGTGAAATGGAAATGTCTAGGAGCCACAACAGCTCTGTCCTCAGTTGGAACACTCACTACCAAGTTCCAAACTGCCCCTGGAAGCAACGTCACCACAGTAACTGTTGGTCGGGAGTTTGGTGGGGCAGCCAGTAGAAAACACGGAGCGTAGGGGTTGGTGATGTTCTCTAGTTATGCCGTGATCGGCTCAGTGTTCTGTCACTCATGGGGACGCTACATCACTGCAAAATCTATGGGGAGAGCTCGGAAATTCAAGCCCCTTGGGTGCTGCGATAAATTTACGTTAGAATGCCCATCCTGTGGTAAGGATTCACTCCATGGTGCTGAAAATAAATCTCTGCTGTTGGGACAGCTTTATGTAGACCCTAACAGTTTGTGGGCACCGTTTGTCATCGTTATAATGCAATTATTGTATTGTTTAGTATTGTGTTGTGCAGTGGCTTTGCTGGCATGCATCTTAAACGTTTTTGGGGAGTATGCCCCACCAAGATTGACATGCTAAAATCACCACTGGCACACACATACAGACACACACACACACACACGAACACACACACAAGTGCACACACACACACACACACACACACACACAGCTACAGGGCATACCACTGTGTTCATTTACCCTGCAGTAGAGCTACAGACCAACTCGGGCTCTGCTCTAACACTCCAACTCCATCCATCTGTGGACTGAATATCCAGACATCAGCCCGATCCATCTGTGGACTGAACATCCAGACATTCGCCCCATCCATCAGTGGACTGAACATCCAGACATCAGCCCCATCCATCTGTGGACTGAACATCCAGACATTCGCCCCATCCATCTGTGGACTGAACATCCAGACATTCGCCCCATCCATCTGTGGACTGAACATCCATACATCAGCCCCATCCATCTGTGGACTGAACATCCAGACATTCGTCCCATCCATCTGTGGACTGAACATCCAGACATTCGTCCCATCCATCTGTGGACTGAACATCCAGACATTGCCATAGGCCACCATTATGGCCTTTCATCTGCACTTTCCAACACCTCCTCTTCCCTTTCATCCTCCTCTCCCAGGCAGCAACCAGTCACTCTCCTCCCATCCCCCGCCATGTCTGGAATCTGCCCAACAACACTCCATCGTCATCCCCTTCCCACTCGACTTAGTCCGGAAGATTGCTGCTTTGGAGGGACCTTTATAAACAGCTTTGAGGGACCTCATTGTGGGGACCCTTACTGTACAGAGAGAGACATGCTGCTTTCCTCCCACCTCTCCCCTTATCGCTGTCAAACAGGGCCAGGGCCGGCCCACTTTTCAGCAAGACCAGGATTTATCCGAGCTGCTATTAGCTTCCTAATCTGAGAGGCCACGGTGGGGAGACGAAGCGACAAACATTGTAGCCCCAGAGTGCTCCTCCTTCCTCATCCAAGTGTCTGGCGTTGGATAGGCCAGTAGAGGCTGGCTGTGAAGGACAATGTCACACCCAGTAGGACAGCTCAGCCCACAGCCTCCTCCTCCTCCTCAGCCAAGACAAAAAGAGAAATCCAAGTGAAACAGAAGACGAGAGAGACTGATTCCAGACTGTGACTCCAAACAGAGTTTGTCAGTGCAACCCCAAGAAAATAGACCCTCTCCTTCTCTCCGTTGCCTCGGTAGAGAAACAGACAGCTGGTCATTTCAGGTTTGTTCATGAACGGACCGGTGGGTTGGTCTGACAGATCCACTACATCACCAAAAATATGTTGACACCTATTCAAATTAGTAGATTCGTCTATTTCAGCCACAGTCATTGCTGACAGGTGTATAAAATCGAGCACACAGCCATGCAATCTCCATAGACAAACAATGGCAGTGGAATGGCCTTACTGAAGAGCTCAGTGACTTTCAATGTGACACCGTCATAGGATGCCATCTTTCCAAAAAGTTAGTTTGTAAAATGTCTGTCACGTCCTGACCCTAGTAAGATGTAATTTTCTATAGTAGAGTAGGGCAGGGCATGACAGGGGGTGTTTTGGGATAATCTATGTTTTCTATTTCTATGTTTAGGTTCTAGTTTGTCTATTTCTATGTTGGGATTGTTTGGGGTTGATCTCTAATTGGAGGCAGCTGATCCTCATTACCTCTGATTAGAGATCATAGTTAAGTAGGGGTTTTTCTCATTGTTGTTTTGTGGGTTATTGTCTTTTGAGTAGTCCTCTCTGTGTCACGGTTTGTTGTTTTGTATTTTCAAGTATTTCAGTGTATTGCATTCAGTTTCACTTTTAATAAATATGTGGAACTACAAACACGCTGCATTTTGGTCCGCTCCTTCAAACAGCCGTGACAATGTCTGCCTTGCTAGGGCTGCCCCTCTCAACTGTAAATGCTGTTATTGTGAAATGGAAATGTCTAGGAGCAACAACAGCTCTGTACTTGGTTGGAACACTCACTACCAAGTTCCAAACTGCCCCTGGAAGCAACGTCACCACAGTAACTGTTGGTCGGGAGCTTCATGAAATGGGTTGGTTGGAGTGGTGTAAATTTCACCACCATTGGAGCAGTAGAAACACATTCTCTGGAGTGATGAATCACGCTTCACCATCTGGCAGTCTGACAGACAAATCTGTGTTTGGTGGATGCCCGAATGCATAGTGCCAACTGTAAAGTTTTGTAGAGGAGGAATAATGGTCTAGGGATTTTTTTCATGGTTCGGGCTAAACCCTTAGTTCCAGTGAAGGGAAATCTTAATGCTACAGCATGCAATGACATTCTAGATGATTCTGTACTCCTGACTTTGTGGCAACAGTTTGGGGAAGGGCCTTTCCTGTTTCAGCATGACAATGCCCCCGTGTGCAAGGCGAGGTCCATACAGAAATGGTTTGTCGAGATCGGTGTGGAAGAACTTGACAGAACTGCACAGAGCCCTGACTTCAACCCCATCGAACACTTTTGGGATGAATTGGAACGCCGACTGCGAGCCATGCCTAATCGCCCAACATCAGTGTTCAACCTCTCTAATGCTCTTGTGGCTGAATGGAAGCAATTCCCCGTAGCAATGTTCCAACATCTAGCGGAAAGCCTTCCCAGAAGAGGGGCGGTTGTTATAGCAGCGAAAGGGGGACCAATTCCATATTAATGCCTATGATTTTCGATCGAGATGTTTGACTAGCAGCTATCCACATACTTTGGGCCTTGTAGTGTATGGGGCAAGCATAGGCAGCAGTCATAGACAATGTATGTGTCCCAAATGGCACCCTATTCCCTGTGCAGTGCACTACTTTTGACCAGATCCCTGTGGATAATTTACTATGTAGAAAATAGGGTGCCATTTGGGATGCAGTCAACCTTTGTTTGGACATTTGCAGCAGGATCGTCAATGGAATCATGAGACAGGTCCCTTGCAGAGCTGCAGTTTAGTTGTTTCATCCCTAATTCTCTTTGAGCATCACTCCAGATGCTCTCTACTACACATGTCCCATCCAGTTGGTATGCTAGTGGGAGAAACAGGAGAGAGGAGTGATTTGAGGAACATTGAGCACTCACAGCCAGCTGGGAGAGTCAGTATAGTGCCTCGTTAGAGCCAGCTGGGAGAGTCAGTATAGAGTCCATATAGATATAGAGTCAATATATAGACCGTATAGAGTCAGTATATTGGCAGTACAGAGACCGTGAAGAGACAGTATAGAGACATTACAGAGACAGTACAGAGTCAGTATATAGACCGTATAGAGTCAGTATAGAGACCGTTTTGAGTCGGTATAGAGACTGTATAGAGTCAGTATAGAGTCAGTATATAGACCATATAGAGACAGTATAGAGACAGTACAGAGACAGTATATAGGCAGTATAGATACAGTATAGAGACCGTATAGAGTCAGTATAGAGACAGTATAGAGACAGTACAGAGACAGTATATAGGCAGTATAGATACAGTATAGAGACCGTATAGAGTCAGTATAGAGTCAGTATATAGACCATATAGAGACAGTATAGAGACAGTACAGAGACAGTACAGAGTCAGTATATAGACCGTATAGAGTCAGTATAGAGACCGTTTTGAGTCGGTATAGAGACTGTATAGAGTCAGTATAGAGTCAGTATATAGACCATATAGAGACAGTATAGAGACAGTACAGAGACAGTATATAGGCAGTATAGATACAGTATAGAGACCGTATAGAGTCAGTATAGAGTCGGTATTGAGACCGTATAGAGTCAGTATATAGACCATATAGAGTCAGTATAGAGACAGTATAGATACTGTATAGAGTCAGTATATAGACCATATAGAGTCAGTATAGAGACAGTATAGATACTGTATAGAGTCAGTATATAGACAGTATATATGCAGTATAGATACAGTATAGAGACATAGAGACAGTATAGAGTCAGTATAGAGTCAGTATATAGACCGTATAGAGGCAGTATATAGACATTATAGAGTCAGTATATAGACATTATAGAGTCAGTATATAGACCATATAGAGTCAGTATATAGACCATATAGAGGCAGTATAGAGGCAGTATAGAGTCAGTATATAGACCATTTAGAGTCAGTATAGAGACCGTATAGAGTCAGAATAGAGTCAGTATATAGACCGTATAGAGTCAGTATAGAGTCAGTATATAGACTGTATAGAGTCAGTATAGAGACAGTATAGATACTGTATAGAGTCAGTATATAGACAGTATATATGCAGTATAGATACAGTATAGAGACATAGAGACAGTATAGAGTCAGTATATAGACCGTATAGAGTCAGTATAGAGTCAGTATATAGACCGTATAGAGGCAGTATATAGACATTATAGAGTCAGTATATAGACCATATAGAGTCAGTATATAGACCATATAGAGGCAGTATAGAGGCAGTATAGAGTCAGTATATAGACCATTTAGAGTCAGTATAGAGACCGTATAGAGTCAGAATAGAGTCAGTATATAGCCCATATAGAGTCAGTATATAGACCGTATAGAGGCAGTATATAGACCGTATAGAGGCAGTATATAGACCGTATAGAGTCAGTATCGAGACCGTATAGAGTCGGTATTGAGACCGTATAGAGACCGTATAGAGACAGTATAGATACTGTATAGCGTCAGTATATAGACAGTATATATGCAGTATAGATACAGTATAGAGACCGTATAGACTCAGTATGTAAGCAGTATAGATACAGTATAGAGACATTATAGAGACAGTATAGAGTCAGTATATAGACCATATAGAGTCAGTATATAGACTGTATAGAGTCAGTATAGAGACTGTATAGAGTCAGTATATAGACAGTATATAGGCAGTATAGATACAGTATAGAGACATTATAGAGACAGTATAGAGTCAGTATATAGACCGTATAGAGACCGTATAGTGTCAGTATATAGACCGTATAGAGTCAGTTTAGAGGCAGTATAGAGACCGTATAAATGGAGCATAGAGACCGTATAGAGTCAGTATATAGACCGTATAGAGTCGGTATAGAGGCAGTATAGAGACAGTATAGAGTCAGTATCTAGACCATATAGAGTCAGTATAGAGTCAGTATAGAGTCAGTATAGAGACAGTATAGATACTGTATAGAGTCAGTATATAAACAGTATATAGGCAGTATAGAAACACTATAGAGACTGTATAGAGTCAGTATATAGACCGTATATAGACCGTATAGAGTCATTATATAGACCATATAGAGGCAGTGTAGAGACAGTATAGATACAGTATAGAGTCAGTGTATAGACAGTATATAGACCATATAGAGTCAGTATGAAGACCGTATAGAGTCAGTATGGAGTCAGTATAGAGTCAATATAGCGACCGTATAGAGACAGTATATATACAGTATATAGGCAATATAGATAGAGTATAGAGTCAGTATATAGTCAATATATGGTCAGTATAGACAGTATAGAGACCCTATAGAGTCAGTATGTAAGCAGTATAGATACAGTATAGAGACATTATAGAGACAGTACAGAGTCAGTATATAGACCATATAGGATCAGTAAATAGGCAGATTAGAGTCGGTATATACGCAGTATAGAGACAGTATCGAGTCAGTATATAGGCAGTATAGAGACAGTATAGAGTCAGTGCAGAGTCAGTGCAGAGTCAGTATATAGACCGTATACAGTCGGTACAGAGAGTGTATAGAGGCAGTATAGAGGCAGTATAGGGTCGGTATATGGTCGGTATATGGTCAGTATATGGACAGTATGTAGGCAGTATAGAGTCAGTATAGAGTCAGTATAGATTCGGTACACAGTCAGTACAGAGTCAGTGCAGAGTCAGTGTATAGACCGTATAGAGTCAGTATAGAGAGTGTATAGAGTCAGTATAGTGTCAGTATAGAATCAGTATATAGACCGTGTCGAGTCATTATATAGACAGTATATAGGCAGTATAGATACGGTATAGAGACGGTACAGAGTCAGTATAGAGTCAGTACAGAGACATTATAGAGTCAGTATAGAGTCAGTATAGAGTCAGTATAGAGACAGTATAGAGTCAGTATATAGATCATATAGAGACAGTATAGAGTCAGTATAGATACGGTACAGAGTGCAGAGTCAGTGCAGAGTCAGTCTACACACCGCCTAGTCTCTCTGCATCTCTCCAATGTACATTCTCTCTGTCTTTCATCCTCATGGAGAGTGCTGATCGTGCCAAGTCTCCCCCAGTAATGGTGGGAGGTACGTTTCATGTTGTGACTGTTAGTTAGACTTGTATATATCAAACAGAGAAAGGGGGGGGGGGGGGGGGTGAGAGAGAGAGAAAGAGAGAATGAGAGCATTTGAGAACACTTGAGAGGCAGTGTGTGTGTGTGTGTGCTCAGTTAGCCTCACAGATTGGCCCCACCCCACCCCAGCCTTTTCTCTTCTAATTAGTCTGATGTAAGAGACATCATAACAGTGAAGTTGGAGCGAAGCCAGCCACCCTGCTAGCATGCAGCACCTCCCAGCCCCTAGCTGCCACCAATGATCACAGCTGACACATCAGCCGTTCTTGCCCTTATCCGGTCTCCCAGCATGCTCTCTGAGCACTGCTGACCTCATCACTGAGCTCCCAGAGACTAGCTGTGTTTGAATACCCATACTAACATATTACATACTGAGTGACTATGTACTGCATACTATAAACTATTAGTTCATTTTAGTATTCTGTAAACAAACTGTATCCTTTCAGTTGAGTGTACTAGCTCTTTGCCTGTCTACCGGAAGTTGATGCTGTTGCTACGCAACTTCTTGCTAGCTTGTTAGCATAACAAATTACTAGCTAGACATCTTACGACTTCATTAACAATGTCCATTGAGAACGCGCAACGACTATACCACTTAGCTAAGCTAAGAATGACGTGAATAATCAAGTCAATAAATGTTGGGTAGTTAGTTAGATAACATATACTGTAGCTAATATACGGCTAAGTTCCATATTTTCCGGCATTTTCCGCCAATTTTGGCAAATGTAGTAAGACATCCGGGAAGTTTTGGCATACTAACTATATCCATATTATGACCAATAAGCATACTACATACTCAATTTTCATCAGAGATAGTTGTTAGTGTGGTTAAAACGAGTATTCGAATACAGCTTCTGTGTGCGGCAGCCATTGTTTGGTGGTGACACACTGTGGGGGGGGTGGATCCGCCACACCTGTCACACAACTAGTGTCAGAGTTGACATCGTATTTGTGTTACCTAATGGGGAGGAGGCATCCTCATCACTTCCTGTTTTGACACCACGGAAGGCATTCTCTGTAAACCCCAGGGTCAATACTAATTTCTTAAGGTATTAGGGCCCAAAAAAATTACTTTGGGATTTAGGGGTTTTGCCACAGTATGCTGTCTCACCGCTGAAAGTACAGCATGGTTGGTGTAATCTTGTGGCTGTATTTCACTCAGACTGTAGATAAAAATAGGTTTTTCAGACTGTAGGAAAGGTGTGATTCTAATGAATCAAAATGTAATTGAATCTGCTCTACATATGTCATTTGAATGATCAGGTGTCAATTCAATTATATATCTGTGTTTCATATGGAAGCAGTACGATTGAAGTACCACTCTGTCCAATTCCCAAGTAAGAGAGCGATGTCGGAGTAGCCTAGAGTTACTTCCAGATATTTCCTCCCTTTTTTATTCAAATCAAATCAGTCAAAGTGGGTTCTTCTCAGTCAAAGTGGGATTGGAGCTGGAGCAGGGGAATGTATGTGTTACCAAACAGATGAATAATGCATAGCATTATTCCCCTCAACAATGGCAGGCTGAAATGGAACCTATGCCGCTGACGATTGTCAACCTCTCTCGGGGCGATAGTGACAGACAGAGATTCTACTGTAGGTTGACGTTATATAAGTCTGATTAGACATGCCATCCCAGACGTAGAATGAAAGGGAGGGATATGTTGGCTTTGGTGTTGACCCATTGACCCAATCACATTTTTTTGAGCTGTGTCGTATTTATGCTGTACAGACATCCGCAGCCCACACGCAGATCTCCCGGTAGAGACTGCTCTGTGACTGACTCACTGACTGACTGATTGGCTGGCTGACTGACTGGCTGACTGTCTGACTAAATTACTGGTTGGCTGACTGACTGACTGACCGACTGATTGGCTGGCTGGCTGGCTGGCTAGCTGGCTGACTGGCTGACTGACTAAATGACTGGCTGGATGACTAGCTGACTGTCTGGCTGACTGACTGAGACATGGACTGAGCGTTGCCTTACAGGTGTTGGGGTGCCTTTTTCATTATTTTCTAAATTAGAAGTCTCCGAACAAAAGAGAGGTTGCTTGACAGCACCGAGTCTGAGGGAGGCTGCTCTGAGAGGGATTGTAGTAACATACAGTATTTTTGTGTGGGGGACAGATTTCATCAATACAGTGTGTTTCCTTCCAACTTCTTTCCAACCTTTAAGAGCCACTGTGTTTCATGACTACTTCAGGACAGACAACTGCTGTTGACACAAACGAGACCTGATGATGAAATTATGAGAAACTAAAAGCCCACAATGAATTTAGCTAGCCTTTGTCTTTGTCTCCATCCAGGGATGGAACCTCTGTACTAAAGGAGAAGTTAAATATTCGGTGACACCACCTAAATTGAGCGTCTCACACAAAATAACCATCAGACTATGAGCTGAAGGCGCTAGACTTTAAATGTTCAAGTCCAAAACAGACACTGGCAGAAATGTTCTTGATAAGGATCCTGTCTGTGTTGTGTCAGCATCTGATCTTTGTGTAGTCTTGACCCTTACCGAAATCCACATAAGAGGTCTTCACAGACCTCTACTCTGATCTTTGTATAGTCTTGACCCATACCAGAATCCACATAAGAGGTCTTCACAGACCTCTACTCTGATCTTTGTGTAGTCTTGACCCATACCAGAATCCACATAAGAGGTCTTCACAGACCTCTACTCTGATCTTTGTGTAGTCTTGACCCATACCAGAATCCACATAAGAGGCTTTCACAGACCTCTACTCCACATCACTCATGTCAACTAATCCTTTGTCAAAATTAGCATTAAGGTTTTGGTGTTTTTCGGTTTTTCATATAGCATTTTACAACAGTTTCAGTGAAGGTAAATCATTACATTATGCATATGTATAAATTATCTATAGAACAAACAGAAGAAAGTAACCAAACAAAAAGCATTGAGCTACATCAAATGAAATTGTATTGGTCAGAAACACATATTTAGCAGATGTTATTGTGGGTGTATTGAAATGCTTGTGTTCCTAGCTCCAACAGTACAGTAGTACCTAACAATTCACAACAATACACACACATCTAAAAGAAAATGGAATATATAAATATTAGGACGAACAATGTCGGAGTGGCATAGACTAAAATACAATAGAATCGAATACAGTATGAGTAAAGCAGTATGTAAGCATTATTAAAGTGGCCAGTGATTCCATGTCTATGTACAGTTGAAGTTGGAAGTTTCCATACACCTTAGCCAAATACATTTAAACTCAGTTTTAAACAATTCCTGACATTTAATCCCAGTAAAAATTCCCTGTCTTAGGTCAGTTAGGATCACCACTTTATTTTAAGAATGTGAAATGTCAGAATAATATTAGAGAAAATTATTTATTTCAGCTTTTATTTCTTTCATCACATTCCCAGTGGGTCAGAAGTTTACATACACTCAATTAGTATTTGGTAGTATTGCCTTTAAATTGTTTAACTTGGGTCAAACGTTTCGGGTAGCCTTCCACAAGCTTCCCACAATAAGTTGGGTGAATTTTGTCCCATTCCTCCTGACAGAGCTGGTGTAACTGAGTCAGGTTTGTAGGCCTCCTTGCTCGCACACGCTTTTTCAGTTCTGCCCACAAATTTTCTATAGGAATGAGGTCAGGGCTTTGTGATGGCCGCTCCAATACCTTGACTTTGTTGTCCTTAAGCCATTTTGCCACAACTTTGAAAGTATGCCTGGGGTCATTGTCCATTTGGAAGACCCATTTGCGACCAAGCTTTAACTTCCTGACTGATGTCTTGAGATGTTGCGTCAATATATCCACATAATTTTCCTTCCTCGTGATGCCATCTATTTTGTGAAGTGCACCAGTCCCTCCTGCAGCAAAGCACCCCCACAACATGACGCTGCCACCTCCATGCTTCACGGTCAGGATGGTGTTCTTCGGCTTGCAAGCGTCCCCATTTTTCCTCCAAACATAACAATGGTCATTATGGCCAAACAGTTCTATTTTTGTTTCTTCAGACCAGAGGACATTTCTCTAAAAAGTACGATCTTTGTCCCCATGTGCTGTTGCAAACCCTAGTCTGGCTTTTTTATGGCGGTTTTGGAGCAGTGGCTTCTTCCTTGCTGATCGGCCTTTCAGGTTATGTCAATATAGGACTCGTTTTACTGTGGATATAGATACTTTTGTACCTGTTTCCTCCAGCATCTTCACAAGGTCCTTTGCTGTTGTTCTGGGATTGATTTGCGCTTTTCGCACCAAAGTACGTTCATCTCCAGGAGACAGAACGCGTCTCCTTCCTGAGCGGTATGGCGGCTGCGTGGTTCCATGGTGTTTATACTTGCGTACTATTGTTTGTACAGATGAACGTGGTACCTTCAGGCGTTTGGAAATTGCTCTCAAGGATGAACCAGACTTGTGGAGGTCTACAATTTGTTTTCTGAGGTCTTGGCTGATTTCTTTCGATTTTCCCATGATATGAAGCAGAGGCACTGAGTTGGAAGGTAGGCCTTGAAATACATCCACAGGTACACCTCCAATTGACTCAAATGATGTCGATTAGCCTATCAGAAGCTTCTAAAGCCATGACATCATTTTCTGGAATTTTCCAAGCTGTTTAAAGGCACAGTCAACTTAGTGTATGTGAACTTCTGACCCACTGGAATTGTGATACAGTGAATTATAAGTGAAATAATCTGTCAGTAAACAATTGTTGGAAAAATTACTTGTGTCATGCACAAAGTAGATGTCCTAACCGACTTGCCAAAACTATAGTTTGTTAACAAGAAATTTGTGGAGTGGTTGAAAAACGAGTTTTAATGACTCCAACCTAAGTGTATGTAAACTTCCGAATTCAACTGTATATACGGCTGGTCACTTTAAGGTGCAGGGTTAAGTAACCAGGTGGTAGCTGACTAGTGATGGCTATTTAACAGTCTGATGGCCTAAGGATAGAAGCTGTTTTTCATTCTCTCGGTCCCTCTCTGACCTTGCCTTCTGGATGATAGCGGGGTGAACAGGCCGTGGCTCAGGTGGTTGATGTCCTTGATGATCTTTTTGTTCTTCCTGTTGCATCGGGTACTGTAGCTGTCCTGGAGAGCAGGTAGTGTGCCCCCAGTGATGCATTGGGCAAACCGCACCACCCACTGGAGAGCCCTGCTTATGCGGGTGGTGCAGTTGTCGTACCAGACGGTGATACAGCCTGACAGGATGCTCTCAATTGTGCCTCTATAAAGTTTTGTGGGGGTTTTAGGTGACAAGCCACATTTCTTCAGCCTCCTGGAGGTTGAAGAGGCGCAGTTGTGCCTTCTTCACCACACTGTCTGTGTGGGTGGACCATTTCAGAATGTCAGTGATGTGTACGCCGAGGAACTTGACATTTTCCACTGCGGTCCCGTCAATTTGGAAAAGGGGGATACCTAGTCAGTTGTACAATTGAATGCATCCAACTTAAATGTGTCTTCCGCATTTAACCCAACCCCTCTGAATCAGATTGGTGCGGGGGGCTGCCATAATTGACATCCACGTCTTCGGCGCCCGTGGAACAGTGGGTTAACTGCCTTGCTCAGGGACAGAACGGCAGATTTTTACTGCCAGGCACAACCGCTTTGTTTCCACACACTACCACCACCAAGTCATATCCTTAGAAATAGTACTTTTGCTATTGCCAGTCCACCCATTATGGCGTCATTGACTTGAGTAAAGAGGCCAATTCTACTCATTCTAGTTCTATGGTCATATCAAACAATTTGTCTTAGAAAACAACGCAAATGCTTTGCTTGGTATTTCTTTTCCGTTTTAAATATGGGTCCTCAGCAACATACACTGTAATCTGCACTCAGTCGGACCCCCCTTTGCCTCCAGAACAGCCTGAATTCTTAGGGGTATGAAAAAAATTCCCCACACTGATAGGAGTGGAACCCGGTTTGATCATCTGCTGCAATAGCCCATCCGTGACAAGGACCTCTGTGTTGTGCGTTCCGAGATGTCATTCTGCACAGCACTGTTGCACTGCACCATAATTTGACCCCTCATCAACAAGCTGTTTTCATCCACAGGACTGCCGCTGACTGGATGTTTTTTGTTTGTTGCGCCATTCTCGATAAACCCTAGACACTGTCGTGTGAGAAAAGCCCAGGAGGCTGGCACTTTCAGAGATATTGGAACTGGCACGCCTGGCACCGACGATCATACCATGCTCAAAGTCGCATAGGTCACTAGTTTTTCCCATTCTAAAGTTCAATTGAACAGTAAGTGAATGTCTCAATGCCTGTCTACCTGCTTTATATAGGAAGCCACAGCCATGTGACTCACTGTCTATAGGAGTGAACCATTTTCGTGAACGGGGTGGTGTACGTAATTAAGGGGCCACTGAGTGTGTATTAATTCGAGCAGCCTTATCAACAGCGGCAAAACTGGGTCTGAATCCCCCCATTGTTATAAAACCTGAAATTACAAAAAATATTTGATTGATTTCAAGATGGAAGGGAAACAAACCAAGTAATTAAGCTGGAAGGATTCGCTGATTCTGTTATTTTCCCCTTTCAACATCAGAGGGATTTTGATGATGTGATTCAAAAAGGAAATTAGTGTTTTCCATAGAATTGTGATCCCCGGCTTGGGAGTTTATCTTCCGCCTCCACATGCGGCAGCCAGACAGGGCTGGAATCACACCAGCTCCCTTTACTAAAGACAGCCATACTAAAGACAGCCATACTAAAGACAGCCATGCTAAAGACAGCCATACTAAAGACAGCCATGCTAAAGACAGCCATGCTAAAGACAGCCATACTAAAGACAGCCCTACTAAAGACAGCCATACTAAAGACAGCCATACTAAAGACAGCCATGCTAAAGACAGCCATACTAAAGACAGTCATACTAAAGACAGCCATGCTAAAGACAGCCATACTAAAGACAGCCATACTAAATACAGCCATACTAAAGACAGCCATGCTAAAGACAGCCATACTAAAGACAGCCCTACTAAAGACAGCCCTGCTAAAGACAGCCATGCTAAAGACAGCCATGCTAAAGACAGCCATGCTAAAGACAGCCATGCTAAAGACAGCCATACTAAAGACAGCCCTACTAAAGACAGCCCTACTAAAGACAGCCAAGCCTGAGATTGTGGACTAGTGATGACGGGCGGTAGGTTGCCTAGCTTAAGAGTGTTGGGCCAGTAACCGAAAGGTCGCTGTTTCGAAACCCTGAGCCGACTAGGTGAAAAGTCTGCCGACGTGCCCTTGAGCAAGGCACTTAACCTTAATAGCTCCTGTAAATCGATCTGAAGAAGAGTGTCTGCTAAATGTAAAATAATGAGACTGCAACCTGAGGATTATGGACTGGTGATGAGACAGCAACCTGCTAAAGGCAGGCGTAGGTACAGCCAGGTTAAAAATACTTTGCTTTGACTTCTACATGCACCCTTCACTTAAATGGCGTTCGATAAGGAATGTAAAAGTATTATAGTAGACTTCGATTGCCTCATCAACATCTGCACATGTAAATGGCAGTATTTGTTTTATTAATACAAATATACCTATCTTCTCTGGCAAGTATGTTGAATCAACGTTCTATCAACATGTTTTTTCAACACGAGGATGTTGAACATCAGTGGATTTTGTTTTGATGATAATAATAAATTACATTTGTAATTTTGTAGACGGAAATCACAAAGCTTTTTGATTGAATTCACAAAAACAGGTCAACATAAACTAATTTTAACCAGATTTCAACGACAAATGAACACCAGGATGTCAAGGGTTGGTTTATTTGAAGTTGAATTCGAGTTTGTGGAGGACTCATTTAAATAGCCACCAAATTAGGTGTTAAATTTGATATCATGTCAGATTTTTGCCCCGAGGGTTTCCACTATGTTCTCAGAAATAGTGTGAAGTCATGTCCTACGATATGTTCTTGGAATCAAACACTCCTTTTAGCAACACATTACTCGTTAGATTCATGTGAAATATAACTATTTCCTGTCTGTTCCTGGAAGTAGTGCGATGTAATTTTCTCTCATATGTTCATGGAATCAACCAATCAAAAAGGTGTGAAAATGTCAGGAAGTGTGTTAGACAGTTATACAGTGAGCCCTGCAGGTATAACATATGATATTTTCTCGAGTTCCAGTATCCATACAGTGGAATCGATAATACAGTATATGGGAAGATTAGGCCTGGCTCCCTCCTGTGACCATCAACTGTTTCAGGAACGGTTTCATTCGCCAAAGGTTAGGACAGATGAGCGACTGACTGCAAGCTCGAAAATATATTCAAGGAGTTGCTGTTCCAGTTATGTTCCTAACTTGAGAAGGCTTAAGACCTTTTCAGTGGTGAAACCATAGACATATAATGAATAGAATGGGCTTGGAACCTCTGGCCCTGGCAATTTGACTGGTAAACTTGAATGGAGATACCCTGTCTATTCATTCTATTTCTAGGGGTGAAACATTAACTCTGTTCCTTCCATGTGAAATTAGTCTAATATTTCCCCAGACTGCATTGCAGGGACTAACTCTAGATGAAATGTATCAATTGGAAACCCAAGTATTGAATAATTTGAATTTCAATCATTTTATTCGTTCTCAATGTCAAATTGAGTTGACATTCACATATGAGACTGGTTTACTGCAGATCAAGCTGGGTGAAATAGGGCCATTTGAATATGTATTTTTGAATATGTATTTTTAAGTATGTCTGTTAGAATATACTAAATAAAATAAAATGTTATTGGTCGCATAGACATATTTTTCAGATGTTATCGCAGGTGCTGCGAAATGCTTATGATTCTAGCTCCAACAGTGCAGTAATAATACCTAACAATACAAAATAATACACACAAATCCCAAACTTCAAACAAAGGAATTTAGAAATATCAAGACGGGTAATGTCAGACTCCTAATTATAAATATGTATGTATATGATGGTGTGTATAGACAGTATGGACAGTATATGAATAGAAAAAGTGTGTACAGCAATAGTTATATAGGATGACTCCCTGGTGTCTCTTTGGAAGGAGATCCTCGTTCTGAGCTCGTCTACTTTATTATCCAGGGACTGAACATTAGAGAGTAATATGCTCGGAAGCGGTGGATGGTATGCATGCCTCCTGAGTCGGACTAAAAACCCACTCCGTATTCCTCTTCTCCACCGACGGCGTCTAAGAGCAGCCCCTGGGATGAGGGAAATTTCCTCGGGGGGTACAAACAAAGGATCCAATTCAGGAAAGTCACATTTCTGGTCGAAATGCAGTTGAGTGATCACCAATCTAATATCCAGTTATTTTCGGGTGAAATAATAATGCAAGAAACATTCTGAGGAAATAATGCAAGAAATAACAAAATCTCTCTCTTTATATATATACTGAAAAGTTGGATAGGAGCTAGGAACAGGGCAACTATGTCTGTCAGCGCCACCTTGCTACTTCTGTTGAGTATGTCTGTTTATGTCTGTTTCTCTGGCTGTCTGTTGATTGGAGATGTTGAGTCAGTCATGTTGTGAACATGGCTCATTATGACAGTAGGGTGTGCATCCCAATTGACACCCTATTCCTTATATAGTGCACTACTTTTAACATAGCCCTATTGGCCCTGGTCAAAAAGTAGTGCACTCTAAATAAAATAGGGTGCCATTTGGGATACATCCTAGCTCTGATGCTGAAGCTGAGATGCTCTCCGTCCTTTATGCTCTTCCAGAGTCACACGTTGAGATCAGACACGTCTGAGCTATGCGTGAATGAGTATGATAATTCAGTTGTAATGTGATCACACTGTTTACCCCAGCTATATGTTTGTTATATGTGTGTGTGGGGGGGGGGGGGGGGGGGGGCATTCTTGTGTGAGTTTGTCTTGCGGGTGCTCTTAGCTGTGTGTATTTAGTTGTGTGAGTTTGTTTCTTAGCTGTGTGTGTTTAGTTGTGTGAGTTTGTTTCTTAGCTGTGTGTGTTTAGTTGTGTGAGTTTGTTTCTTAGCTGTGTGTGTTTAGTTGTGTGAGTTTGTTTCTTAGCTGTGTGTGTTTAGTTGTGTGAGTTTGTTTCTTAGCTGTGTGTATTTAGTTGTGTGAGTTTGTTTCTTAGCTGTGTGTGTTTAGTTGTGTGAGTTTGTTTCTTAGCTGTGTGTGTTTAGTTGTGTGAGTTTGTTTCTTAGCTGTGTGTATTTAGTTGTGTGAGTTTGTTTCTTAGCTGTGTGTATTTAGTTGTGTGAGTTTGTTTCTTAGCTGTGTGTGTGTTTAGTTGTGTGAGTTTGTCTTGCGGGAGCTCTTAGCTGTGTGTGTTTAGTTGTGCGAGTTTGTTTCTTAGCTGTGTGTGTTTAGTTGTGTGAGTTTGTTTCTTAGCTGTGTGTGCGGAAGCCCATATGTCTCCTCCATTATATTGAGAACTGCTTCTTCATTCACCTCCAGTCATACTATACAGTGGCTTGCGAAAGTATTCACCCCCCTTGGCATTTTTCCTATTTTGTTGCCTTACAACCTGGAATTAAAATGTATTTTTGGGGGGGTTGGTATCATTTGATTTACACAACATGCCTACCACTTTGAAGATGCAAAATATATTTTATTGTGAAACAAACAAGAAATAAGACTAAAAAACAGAAAACTTGAGCGTGCATAACTATTCACCCCCCCAAAGTCAATACTTTGTAGCAATTACAGCTGCAAGTCTCTTGGGGTATGTCTCTATAAGCTTGGCACATCTAGCCACTGGGGTTCTTAACCATTCTTTAAGGATTAAACTGCTCCAACTCCTTCAAGTTGGATGGGTTCCGCTGGTGTACAGCAATCTTTAAGTCATACCACAGATTCTCAATTTGATTGAGGTCTGGGCTTTATGCGCACCTTGCCCTGTCGTGAGTTTTGGTGAGCGCCCCTTTCTTGGCAGATTTGTTGTGGTGCCATATTCTTTAAAAAAATGTATAATGGATTTAATGGTGCTCTGTAGGATGTTCAAAGTTTCTGATATTTTTTTATAACCCAACCCTCATCTGTACTTCTCCACAACTTTGTCCCTGACCTGTTTGGAGAGCTCCTTGGTCTTCATGGTGCCGCTTGCTTGGTGGTGCCCCTTGCTTCATGGTGTTGCAGACTCTGCCTTTCAGAACAGGTGTATATACACTGAGATCATGTGACAGATCATGTGACACTTGGATTTAACTAATTATTTAACTAATTATGTGAATTCTGAAGGTAATTGGTTGCACAAGATCTTATTATGGGGCTTCATAGCAAAGGGGGTAAATACATATGCATGCACCACTTTTCTGTTTTTTATTTGGGGGAATTTTTTTCATTTCACTTCACCAATTTGGACTATTTTTGACTATTTTCCAAATACAAATCCATTTAAATTACAGGTTGTAATGCAACAAAATAGGAAAAACGTCAAGGGGGATTAATTATTTTGCAAGGCACTGTATAAAGTACATTCAGAAAGTATTCAGACCCCTTCCCTTTTTCAACATTTTGTTACATTACAGCCTTATTCTAAAATTGATTAAATTAAACATTTCCTTCATCAATTTGCACACACTACACTGATAATGTCAAAGCAAAAACAGGTTTTTAGATTTTTTTGAAAAATGTATAAAATAATAATAAAATAAATAAATATTTACCTCAGTACATATGCTATAAGACTCGAAATTGAGCTCAGGTGCGTCCTGTTTCCATTGATCATCCTTGAGATGTTTCTACAACTTGATTGGAGTCCAACTGTGGTAAATTCAATGGATTGGACATGATTTGTAAAGGCATTCAACTTTCTATATAATGTCCCACAGTTGACAGTGCATGTCAGAGCAAAAACCAAGCCATGAAATTGAAGGAATTCTCCATAGAGCTCCGAAACAGGATTGTGTTGAGGAACAGATCTGGGGATGGGTACCAAAACATTACTGCACCATTCAAGGTCCCCAAGAACACAATGCCTCCATCATTCTTAAATTGAAGACGTTTGGAACCACCAAGACTCTTCCTAGAGATGGCCGCCCGGCCAAACTGAGCAATGAGGGGAGAAGGGCTTTGAGCAGGGAAGTGACCAAGAACCCTATGGTCACTCTGACAGAGCTCCAGAGTTCCTCTGTGGAGAATGGGAGAACTTTCCAGAAGGACAACCATCTCTGCAGCACTCCACCAATAATGCCTTTATGGTAGAGTGGCCAGTAAAAGGCACATGACAGCCTGCTTGGAGTTTGCCAAAAGGCACCTAAAGGACTCTCAGATCATGAGAAACAAGATTATCTGGTCTGATGAAACCAAGATTCAACTCTTTGGCCTGAATGCCAAGCCTCTTGTCTGGAGGAAGCCAAGCTTGCAGCATTATACCCAAGAAGACTAGAGGCTGTAATCGCTGCCAAAGGTGCTTCAACAAAGTACTGAGTAAAGGCTATGAATACTTATGTAAATGTGATATTACAGGTTTTTTTTATACAATTTGCAAACATTTCTTAACACCTGTTAATGCGTTGTCATTATGGGGTATTGTGCGTAGATTGATGAGGGAAAAAACGATTTCATCTATTTTAGAATAAGGCTGTAATGTAACAAAATGTGGAAAAAGTCAAGGGGTCTGAATACTTTCTGAATGTCAGTGTTTAGACATGACCTGTATCACAGAGCAGTGCCAGGAAGTAATTTGATGGCTTTCAAATCGATTTGCCCCTGATACCATCTCTGAGGAGGCAGGTTATCTTTTAAAAAAGGAATTTGCTTTACAGGGTGCTAAAATGGTTTCTCAGTGAATGAGACAAGAAAGCACCTTGCCGTCGCGATGTGGTGTGAATTGAGCAAGCATATATTACAAAACAACATTCATTTCCTTTCTTCGGCACATTACTTCCTGAGGTCGGTGAATCTGATGAAAGTAATAACTCTTGGGGCCTAGCGATGCTGTGACACATTTATCGAGGAATAGATTACCTCACATATGAATGGCTGCCACAACATTCAAACAGGCTAATTCCACAACATTCACCCACTCCTCACTACTTACAATGATGCAGCCAGGCCCAACCGCGATGAGAGCGATAGCTATTTGTTTGGATCAAAGGTGAAACCGGACATTATCATAATGTGAACAAGTACTACAGCATGTTCAATAGTATAATAATGAAATATAGCTTTTTTTGTCGGTCCTTGGTAATACATGCAATACCTATTAAAGTACTCAATCTTAGACACACAGAGGCCGACACACAATCACCAGCATAAACCCACTTGACAATAATTTAGCGCCATGGAAAAGAGGTAATCCTGGCTCAGGATGAGGTGCTGCTTCCACTGCAGATTATACAGATTCGATAGCTGCCTTTGGCGACTGTGGGATGTGTCCCGTTGTTATTGGCACTCTCGATTCTCGTGCCGGGAAACCCTTGTGCTTCCGTCCTGGCAGCTGCAACTGAAGAGATCACCTCTGACTCGTCCTTTATTCTTTATTTCTTTATTTAGATGATTTACCACAGTTGAAATGTCCAGGGTGGCTGCGTGGTGAGATAGCACTTTGAGAGCGAGAACCGGGCTTCAAGCATAAACTGTATGCAAATTGATGGCATTATTTGGCAGCTAGCCTCATAATGGGATACTTGATGGGTTGAATAAATTGCAATCACGCGGAACCCACCGGTTTGGCTCGGTGCCAGGAAAATAAAGGTGACATGCAGAGGAAGTACCCAGCTCGGCCGGCGTGTTTTCCTTAAGTTATTTATCACCAGGGTACTCTTGAAAAGAAAGGAAATAAATAAATAAACCTAACAGCACTCATCAGGAACTACAATCTCAGGCTCTCCAGGTGCCTCTGAGATTTAAAGCTTTACAAGGTAACTACTATAAACCTGTGAATGTTCTGCACCAGTAGCATTAAAGCATTCTTTTGAAGTTGACTTTAACTGCTGAGTGTCAGAATTGGAGAGGGAAGATATTTGCTGTGTCAAAGCAACCAGTGCTTGTATATTTTATGAATGTTCTGTTCTATTATGCTCTGTTCCTGCTAATTTTGCTCAAAGCAGAACTAAGGCAAACAGCACAGTGAGAGATCATTCTTTTTTGGACTTGCTTAAAACCTAATAGTAAGAGGTGTTTTCTCTTTATGAGGCTAACTTTTCTGTCAAACATAAAACCATAAAGAAAGCTTGTATATACAGTAACAGCATCAGTGATATTGTGAAGGTAGTGTCGATGTAGTTGTCACATATACGTGAGGAGCAGAGAATTGTATAAGAATCATTCTTTCCATGGCAGATGTCAAGTGCAGATAGAGTTGCAAAGGGAAGATATATTACTGGAAACTTTAGAAGTCTACCAGTAAACTTCCAGAATTTTGGTAACTTTCAAGTTTTGGGGGGGATTTTCTAAAATTACATGTAGTGGTCATTTTGGGTTACTTCATATTATCACACATCTGTAATTATCTCACTTCATATTATCACACTTCTGTAATTATCTCTGGCCCTCTGTGTGGTCTTATCACCTAAAATATATAAAATAAACAAATCATAATCTTTAAATAAAAAATAGAATGACAAAGCTGTAAACGTCATCTTAAATATAAAACATCAACTTAGTGAATACCAGTGTGTTTATTAATATGAGGGTTTCATGAAATATACTTCACTTTTATTTTATTTATTTATTTATTATGTCAGAGTTGAATATTTATTTGACTACATTTACTATTGTAAATGTATTGGGACAAAATTGGTGGCAGTTGTGAAAA
Organism: Salmo salar; assembly: GCF_965601325.2. Lineage (NCBI taxonomy): Eukaryota > Metazoa > Chordata > Actinopteri > Salmoniformes > Salmonidae > Salmo > Salmo salar. Next base: position 39,691,835 of record NC_138314.1, read on the forward strand.
AAAGTAAATAGTTGGAAGAGTTGCGGAGTTAATTGAAAGTAATGACATTGTTGATTAGATGTTTTCTTCATTAATCTTCTCTTGAACCATATGCTCTATCCACTAGAAACTCATGGACTATATAGACACAGATAGTATATATGAATACTTAAAAAAAAAAAAGTTATTGAAGTATAAATTACCACAGTTAGCATAGATTGCCATAGATGACCTATTAATTACCAAAATTACAGAAGATTACGGTAACTCTGATAAATTACTAATAGTTTTGCAACACTAGGCGAACACAAGTACTTTAGCACACATGTGGTAACGGAAACTATTAACACCCTCCTTTACCTTAGCCTCCTGATTGTTTTAGCAATTAAACTGAATGACAATCACACTCATAAATGTTACATTACAGGAGGAAATATCATGTTAACAAATGCTGGTCGATGACAAGTTATGAGGTCCTACCTACCACAATGATAATCATCCCGTGTATCTCTCCATACAGTTCACCTGGGATCGCGCTGTGGTGTTCTAGTCCTGAACAATATGACTACTAATGTAGTGTTATGGTGTTCCAGTCCTGAACAATATGACTACTAATGTAGTGTTGTGGTGTTCCAGTCCTGAACAATATGACTACTAATGTAGTGTTGTGGTGTTCCAGTCACTGAACAATGTGTCTACTGACGTCGTGTTAGGTGTTGACAGGCAGGGCTCCGCCAGCCAGCCAGCAGCGGGCTCTGCATCAATCGGCTCACTGACCTTGGACAGATTGGCCTTTTCTTCCCCTCCATTCAGAGTTAGGAGCAGAATGGTGTCTCCATTCAGAGTTAGGAGCAGAATGGTGTCTCTATTCAGAGTTAGGAGCAGAATGGTGTCTCCATTCAGAGTTAGGAGCAGAATGGTGTCTCCATTCAGAGTTAGGAGCAGAATGGTGTCTCCATTCAGAGTTAGGAGCAGAATGGTGTCTCCATTCAGAGTTAGGAGCAGAATGGTGTCTCCAGTCAGAGTTAGGAGCAGAATGGTGTCTCCATTCAGAGTTAGGAGCAGAATGGTGTCTCCATTCAGAGTTAGGAGCAGAATGGTGTCTCCAGTCAGAGTTAGGAGCAGAATGGTGTCTCCATTCAGAGTTAGGAGCAGAATGGTGTCTCCATTCAGAGTTAGGAGCAGAATGGTGTCTCCAGTCAGAGTTAGGAGCAGAATGGTGTCTCCAGTCAGAGTTAGGAGCAGAATGGTGTCTCCAGTCAGAGTTAGGAGCAGAATGGTGTCTCCAGTCAGAGTTAGGAGCAGAATGGTGTCTCCAGTCAGAGTTAGGAGCAGAATGGTGTCTCCAGTCAGAGTTAGGAGCAGAATGGTGTCTCCAGTCAGAGTTAGGAGCAGAATGGTGTCTCCATTCAGAGTTAGGAGCAGAATGGTGTCTCCAGTCGGAGTTAGGAGCAGAATGGTGTCTCCAGTCAGAGTTAGGAGCAGAATGGTGTCTCCAGTCAGAGTTAGCAGCATAATGGCCTCCCCAGTCACCTTTAGATATATTTACTAGCATTCCAACAGCCATGAAGGGCTCTTCACAGTGTTTCATGGCTTTTCCCCTTTGATTGGAAATCCACTTTGGGATGAGTGTCCTGTCTGCACTGTCAGGACCGTGCGGCTGACCTTAAAGGATGCTTTTTAGTGTGATGTGAACACCTTGACTGGCATAGTGATCACCTGACCGTCATAAAACAGCCATTCTCCTTGGACTCACTTTGGGAAAATATTTTCCAAGCTAGTTCTGTGTACTATGAGGTAAAAGCAGGAAGGGTAATGGTGTTGCCTGGGGAAACATGTTGAAGCCTAAGGAGCATGACTTTGATCGCCGCCTCCACTGTGTTTTACGTTGGAGCTGAGTTTAACAAATCACCCTACGTGTTCTCATTATTTCTCTCTCTCGCTCTCTATAAAGATGTATACTGTATACAGAATGAATTGTTTGAATCTATGTGCATGTAGAGAGAGAGAGAGAGAGAGAGCGAGAGAGAGAGAGAGAGAGAGAGAGAGAGAGAGAGAGAGAGAGAGAGAGAGAGAGAGAGAGAGAGAGAGAGAGAGAGAGAGAGAGCACTGGGAGTAGCAGCATTGGCTCTAGCCTGGCTGGAAATCAAAGGCAGACAAGGAGAACCTGGTGAAAATGGAGCAGCTGATTTGCTGTTCATAGCAGGGTGGCTTTGAACCGAGACGCAGGACTCCCCGATAAAAGTTTCATTACACTCTGGCTCATTTTCGAAAGATCAACATCCTATGACTGCGTCCTCCTGCCATAGCAATCTCTCTCTCCCTGGCAGGCCTTAGCTCTCCCCTGAAGTTATCTTTTTTCTTGCTCACACTGAGAATCCACCAAATAGTCTCCCTCGCTGTTATAATCCCCACCCAGCCGAGGATGAGCTGTCCGTCTGGGTTTTATTCAAGCTAATGTAATGGACAAGCATATCTGCACTCTTTTGCCATGTGAACATAAGGGGCTTTCATGTGAGACCGTTATGATCCAAATGGATTGTATTCACATCGATTCCCTACGTGGGACAGTGACCTTTTTGCTGTCCTATTTGAACCCCATCAGTCTGGCTATAGTGGCTGTAGCTATAGTAACACAAACTGTTTACAAATCGCCTAGCCATAGCAAATGGTATGCTAGCTTGCTGATTAGCTAGCTAAACAGACTTGAGACAAACTCAACATAGCAATTCTGAATTGGTTTTATTTCGAACACTATTACATCACACATGGACATTGTTATGCAAAAAGGTGAGCAGCATGCCAATCGCTGGTATTATCCATCCAACCCCAAGGAACAAGACCAGCTGGCTTTGAATGAATGGGCATCCATTGTTATGGCTTTGTCTAGGTAACAAATGCTTTCATACTCAAAAGCTCTAAAAAGCAGTCTCTAGCAGATTGATCCACATCCCTTTTTCCTAACGTGACAGCCCCTACTGGAGGGGACTTCTGTGATTTATGACTGTATACGTTACTGTCTAGATATGGTTCATGATTCCTTTAGTGTATGTCAGAAATGATGGACGGGTTCCATTGAATGTATCATATTGTGTCCCACCAAAATGGAAACAAGAGGATATGAATAGCAATCAGGAGACAATGGAGCAAGATCTTCGGGAGACCATGGGTGCATGATATTCAGGGGACCGAGAGCATGATGTTCAGGGGACTGAGAGCATGATGTTCAGGGGACTATGGGAGCATGATATTCAGGGGGACAATGGGAGCATGATTTTCAGGGGACCGAGAGCATGATGTTCAGGGGACTATGGGAGCATGATTTTCAGGGGACTATGGGAGCATGATGTTCAGGGGACTATGGGAGCATGATCTTCAGGGGACTATGGGAGCATGATGTTCAGGGGACTATGGGAGCATGATGTTCAGGGGACTGAGAGCATGATCTTCAGGGGACTATGGGAGCAGGATCTTCAGGGGACTATGGGAGCATGATCTTCAGGGGACAATGGGAGCAGGATCTTCAGGGGACTATGGGAGCATGATCTTCAGGGGACTATGGGAGGAGGATTTTCAGGGGACTATGGGAGCATGATCTTCAGGGGACTATGGGAGCATGATCTTCAGGGGACTATGGGAGCATGATCTTCAGGGGACTATGGGAGAAGGATCTTCAGGGGACTATGGGAGTGTGATAGGGAGCATGATGTTCAGGGGACATTTGGAAAATAATGAATGGGTGTGAAGACAGTAGATGGGCGTGATATGTGTTGCCTTTTGAATACATATGACACCTTCTTAGTATAGGTACGGTTCTGGGATATTGCTGTGAAAAGTCCCGAATTATACGAATAAAGACCTCCTTCTTTCATACTAATCCCCATATAATGTCAATATTTTTGTAAAGTAAAAAACATGAGCTGGCGAACACCAATATTTTTTTTGTGTGTGGAGGTAAACTATAAACTATAAAAATAAAGAGAGTCGCACACTCCATATATAAACTCCCAGTAATGTATTGGGTAAATTACCAATGTTTCGGCATCACTGTGCCTTCTTCAGGGTCAGAATATTTTAGTCAAAAACACCCAATTGGAAAAACCCAAAGCATTTCTTTTATCAAGGAAGAGACATGATAAGGAACTTCACTTTGTGGGCCTTCTCTTTTCTAACTACAAAACAATCACATGTGTTGTATGAAAACCAAACATACAGTCAAAGCACAGAAGAACATTTATTATTGTTCATTGAACAATAATACACAATACAATAACTGATATATACAGACAAGAGTACATAAAGTTAACATAGACAGGGGTATTATGAGTCAGAAGAAAATGTACATTTGTCAAAAGTATTTTTTGTAAGTGCTGCGTTTTTGTTTTTACATCAGTAAATAACTTCACCATGATGTTTCAGTTCTATTTTAAATAAATTAAAGAGGGGTTTGTTCTCCTCCCCAACTTCATCTTATGAATAAAGAATATTCCAAGAAATACAAGCAAATGAACTATGAAAATGAAAATCGGAGTACATTTAAGAATATTTAAACTACTCGACAATAGCAACAACATTTAAACAGAACAAACACAGCCTTCAGGCAATATGAGCTCATGTCAACTGAACATTTCCTTCATAAGACAGATAAACCCAGAGGATGGCACTGGATAGAGTGGGTGTCAAATATTTTATTAAGTCTTTGCTGAAGGGATTGAAATGCCTGGCACTTATTCCACATGCGAGCACAATGATCTGCGAGCTACAAGGATAAATGAGGCTAATTTTGAACAGGCTTCAATAAAGGCGAGGCTTCAGCTCTACAGATCCATCATGGAGCCGGGGCTGTCTTTTCTAGGCAGAGACTCCCCTTTCCCTCCCCTCCAGCGCCAAGGAAAGGTTTTGCATCAATACAGAGAACAAAACAGATGTGCTTTAGCCCTGTTTGAGCTGGCTGGCTGAGGAAATACTCACTCTACATACAGCACACATCTGTCTCCTTATGAAAATGTGAAGAATGGAAGAAAATAGAGTTGGAAAAAAAATTGTATACAGTGTACTTGCACTGGAAAGTCTGACTTGAATGTATGTTGTCTTGTGTGTGTGAAAAGTGAAATATCTTCCCTTGTCGAAAAAGTGAATTATGCACATCCATATCTGCCATTTGGCTGACATGAACCTCTTGTCTCTGTTGTCCTGGTCTTATTTTCAGGTGGTGAGGTTCCGTATACCACCCTGGCCACGAGGATGATGATGGGGGTATGGTGGCTCTTTGCTCTAATCGTCATCTCCTCCTACACGGCCAACCTGGCTGCCTTCCTCACCATCACCCGCATCGAGAACTCTATCCAGTAAGTACCACACCACTACTCCGGGTTGAAGTTTCCCCCAGGTACAGGTCTAGGATCAGCTTCCCCTCCCCCAATCCTAACCTTAACCATTAGTGGGGGAAATTCTAAACTAACCCCAGATCAGCATTTAAGGGCAACTTCATCCTATACCCACACCACCTCTGTCTTCATCATTGAGTGAAAACTGTCACACAGTATCAGAAATATTTTACAGGCCAGGGTTGTTAAAATAAGAAAGGACGATATTTGTTTCAACATTTAATTGGGACTAGACTGTTGGTTAATGTGGTTTCTTCAACCCACATGCTCATTATGTTACAGACCTTGATGTTGGATACATTGCCATTTAGGATCTGTTATGTTGGATACATTTCCATTCAGGATCTGTTATGTTGGATACATTTCCATTCAGGATCTGTTATGTTGGATACATTTCCATTCAGGATCTGTTACGTTGGATACATTTCCATTCAGGATCTGTTATGTTGGATACATTTCCATTCATGATCTGTTATGTTGGATACATTTCCATTCAGGATCTGTTTTGTTGGATACATTTCCATTCATGATCTGTTATGTTGGATACATTTCCATTCAGGATCTGTTACGTTGGATACATTTCCATTCAGGATCTGTTATGTTGGATACATTTCCATTCAGGATCTGTTATGTTGGATACATTTCCATTCATGATCTGTTTTGATGGATACATTTCCATTCATGATCTGTTATGTTGGATACATTTCCATTCAGGATCTGTTATGTTGGATACATTTCCATTCATGAACTGTTATGTTGGATACATTTCCATTCATGATCTGTTATGTTGGATACATTTCCATTCAGGATCTGTTATGTTGGATACATTTCCATTCAGGATCTGTTATGTTGGATACATTTCCATTCAGGATCTGTTATGTTGGATACATTTGTGGGTATAGTACATATTACATGTTTGTGAAATTGAAATTCAACTCAGCACCGTGTGTGTGTGTGTGTGTGTGTGTATGTGTGTGTGTGTGTGTTCTCTGGCTTACTATCCATCTGTCAGACCTGTGCTGGTCTCCAGGGCACAGACACACACTGATGCACAAGACATGTACACATACAATAGATTTACCTTTACCCAGGCATACATACACACACACACACACACACACACACACACACACACACACACACACACACACACACACACACACACACACACACACACACACACACACACACACACACACACGCACACACACACACACACACACATTCACATTCACACACCGCACAGGACCTCACACTGCAGTTGACAGAGTGCGTATATAAATGAATCCCTGTGGGATCCACTGGACACAGACATCAGTTCAATGTTTAGTTTTGATTTACATTTGCTTGAGATGTCAACTAACTTGAATTCAACGTAAAATCAACGAAAAATGCAAATCCAATCCGTTTTCCAGGTTGATTTAATGTCATCACATGACTTTTTTTTTGCCCGGTGGGGTAGTACTCTTCTCTCTGTATAAACCAGGCAGCCTTCTGTTTTTGGAAAGATGGAGCGTCTGTCATCCCCCCTCCAGGGGCCAGTGAGGGCCTACGTTTTCTATTGTGTGTGGCACAAATCAGATCTATCATCCTGCAGGTGACGTCACCTGTGGCGGGTAACTGCTTTACGAGGACTCCATTGAGGACTCTATGGTGGTTTAGGAAGACTAAACTTTGTGCACTGTGCAACGCTAAAAGAAGACGAGTTGAGTCAACAGTTAGTAACACTCCTCAACCTCCCACGCATGTCTTTAGTAAGCATTTAGTAAGCCATCTCTCTTTTTGCCGTCTCGTCTTCATGACGCGTAAATCCCCACCGCTCATTGGGCTAATCAGATTCCAGAATGCCTAGCAGTGATATAGTTAATTGTGCTTTGCAAGAATATCTGATCTCGCTGCTCGATCTCATGAGAGAGAGAGAGAGAGAGAGAGAGAGAGAGAGAGAGACTCCCCCTTTTATTTTTCTACTTGCATGAGATGTCATTAATGAGTCCTTCTCAGATTGCGCCGTTCTACTTCTATGCAGCTAATTAGGATTTCCATAAATTTCAATGTATTATCTTTAATGTGTAGACTCTTCTGGGGTCATTACTGGAATAATTAGAGCCTAAATTCCACACCCAGGGGCCTGTTGTTTTAAAGAGGAGGGATGTGCTGCCTCAGTCAGGAAACCTTGCAAGATTTATGTAATGTGCTTTGAAGGGGGGGGGGGGGGGGGACTCTGATTTTGTAATTAGGTGGTCTGATAAAAGTTTGATTACCATTTCACTGAGTTTGGGAAGTGGAGCTCTCGCATCTCTACCTTCTTTAGTCCTCATTCACATTTCAATCTATCTCTATCTAAAGATAAGGGCTCTATAGGAAAGAGCCATATAGATTGTCTTAATAGCTATTTGCTTTGGCATCTCAGTATAGCTCATTGAGTCAGTGAAGCAGAATGGCTTGGCACAGTGACAAGAAAAAAGATACATATTTTGAAGTAATAATACTCTGAAGTAGGGCTGTGGAGGTCATGAAATTTTGTCGGCCGGTGATTATCAAGCAAATAACTGCCGGTCTCATGGTGATTGACCATTAATTCAAATAAACACTGAGGAGGACATTTGGAACGTCCACATATTAAAAAGGTATAATAAATCCATTTAATATAGCCTTACAACATCACAGGAAATCCATTATTTATTTTAGACGGGTCGAAAGATACATGATGAAGTCTATCAAGTCTATTTCAGAAGAACAGAATAGCATACTCTTGAGTTGTCCTTATGTTAGGTCCTGATCTGGCTATGCCATAATATGGCTGTGGCCTACACCAGTTCATTTAGCGGACAAGATTTGCTTATAATTTCGTGGCATTATTTTGAATTATTATATTGTATGAAGAATACAATTGAACATAGCTAAATAAAATAGAAAGGATATTTTCTCCAAATGATTTCCAAGGAAGTGCACACATGCAGCTATTCTGTGTTGAGAGGTTAACTATATGCTTCATTTAGAGTTATTTATGCAACTTTAGTTGTGATACAAACGTTGGGCTATATGTTTAGATTTTTAATACATTCTAAGGGTGTATGATATGACTCTAATGATGATTTGAAAAAAGTTGCATTGAAGGCATGAGCTCAGATTTGGGTTTTCTGCGCAGGCTGCACACACTTTATCAGTCTCTCATTCACAATTATACAAGCACTTGATAATATTCTCACCAGGCCTCGAATTTCTCGTCGGCATCCCCCTTGTGTGGCCATAATGCCCCCTAAGAAATCCATGACTTTTGCAGTCAAAGCGGCATTTGTGCCCTTAAGCTGATTATAATCATTGTAATTCCCTTCTCCCAACTGCCTTGCTCCAAAGCACCTCTCACTCACATACATGGCTCTCTCAGATATCTCAATTCTTATTAGCCAATGCCCATCACTTGATCGTGTCCTTCTCGCAGCTAAGTAGGCTACAAGTGAAGACAGAAACATCGGAGAGGCAACTGCAAGGCGAATATTGAAGATGTTAAAGGAACTGGCCACATTTACTTTTCGTCAGCCAACAAGATGAGTAACGAACCGCAAAAAGCAGTAGCCTATGTCAATCTACTATCCCCCATTGTACAAAAGTTGACATATTCTATTGGTCAACTTCGTCTTCCGTGCAAGAAATAAATATTCCAAACATATGCTGGAACAGTTGTGGGATGCGATAGATCCCAAATTAATACAACCTCTAGCATCAAAAAAAAACTTTTATTAGCAATGAGGCTGATGCAACAGATCAGAAAGTTTAGCTTAAAATGTTGATAAACTATTAGGCAGTGGTGAAAAATGTACCCAATTGTCATACTTGAGTAAAAGTAAAGATACCTTAATTACTCAAGTAAAAGTGAAAGTCACCCAGTAAAATACTACTTGAGTAAAAGTGAAAAGTATTTGGATTTAAATATACTTAATTATCAAAAGTAAATGTAATTGCTCAAAAGTAAAAGTATAAATCATTTAAAATTCCTTATATTAAGCAAACCAGATGGCACAATTGTTCTTGTTTTTTTAATTTACGGATAGCCAGGGGCACACTCCAACACTCACACATCCTTTACAAACAAAGCATTTGTGTTTAGTGAGCCCACCAGATCAGAGGCAGTAGGGATGACCAGGGATGTTCTCTTGATAAGTGTGTGAATTGGACCATTTTCTGTCCTGCTAAGCATTCAAAATGTAATGAGTACTTTGGTGTCAGGAAAAATTTGTGGAGTAAAAAGTACATTATTTTCTTTAGGAATATAGTGAAGTAAAAGTTGTCAGAGATATAAATAGTAAAGTACAGATGGACTAAAAAACTACTTAAGTAGTACTTTAAAGTATTTCTACTGAAGTAATTTACACCACTGCTATTAGGCTATTTCTTCACATTATAAGCGCAACAATGCGCACAAGGCAGTACGCTATAAGCGTGAATGTTCCAAAATGCAATCAATTAGTGGGAAAAGACTGTTCTCAAAAGTGACCACAAATGCATTAATGCATGTATTATGAAGGTCCATTTTTATGGTGAAAATGATCTTCCCCAAACTTGAAACTCAAACGTGACCTATGTATCCCATTTATTCTCTACACCGGTTGTAAAGCGGATTAATATGCTTAATTTTTATATGTTATTTGGCCACTTTAGTTGTGATACAAACCTTATCTAAACATATAGGCCTATGGGCTAGGCTACATGACATGTGTGACTATGATTTGAAAAAGTCGCAAAAGAAAAAAGGCATGCGCTGTTTCTTGCCCTACTGTACACCCTGGGCATCATTCACAAGTGATAATACATCATTCACAAGTGATAATACATCATTCACAAGTGACTGGCTAATATTGTCACCCATTAGACTCTTAATATAATCTTGTCTTTGCATATACTAAATAATATGTGTGAAATTAGTTTTGATTTAGAATGGACCATTATCATGCACCTTGCCAACCAAGTAGGCTATACTCCTGTTGTAAAGCCAAGCAATGTGCTTAATATGAGGAAATTTGAGAAGTAAATTTAGCAGGTCTAGCCTATAGAAATCTGATGGGATCCTCCTCTTTTTAATAGAGGCCATTAAAACAGTTTTTTCAGGCAATTGCATAGCCTTTAGAAATGTTGCGCAACATGAGCTCATGGAGTGTTTGATTAGATTTTCGAAAACATTTGTATTGATGTCAGAGTGATTAGAGAGACAATAGAGTGCTGAGTACCAGGCAGTTATCAAGTTTGGTAGGCTACTGATGACCATCAGTAGCAAGTAGAGCTTGGAGAAGCCTAGTTACCATGACTAAACGGTCACATGGAATTTGACTGCAGTCATGACTTGTTACTGCCGGTGTGGCAGTAATACAGTCACCATAACAGCCCTACTCTGAGATCTATCTGGGTATGAAATAACAAATGATTGTTCAAAACTGAGTTTTGTGGACGATTGTTTTTGTTTGTGAATCCTGTAGGAGGAGAGTGGAGCTGAAGCAGCAGAGCAGGGTCGGAACAGAACGTGTGAACAGTAGATAGATAGGACTTCGTAGACACTGTGTGCGGATTGATAAAAGAGGAGAGATGGAGGACTGTAGATTTGGTACAGAAAAAAGAAAAAGAGAGAGAATAGAAGAGATGAGCGAGATGAGATGTAGCAGAAGGATGAGTATGAGGATGGAGGGATGCACTGAGGGAAAAAGTTATTTAGAGGATGTAGCACTCTCTGTCTCTCTCGCTCTCTGTCATACCACAGATGTCATATTTTCTGCTTTACTACAGACGGCAATAAAATACCTGAGCGGTTTCCTTCCTCTCCGGCAACTGAGTTAGGAAGGACGCTTGTATCTTTGTAGTGACTGGGTGTGTTGATACACCATCCAAAGTGTAATTAATAACTTCACCATGCTCAAAGGGATATTCAATGTGTGCTTTTTTTACCCATCTATCAATATGTGCCCGTTCTTTGCGAGGCATTGGAAAACCTCCTGGTCTTTGTCGTTGAATCTGTGTTTAAAATTCACTGCTCGACAGGGATCTTACAGATAATTGCATGTATGGTGCACACTATTATTGCATACAGATTCCATGCAACTTATTATGTGACTTGTTCAGAACGTATTTAGGCTTGCCATAACAAAGGGGTTGAATACTTGACTCGACATTTCAGCTTTTCATTTTTAATAATAAAGTATTATTAGTATCATTCCACTTTGACATTATGGGGTATTGTGTGTAGGTCAGTGAATGTTTTTTTTCTACATTTAGTCCATTTTAAATTCAGGCTGTAACACAACAACATGTGGAAAAAGTCAAGGGGTGTAAATACTTTCTGAATGCACTGTATATATACACAGGGTACCCGTTCCGAGTCGATGTGTCACGGCTTTCTTCGTCGGAGGACGATATAGCGAAATCGTCGCCTGAAAAGGTGGACCAATATGCAGCAGAGTTGGTGTTCATTTTCTTAATTTATTAACGAACGTTGAACACAAAAAAAAATAACAAGAAAACAATAAGCACGACAAATGACAGTTTTGCAGGCTCACAAAAACACGCAATGCAAAAACAATCTCCCACAAATACAAGACAAACACACCCAACTAATATAGGACTTCCAATCAAAGGCAACACCAAACAGCTGCCTTCAATTGGAAGTCCACCCCAATTAACTCAACATAGAAACACACTCACTAGACTACACATAGAAATACATAAACATAGACCATAACTCAAAACCCGGAAATAATAAATCAAACGCCCTCCTAACTAACACACCACCCTGAACCACATAAAACAAATACCCTCTGCCACGTCCTGACCAAACTACAATAACTATTAACCCTTATACTGGCCAGGACGTGACAGTACCCCCCCCCCCCCCCCCCTTAAAGGTGCTAACCCCGGAAGCACCTTAAAAAAAAATAAAAAAACACACAACCCCAAACAACAAAACAAAATTTCCCCTCTACTAAAAGGGAGGGAAGGGAGGGTGGCTGCCGTCAACGACGGCACTGTGCTACACCCCCCCTCCCCAACCCACCTATATCAGGAGGTGGCTCCGGTTCTGGCCGTTCCAGGCAGTCGGGCCACTCTGGCAGCTCGGGGCAGCCTGGCAGCTCGGGGCAGTCTGGCAGCTCGGGGCAGTCTGGCAGCTCGGGGCAGTCTGGGCAGTCTGGCAGCTCGGGACAGTCTGGGCAGTCTGGCAGCTCGGGACAGTCTGGGCAGTCTGGCAGCTCGGGACAGTCTGGGCAGTCTGGCAGCTCGGGACAGTCTGGCCAGTCTGGCAGCTCGGGGCAGTCTGGCCAGTCTGGCAGCTCGGGGCAGTCTGGTGACTGTTGACTGGCGGGCAGCTCTGGTGACTGTTGACTGGCGGGCAGCTCTGTTGACTGGCGGGCAGCTCTGGTGACTGTTGACTGGCGGGCAGCTCTAGTGACTGTTGACTGGCGGGCAGCTCTGGTGACTGTTGACTGGCGGGCAGCTCTAGTGACTGTTGACTGGCGGGCAGCTCTAGTGACTGTTGACTGGCGGGCAGCTCTAGTGACTGTTGACTGGCGGGCAGCTCTGGTGACTGTTAACCTCTTGGGGCTAGGTGGGACGCTAGCGTGCCACCCGTGGTGCACTCCATCAACAGCAGGTGCATTTCAAGAGCGGCAAATTTGAATCCAAATAAATGTCAAAATTCAAATTTTTCAAAAATACAACTATGTTACAGCATTTGAAAGATAAACATCTCCTTAATCTAACCACGTTTTACGATTTCAAAAAGGTTTTACGGCGAAAGCATAAATTTAGAGTATGTTAGGACAGTACATTTACAAGAGTTGTGTGTAATGTTTTGTCAAGTCAAAGACAGGGTCACCAATACCATAAAACCAGCTAAAATGATGCACTAACCTTTTACAATCTCCATCAGATGACACTCCTAGGACATTATGTTAGACAATGCATGCATTTTTAGTTCTATCAAGTTCATATTTATATACAAAAACAGCGTTTTACTATGGCATTGATGTTGAGGAAATCGTTTCCCTCCAATAACCGGCAGTCAAGTCAGCGTCAGAAATTAAATAATTAAAATTAGAAAACATTGGTAAAATATTATATTGTCATTTAAAGAATTATAGATTTACATCTCTTGAACGCAATCAACTTGCCAGATTTAAAAATAACCTTACTGGAAAATCACACTTTGCAATAATCTGAGCACTGCGCCCAGAAAAATACGCGTTGCGATACAGACTAGACGTCATGTTGGGGAGATCTAAAATCGAAAATACTATGTAAATAATCCATTACCTTTGATTCTCTTCATCAGATGTCACTTCCAGGTATCACAGGTCCATAACGAATGTAGTTTTGTTCAAAAAAGCTCATCATTTATGTCCAAAAATCTCCGTCTCGTTAGCACATGATGTAAGCCAGCCGGACTTCTCGTCATGAACGAGGGGAAAAAATATATTTCCGTTTGTTCAAACATGTCAAACGTTGTATAGCATAAATCATTAGGGCCTTTTTTAACCAGAACATGAATAATATTCAAGGTGGACGAATGCATACTCTTTTATAACGTATTGGAACGAGGGTACCCAACATGAACTAGCGCGCCAGGTGTCTAATGGGACATCACCGTTCCATGGCTCTTGTTCGGTCAGATCTCCCTCCAGAAGACTCAAAACACTTTGTAAAGGCTGGTGACATCTAGTGGAAGCAATAGGAAGTGCCAAAATATTCCTAAACCCCTGTGTTTTTCAATGGGATAGGTTTAAAGTCAATACAACACATCAGGTATCCACTTCCTGTCAGAAAATGTCTCAGGGTTTTGCCTGCCAAATGAGTTCTGTTATACTCACAGACACCGTTCAAACAGTTTTGGAAACTTTAGAGTGTTTTCTATCCATATATAATAAGTATATGCATATTCTAGTTACTGGGTAGGATTAGTAACCAGATTAAATCGGGTACATTTTTTTTATCCAGACGTGCAAATGCTGCCCCCTAGCCCCAACAGGTTAACTGGCGGACAGCTCTGGTGACTGTTGACTGGCGAGGCTGGGTTTACGCACTTGAAGCCTGGTGTGTGGTGCTGGTACTGGGCGTACCAGATTGGGAACACGCACCTCCAGGCTAGTGCGGGGAGCGGGAACAGGACGAGTCGGACTGGTCATACGCTCCTCCATATAACCACGGGTAGCTGGCTTCCGGCTCTTCCTAGGCCTAGCCAAACTACCCGTGTGCCCCCCCCAAAAAAATTATTGGGGGTGCCTCTGGTGCTTATACGCCAGTCATGTCCCTCGGAAACGTTCCCGGTCCATACCAGCCTTACTCCATGGGCCTTCTCCGGGCCATAACCTGCTCCCATGTCCATCTCTCCCGATTGTCCAAATCACAATTCCTCTGCTCCTTCCTCTGCTGCTTGGTCCTGGTTTGGTGGGAGATTCTGTCACGGCTTTCTTCGTCAGAGGACGATATAGCGAAATCGTCGTCTGAAAAGGTGGACCAATATGCAGCAGAGTTGGTGTTCATTTTCTTAATTTATTAACGAACGTTGAACACGAAAAAAAAAAAAGAAAACAATAAGCACGATAAATGACAGTTTTGCAGGCTCACAAAAACACGCAATGCAAAAACAATCTCCCACAAATACAAGACAAACACACCCAACTAATATAGGACTTCCAATCAAAGGCAACACCAAACAGCTGCCTTCAATTGGAAGTCCACACCAATTAACTCAACATAGAAACACACTCACTAGACTACACATAGAAATACATAAACATAGACGATAACTCAAAACCCGGAAATAATAAATCAAACGCCCTCCTAACTAACACACCACCCTGAACCACATAAAACAAATACCCTCTGCCACATCCTGACCAAACTACAATGACTATTAACCCTTATACTGGCCAGGACGTGACACGATGTGCATTGGTACGAGGTAATTGAGGTAGATATGTGCAAATAACTAGGAATAAAGTGACAGATAATAAACAGTAGCAGCAGCGTATGTGATGAATCAAAAAAGTTAGTGCAAAAAGGGGTCAATGCAGACAGTCCGGGTAGCTATTTGGTTTACTATTTAACAAACTATTTAGCCGTCTTATGTCTTGGGGGTAGAAGCTGTTCCCTGTTTGTTCCAGACTTGGTTCATTATTACCGCTTGCGGTGGGTGTGGTAACAGAGTGAACAGTCTATGACTAGGGTGGCTGGAGTCTTTGAAAAATTTTTGGGCTTTCCTCTAACACCGCCTGGTATAGAGTTCCTGGATGGCAGGGAGCTCGGCCCCAGTGATGTACTGGGCTGTACGCACTACCCGCTGTAGCGCCTTCCGGTCGGATGACAAGCAGTTGCCATACCAAGTGGTGATGCAGCCAGTCAAGATGCTCTCAATGGTGCAGCTGCAGACATTTTTGAGGATCTGATGGCCTATGCCAAATCCTTTCAGCCTCCTGAGGGGAAGAGGCATCATGCCCTCTTCATGACTGTGTTGGTGTGTGTGGACCATGCTAGATCCTTAGTGATTTGGACACCAAGGAACTTGAAGCTCTCGACCCGCTCCACTACAGCCCTGTCAATGTGAGTGGGGGCGTGCTTGGCCCACCATTTCCTGTAGTCTACGATCAGTTTGTTTGTCTTGCGGACATTGACTGAGAGGTTGTTGTTCTGGCACCACACTGCCAGGTCTCTGACCTCTATATAGGCTGTCTCATCGTCGTCGGTAATCAGGCCTACCACCGTTGTGTTGTCGGCAAACTTAATGATGGTGTTGGAGTCCTGCGCGGCTGCACAGCCTTGGGTCAACAGGAAGTACAGAAGGGGACTAAGCACGCACACTTGGGGGTGGCTCGTCAGGATGTCCAGGAACCAGTTTCAGAGGGAAGTGTTCAGTTCCAGGGTCCTTAGCTTAGTGATGAGCTTGGAGGGTACTACTGTGTTAAATGCTGAGCTGTAGTCAATGAACAGCATTCTCATATAGGAGTTCTTCTTATCCATGTGTAAAAGGGCAGTGTGGAGTGCGGTAGAGATTGCGCCGTCTGTGAATCTGTTAAGGAGATATGCGAATTGGAGTGGGTCCAGGCTAATAGTGTTGATGTGAGACATGACCAGCCTTTCAAAGCATGTCATCTCTACAGACGTGAGTGCTACGGGTTGATAGTCATTTAGACAGGTTACCTTGGCATTCTTGGGCACAGGGACTATGGTGGTCTGCTTGAAACATGTAGGTATTACAGACTGGGTCAGGGAGAGGTTGAAAATGTCAGTGAAGACACTTGCCAGCTGGTCAGCGCATGCTCTGAGTACGTTTCCTGGTAATCCGTCTGAATGTTAACCTGTTTAAAGGTCATACTCAAATCGGCTATGGAGAGCATGATCACACAGTCGTCCTGAACAGCTGTTACTGTCATGCATGGTTCAGTGTTGCTTGCCTCGAGCATAGAAGGCATTTAGCTTATCTAGTAGGCTTGCGTCACTGGGCATTTTGCGGCTGGGTTTCCCTATATAATCTGTGATCATTTGCGAGCCCTCCCACAGCCGACAAGCATCAGAGCCAGTGTAGTAGGATTCGATCTTGTCCTGTATTGACGCTTTGCCTGTTTTATGGTTTGTCGGACACTGCTACCATGATTACAGATAGTCCTGAATGAATCATGAATAATGATGAGTGAGAAAGTTACAGACATATCATATCCCCAAGACATTTTAACCTCTCACCATTACAATAACAGGGGTGGTTAGTATTTTTGAACAGGTATGACATGTGTGTGTCTGTAACTTTCTCACTCATGATTAATCACAATTCATTCATGATTATCTGTAATCATGGTAGCATTCACATTAATGTAGAAGTGTAAAGAAACAAATTCTATTCTTACTTACAATAAAAGTCACTACAAAATGACCCAATATATTATTTACCATTCATTTCTATTGGGCACAAAATAGTCTGAAACACAACCAAAACAAACAGCAAATGCATCCAACAAGTGTGTAGAGTCACAATCTTGATGTAGTCATCGGAAAAGGGGGATACCTAGTCAGTTGTACAAATGAATGCATTCAACTGAAATGTGTCTTCCACATTTAACCCAACCCCTCTGAATCAGAGAGGTGCGAGGGGCTGCCTTAGTCAACATCCACGTCATCGGTGCATGGGTAACAGCGGGTTAACTGCCTTTCTCAGGGGCAGAACGACATATTTTACTTTGTCAGCTTGGGGATTCGATCCAGCAACCTTTCGGTTACTGGCCCAACGCTCCCACCCGCCAGGCTACTTGCTGCCCCATTGCGTGCAATAAATATGATACCAAACACGTTTTACTACTTTAATACACATAAGTTAATTTGTCCCAATATGGGGGAACTATGTACAAAAAGTGCTGTAATATCTAAACGGTTCCCGATATGGATAAAAATGCTCTCAAATTAAAGCTGACATTCTGCACTTTAACCTCATATTTATTGTATAATTTCAAATCCAGAGCCAAAACATCAGAAAATACTTTTGGAGCTCACTGTATGTCATTGTGTCTCAATGTAATCAAGGTATAAAATTATTGTTATTTTCAAATCTAATCTCATTTTGGGCTTTGTTACGAACGCCTCAAGAAAGAGGGAACGCAACACCCTGCTACAACTCAACTCTCCGTGGAGTGAAAGATGACTGGGACTGTAGGTGCGAGTAAGGATGACAAAAGGCAGAGAATTTACCGTTTACAGGGAATTTATTCCTTCACACGGTAAATTTGGGGAAAAGGGGCTGGACGGAACCAAAGCAAAGAAAGTAAATGTCAAAGCCCCCTCTCCTACCTTACCTGCCTACCCACTACTTACCTAACTAGCACCACCTGGTGACCTACCCACTACTTACCTAACTAGCACCACCTGGTGACCTACCCACTACTTACCTAACTAGCACCACCTGGTGACCTACCCACTACTGACCTAACTAGCACCACCTGGTGACCTACCCACTACTTACCTAACTAGCACCACCTGGTGACCTACCACTACTTACCTAACTAGCACCACCTGGTGACCTACCCACTACTGACCTAACTAGCACCACCTGGTGACCTACCCACTACTGACCTAACTAGCACCACCTGGTGACCTACCCACTACTGACCTAACTAGCACCACCTGGTGACCTACCCACTACTTACCTAACTAGCACCACCTGGTGACCTACCCACTACTGACCTAACTAGCACCACCTGGTGACCTACCCACTACTTACCTAACTAGCACCACCTGGTGCACTAAGCAAAATACAGGGGATGGTCCGCCCAGGAACTACTACGGGTTATGTATGCCCGCAGGCCTCTTGCCTAAGCACTCCCTAGGTGCCTTCCCCTTCCCCCTGGGAACAAATGAAACAGAATAATCCAAACGTA
The DNA here is from genome assembly GCF_965601325.2 of Salmo salar. Classification (NCBI taxonomy): domain Eukaryota; kingdom Metazoa; phylum Chordata; class Actinopteri; order Salmoniformes; family Salmonidae; genus Salmo; species Salmo salar. Next base: position 39,710,598 of record NC_138314.1, read on the forward strand.
ATTAAACAATTTCAAGAATCAAAAACACTGCGTCCAATTGACACACATACACAGGACATACCAATCAGCTCTCTCCCAGCAACAACCACAGGACATACCAATCAGCTCTCTCTCAGCAACAACCACAGGACATAACCATCAGCTCTCTCTCAGCAACAACCACAGGACATACCAATCAGCTCTCTCTCAGCAACAACCACAGAACATACCAATCCAGCTCTCTCTCTCAGCAACAACCACAGGACATACCAATCAGCTCTCTCTCAGCAACAACCACAGAACATACCAATCAGCTCTCTCTCAGCAACAACCACAGGACATACCAATCAGCTCTCTCTCAGCAACAACCACAGAACATAACCATCAGCTCTCTCTCTCAGCAACAACCACAGGACATACCAATCAGCTCTCTCTCAGCAACAACCACAGAACATAACCATCAGCTCTCTCTCTCAGCAACAACCACAGGACATACCAATCAGCTCTCTCTCAGCAACAACCACAGGACATACCAATCAGCTCTCTCTCAGCAACAACCACAGAACATAACCATCAGCTCTCTCTCTCAGCAACAACCACAGGACATACCAATCAGCTCTCTCTCAGCAACAACCACAGAACATAACCATCAGCTCTCTCTCTCAGCAACAACCACAGAACATACCAATCAGCTCTCTCTCAGCAACAACCACAGAACATAACCATCAGCTCTCTCTCTCAGCAACAACCACAGGACATACCAATCAGCTCTCTCTCAGCAACAACCACAGAACATACCAATCAGCTCTCTCTCAGCAACAACCACAGAACATACCAATCAGCTCTCTCTCAGCAACAACCACAGGACATACCAATCAGCTCTCTCTCAGCAACAACCACAGAACATAACCATCAGCTCTCTCTCTCAGCAACAACCACAGGACATACCAATCAGCTCTCTCTCTCAGCAACAACCACAGAACATAACCATCAGCTCTCTCTCTCAGCAACAACCACAGAACATACCAATCAGCTCTCTCTCAGCAACAACCACAGAACATAACCATCAGCTCTCTCTCTCAGCAACTCCAATTAGCAATGGGGCCGACCAATCAGCTGCTTGGGGGAATTTCAGGAAGCCATCCTGAAACACACATACAAAACCACACACAGAAACTGTGTGGTCGATTTGCAGTGTAAAAATAATAATAATAATTTTCAGCCCGACCATTCGCTCAGACAAAAATCGTCCCGTGGCTGAATCTAGTTCCCTGCCTAGAAAATGTGTTAGCTTCCTGTACAAATTATCTCTAAAGACAGTCACAAAGGGAATAATCAAGTGATGTTAAGTCCATTTCCTTGTTCAATGAGCAGCTCGGCTAAAGGTAATTGGTAGTGGGACAAACAAAAACACACGCCAAGATTACAGAGGAGCTGAAGAGGGATGCCTTAATAGATGTTCAGGTTTAGACGCCAAACTGATAAGCTTTGTCCTAAACTGCACCGTATTCCCTATCTAATGCACTACTTTTAACTAGAGCCCTATGGGCCCTGGTCAATTGCAGTGCACTACATAGCAAGCAGGGGGCCATTTGGGACCGTGGTCTGCCACTCCCGCACCCACCCCACCATCACCCTCACCCTCCCTATCTCCATGTACCTACACATTACTTAAGGAGAATCTCCCCTTAAACATTTGGCGGCAAAGATCATTAAAACTTTCAAAGGGGTTTGAGAGTAGCTGGAGAGAGTGGGGGGATGGATTGAGGGAGTGAAAGGGGGGGGAGTATGCTTATGTAACAGTATTCAATAGTAATCCTCTTAAGGTAAAATATCTCCCCAAAATATAAATAACTTGTATTAAGCAAATTTTTTGGTTAAAATAAGCACATCTGCCAATGATGTTAAAGAATTTAGCTTGGTAAGAAAAATGTAGCTTGGTAAGTGAAATATCACTCAATTAAGATATTTAGGTTTGCTTAGATTTCACTTTTTGCAGCGTAAAATTCTTGACAGCCTTAATAATGACAGAAGAGTCATAGTAGTGATGGTGACAACAGAAGAGTCATGGTAGTGATGGTAACAACAGAAGTGTTATAGTAGTGATGGTATCAACAGAAGTGTTATAATAGTGATGGTAACAACATAAGATTAATACTAGTGATGGTAACAGCATAAGTTTTATAGTAGTGATGGTAACAACAGAAGAGTCATAGTAGTGATGGTAACAACAGAAGTGTTATAGTAGGGATGGTAACAACAGAAGTGTCATAGTAGTGATGGTATCAACAGAAGAGTCATAGTAGTGATGGTAACAACAGAAGTGTTATAGTAGTGATGGTATCAACAGAAGTGTTATAATAGTGATGGTAACAACATAAGATTAATACTAGTGATGGTAACAGCATAAGTTTTATAGTAGTGATGGTAACAACAGAAGAGTCATAGTAGTGATGGTGACAACAGAAGAGTCATAGTAGTGATGGTGACAACAGAAGAGTCATGGTAGTGATGGTAACAACAGAAGAGTCATAGTAGTGATGGTAACAACAGAAGAGTCATAGTGGTGATGGTAACAACAGAAGAGTCATAGTGGTGATGGTAACTACAAAAGAGTCATAGTAGTGATGGTAACAACAGAAGAGTCATAGTAGTGATGGTAACAACAGAAGTGTTATAATAGTGATGGTAACAACATAAGATTAATACTAGTGATGGTAACAGCATAAGTTTTATAGTAGTGATGGTAACAACAGAAGAGTCATAGTAGTGATGGTAACAACAGAAGTGTTATAGTAGTGATGGTATCAACAGAAGAGTCATAGTAGTGATGGTAACAACAGAAGTGTCATAGTAGTGATGGTATCAACAGAAGAGTCTTAGTAATGATGGTAACAACAGACGATTAATAGTATTGATGGTAACAACAGACATTTAATAGTAGTGATGGTAACAACATATGTTTAATAGTAGTTATGGTAACAACAGAAGCTTTATAGCAGTGATGGTAACAACAGACATTTAATAGTAGTGATGGTAACAACATAAGTGTTATGGTAGTGATGGTAACAACAGAAGAGTCATAGTAGTGATGGTAACCACAGAAGAGTCATAGTAGTGATGGTAACCACAGAAGAGTCATAATAGTGATGGTAACAACAGAAGTGTTATGGTAGTGATGGTAACAACAGAAGAGTCATAGTGGTGATGGTAACAACAGAAGAGTCATAGTGGTGATGGTAACAACAGAAGAGTCATAGAAGTGATGGTAACAACAGAAGTGTTATGGTAGTGATGGTAACAACAGAAGAGTCTTAGTAGTGATGGTAACAACAGAAGTGGCATAGTAGTGATGGTAACAACAGAAGAGTCTTAGTAGTGATGGTAACTACAGAAGAGTCATAGTAGTGATGGTAACAACAGAAGAGTCTTAGTAGTGATGGTAACAACAGAAGTTCTATAGTAGGGATGGTAACAACAGAAGAGTCATAGTATTGATGGTAACAACAGACATTTAATAGTAGTGATGGTAACAACATATGTTTAATAGTAGTGATGGTAACAACAGAAGCTTTATAGCAGTGATGGTAACAACAGACATTTAATAATAGTGATGGTAACAACATAAGATTAATACTAGTGATGGTAACAGCATAAGTTTTATAGTAGTGATGGTAACAACAGAAGAGTCATAGTAGTGATGGTAACAACAGAAGAGTCATAGTAGTGATGGTATCAACAGAAGAGTCATAGTAGTGATGGTAACCACAGAAGAGTCATAATAGTGATGGTAACAACAGAAGTGTTATGGTAGTGATGGTAACAACAGAAGAGTCATAGTAGTGATGGTAACTACAGAAGAGTCATAGTAGTGATGGTAACAACAGAAGAGTCATAGTAGTGATGGTAACAACAGAAGTGTTATGGTAGTGATGGTAACAACAGAAGCTTTATAGCAGTGATGGTAACAACAGACATTTAATAGTAGTGATGGTAACAACAGAAGTGTTATGGTAGTGATGGTAACAACAGAAGAGTCATAGTAGTGATGGTAACAACAGAAACGTTATAGTAGTGATGGTAACAACAGAAACGTTATAGTAGTGATGGTAACAACAGAAGCTTTATAGTAGTGATGGTAACAACAGAAGAGTCATAGTAGTGATGATAACAACAGAAGAGTCATAGTAGTGATGGTAACAACAGAAGAGTCATAGTAGTGATGGTAACAACAGAAGAGTCATAGTAGTGATGGTAACAACAGAAGCTTTATAGTAGTGATGGCAACAACAGAAGAGTCATAGTAGTGATGGTAACAACAGAAGAGTCATAGTAGTGATGGTAACAACAGAAGAGTCATAGTAGTGAGGGTAACAACAGAAGAGTCATAGTAGTGATGGTAACAACAGAAGAGTCATATTAGTGATGGTAACAACAGAAGTGGCATAGTAGTGATGGTAACAACAGAAGTTCTATAGTAGGGATGGTAACAACAGAAGACTCATAGTATTGATGGTAACAACAGACATTTAATAGTAGTGATGGTAACAACATATGTTTAATAGTAGTGATGGTAACAACAGAAGCTTTATAGCAGTGATGGTAACAACAGACATTTAATAATAGTGATGGTAACAACATAAGATTAATACTAGTGATGGTAACAGCATAAGTTTTATAGTAGTGATGGTAACAACAGAAGAGTCATAGTAGTGATGGTAACAACAGAAGAGTCATAGTAGTGATGGTATCAACAGAAGAGTCATAGTAGTGATGGTAACCACAGAAGAGTCATAATAGTGATGGTAACAACAGAAGTGTTATGGTAGTGATGGTAACAACAGAAGAGTCATCGTAGTGATGGTAACTACAGAAGAGTCATAGTAGTGATGGTAACAACAGAAGAGTCATAGTAGTGATGGTAACAACAGAAGTGTTATGGTAGTGATGGTAACAACAGAAGCTTTATAGCAGTGATGGTAACAACAGACATTTAATAGTAGTGATGGTAACAACAGAAGAGTCATAGTAGTGATGATAACAACAGAAGAGTCATAGTAGTGATGGTAACAACAGAAGAGTCATAGTAGTGATGGTAACAACAGAAGAGTCATAGTAGTGATGGTAACAACAGAAGAGTCATAATAGTGATGGTAACAACAGAAGTGTTATGGTAGTGATGGTAACAACAGAAGCTTTATAGTAGTGATGGCAACAACAGAAGAGTCATAGTAGTGATGGTAACAACAGAAGGGTCTTAGTAGTGATGGTAACAGCAGACGTTTTATGGTAGTGATGGTAACAACAGAAGTGTTATGGTAGTGATGGTAACAACAGAAGAGTCATAGTAGTGATGGTAACCATTGAAGAGTCATAGTAGTGATGGTAACCACAGAAGAGTCATAGTAGTGATGGTAACAACAGAAGTGTTATGGTAGTGATGGTAACAACAGAATAGTCATAGTAGTGATGGTAACTACAGAAGAGTCATAGTAGCGATGGTAACAACAGAAGAGTCATAGTAGTGATGGTAACTACAGATGATTAATAATAGTGATGGTAACAACAGACGTTTAATAGTAGTGATGGTAACAACAGAAGCTTTATAGCAGTGATGGTAACAACAGACATTTAATAGTAGTGATGGTAACAACAGAAGTGTTATGGTAGTGATGGTAACAACAGAAGAGTCATAGTAGTGATGCTAACAACAGAAGCTTTATAGCAGTGATGGTAACAACAGACATTTAATAGTAGTGATCGTAACAACAGAAGAGTCATAGTAGTGATGGTAACAACAGAAGAGTCATAGTAGTGATGGTAACAACAGAAGTGTTATGGTAGTGATGGTAACAACAGAAGAGTCATAGTAGTGATGGTAACAACAGAAGCTTTATAGTAGTGATGGTAACAACAGAAGAGTCATAGTAGGGATGGTAACAACAGAATAGTCATAGTAGTGATGGTAACAACAGAAGAGTCATAGTAGTGATGGTAACAACAGAAGCTTTATAGTAGTGATGGTAACAACAGAAGAGTCATAGTAGTGATGGTAACAACAGAAGAGTCATAGTAGTGATGGTAACTACAGATGATTCATAGTAGTGATGGTAACAACAGAAGTGTTATGGTAGTGATGGTAACAACAGAAGAGTCTTAGTAGTGATGGTAACTACAGATGATTAATAATAGTGATGGTAACAACAGACGTTTAATAGTAGTGATGGTAACAACAGAAGCTTTATAGCAGTGATGGTAACAACAGACATTTAATAGTAGTGATGGTAACAACAGAAGTGTTATGGTAGTGATGGTAACAACAGAAGAGTCATAGTAGTGATGGTAACAACAAAAACGTTATAGTAGTGATCGTAACAACAGAAGAGTCATAGTAGTGATGGTAACAACAGAAGCTTTATAGTAGTGATGGTAACAACAGAAGAGTCATAGTAGTGATGATAACAACAGAAGAGTCATAGTAGTGATGGTAACAACAGAAGTGTTATGGTAGGGATGGTAACAACAGAATAGTCATAGTAGTGATGGTAACAACAGAAGAGTCATAGTAGTGATGGTAACAACAGAAGAGTCATAGTAGTGATGGTAACAACAGAAGAGTCATAGTAGTGATGGTAACAACAGAAGTGTAATAGTAGTGATGGTAACAACAGAAGCTTTATAGTAGTGATGGTAACAACAGAAGAGTCATAGTAGTGATGGTAACAACAGAATAGTCATAGTAGTGATGGTAACAACAGAAGAGTCATAGTAGTGATGGTAACAACAGAAGAGTCATAGTAGTGATGGTAACAACAGAAGCTTCTATAGTAGTGATGGTAACAACAGAAGAGTCATAGTAGTGATGGTAACAACAGAAGAGTCATAGTAGTGATGGTAACAACAGATGATTTAATAGTAGTGATGGTAACAACAGAAGTGTTATGGTAGTGATGGTAACAACAGAAGAGTCATAGTAGTGATGGTAACAACATTGAAGAGTCATAGTAGTGATGGTAACAACAGAAGAGTCATAGTAGTGATGGTAACAACAGAAGTGTTATGGTAGTGATGGTAACAACAGAAGAGTCATAGTAGTGATGGTAACAACAGAAGACGTCATAGTAGTGATGGTAACAACAGAAGAGTCATAGTAGTGATGGTAACAACAGAAGAGTCATAGTAGTGATGGTAACAACAGAAGAGTCATAGTAGTGATGGTAACAACAGAAGAGTCATAGTAGTGATGGTAACAACAGAAGTGTTATGGTAGGGATGGTAACAACAGAAGTTTGATAGTAGTGATGGTAACAACAGAAGAGTGTTAGTAGTGATGGTAACAACAGACGTTTAATAGTAGTGATGGTAACAACAGATGTTTGATAGTAGTGATGGTAATAACAGATGCTTTATAGTAGTGATGGTAACAACAGACATTTAATAGTAGTGATGGTAACAACAGAAGTGTTATGGTAGCGATGGTAACAACAGAATAGTCATAGTAGTGATGGTAACAACAGAAGAGTCATAGTAGTGATGGTAACAACAGAAGAGTCATAGTAGTGATGGTAACAAGAGAAACTTTATAGTAGTGATGGTAACAACAGAAGAGTGTTAGTAGTGATGGTAACAACAGACGTTTAATAGTAGTGATGGTAACAACAGATGTTTGATAGTAGTGATGGTAATAACAGATGCTTTATAGTAGTGATGGTAACAACAGACGTTTAATAGTAGTGATGGTAACAACAGAAGCTTTATAGTAGTGATGGTAACAAAATATGTTTAATAGTAATGATGTAACAACAGAAGTGTCATAGTAGTGATGGTAACAACAGATGTTTAATAGTAGTGATGGTAACAACAGATGTTTAATAGTAGTGATGGTAACAACATATGTTTAATAGTAGTGATGCTAACAACAGATGTTTAATAGTAGTGATGGTAACAACAGATGTTTAATAGTAGTGATGGTAACAACAGAAGAGTCATAGTAGTGATGGTAACAACAGACATTTAATAGTAGTGATGGTAACAACAGAATAGTCATAGAAGTGAGGGTAACAACAGAAGTTCTATAGTAGGGATGGTAACAACAGAAGAGTCATAGTAGTGATGGTAACAACAGAAGAGTCATAGAAGTGATGGTAACAACAGAAGAGTCATAGAAGTGAGGGTAACAACAGAAGAGTCATAGTAGTGATGGTAACAACAGAAGAGTCATAGTAGTGATGGTAACAACAGAAGTGGCATAGTAGTGATGGTAACAACAGAAGAGTCATAGTAGTGATGGTAACAACAGAAGAGTCATAGAAGTGAGGGTAACAACAGAAGAGGCATAGTAGTGAGGGTAACAACAGAAGAGCCATTGTAGTGATGGTAACAACAGACGTTTAATACTAGTGATGGTAACAACAGACGTTTAATAGTAGTAGAGATGGTGATACACTTGTTCTCCTAATTACATCGGTGGCTTCTGTTAAATCAATTTGACAAACAAACAGTCGTTACAGTCATGTTTTTTTATTACAGTTGTAAATGGTGAGTGTTTGAAGACCGTAGCATTGTAATTAAAATACCTTCATTTCCCTTGAGGTGGAGATGGTATGACTCTACTGACTAGTTCTTTTATGACATCCCTCCATTATACCCCTTTTAGTGGAACTACAGGGAGTTTCTTAACAGTTGGTTCGCTGGCTTACCCTTAATTAGCTTCAAGTTATGATCTCGGCACTGACTCTGTGTGTGTGTGCCTCGGTAGGTGTGTGGGTGTGGAGTCTGATTATTTGCACATCTGTGTCCAAGTGTAGTTCCATGTCAACCCCATGTTCTAATGTATGTGTACATGGTGAACTACATTTCCCATAACCTCCCCCTTCTGTCTCTCTCTATAGGTCTCTCCAAGACCTGTCCAAGCAGACAGAGTTGCCATATGGGACGGTGTTGGACTCGGCTGTGTATGAGCAGGTGCGCAGTAAGGCCATGAACCCCTTTGAGAGGGACCCCATGTACTCCCAGATGTGGCGCATGATCAACCGCACCGGAGGGGCCGACAACAACGTGGACGAGTCCAAGGAGGGCATCCGCAAGGTACACCACTTTACATGGTCTACACCAGGGCTGCCCAACCCTCTTCCTGGAGATCTACTGTCCTGTAGGTTTTCAGTCCAACCCTCTTCCTGGAGATCTACTGTCCTGTAGGTTTTCAGCCCAACCCTCTTCCTGGAGATCTACTGTCCTGTAGAATTTCAGTCCAACCCTCTTCCTGGAAATCTACTGTGCTGTAGGTTTTCAGTCTAACCCTCTTCCTGGAGATCTACTGTGCTGTAGGTTTTCAGTCTAACCCTCTTCCTGGAGATCTACTGTCCTGTAGGTTTTCAGCCCAACCCTCTTCCTGGAGATCTACTGTCCTGTAGAATTTCAGTCCAACCCTCTTCCTGGAGATCTACTGTCCTGTAGGTTTTCAGCCCAACCCTCTTCCTGGAGATCTACTGTGCTGTAGGTTTTCAGTCTAACCCTCTTCCTGGAGATCTACTGTGCTGTAGGTTTTCAGCCCAACCCTCTTCCTGGAGATCTACTGTGCTGTAGGTTTTCAGTCTAACCCTCTTCCTGGAGATCTACTGTGCTGTAGGTTTTCAGTCTAACCCTCTTCCTGGAGATCTACTGTTCTGTAGGTTTTCAGCCCAACCCTCTTCCTGGAGATCTACTGTGCTGTAGGTTTTCAGTCTAACCCTCTTCCTGGAGATCTACTGTCCTGTAAGTTTTCAGCCCAACCCTCTTCCTGGAGATCTACTGTCCTGTAGAATTTCAGTCCAACCCTCTTCCTGGAGATCTACTGTGCTGTAGGTTTTCAGTCTAACCCTCTTCCTGGAGATCTACTGTGCTGTAGGTTTTCAGTCTAACCCTCTTCCTGGAGATCTACTGTCCTGTAGGTTTTCAGCCCAACCCTCTTCCTGGAGATCTACTGTCCTGTAGAATTTCAGTCCAACCCTCTTCCTGGAGATCTACTGTCCTGTAGGTTTTCAGCCCAACCCTCTTCCTGGAGATCTACTGTCCTGTAGAATTTCAACCAAACCCTCTTCCTGGAGATCTACTTTCCTATAGGTTTTCAGTCCAACCCTCATTTAGCATATCTAATTCAGCTAGTTAAGGTCTTGTTGAGCAGCTAATTAGTAGAATCATGTGTGTTAAATTAGGGTTGGACTGACAACCCACAGGACGGTAGATCTCCAGGAAGAGGGTTGGGCAGGCCTGGTCTATGACATTTAGCAGATGACTTTATCCAATGGTACGTACAGTACAGTGAGTGAGTATATATTAGTATGTGTGAACCCACAAACCTAATATGAAGCAAACCTGTCATTGCTAGCGTCATACTCTTAACAACTGAGGCACACGAGATCACGTGTCCTTGTGTGTCCTAAACGTACTAATCATTCATGCGTTTCATAGGGTTTTAGATATCTCTCCTCTGGCTGGGTGACATGTGTTGGACATGTGTTCATTATTCTGCCCTAACAAGCAAAAAGGTAGTTCTGCTCACTTGGTCTAAAATGAGTTAATGCCATTTTTGATAAGTTAAATACATGCTTAATCATGTGTACAAGTATCCTGCCTCTATTGTATTGTGTTTTGGAGAAAATGGGGGTCGTGTTAGCAGTAACTGCATGAAGTTACTGTGAAACCAAGATAAATAAAAGCCATTTTTCTCAGTTCCACACTATGAGCAATTACTGCCTTTTTGCTTGGTAGGGCAGTATTGTCAGTAGCTTAACCTACAACTACAGACGAAATCCTAACATGTGAGAGAGACCGAGGGGACAGGTTGGACTTTAAACGATGCTTGTGAGATATGCATGGTTTAGCACTGAATCCGCTATATGATTACTTACTACCAAGTGCCTGTTACAGGTACATAAATGTGTCATTTGTTATCTCTCAATATAAATGTATAATTGTATAGATCCTCCCTGGTGTTCTTTTATTTTCGTAGAAAATATTTTCATTCGTAAATTGGAACCGACATAGGTTGCATGCAACCCAAATGGCAACCTATTCCCTATTTAGTGCACTACTTTTGACGAGGACTCATAGGGCTCTGGTTTAAAGCAGTACACTATATAGAGAGTAGGTTGCCATTTGGGATGTACACTTGGTAGCAGCAATTAAAGCGATGGTAAATTAGTGAATTATGGCTTCAAGCCTTCGTCTCCTTGACATAAAGATTATTAGGGCTGAATAGCTTGGTTTCATGAATTAGTCAGCGTTTTGTTGAGATGATCAGCACTCCCAGGTGCTCGGATAAATATTGCATGGCAGGGGTGACACCGCCGGAGTAGCAGACAAGTACAACAACTATGAAGCTTAATGCAAGCCGTCATTCCCACTGCACTCTTACTCTCCATGTATTTGTCTCTCTTATTTTCCCCTCCCTCCCTTTATCACCGGGCTGTAGGCTCAACATCTCCCTCTAGTGGAATATTGGTGTCCCTGACTCGATCCCATGCAGGACAAGTTTGTCTCTCCTAACCCAGAATCATTGAAAATGTTTTACCCTTTTTTAAAGGATTTGTTTAATTCAGTTTGTCTGTTTGTTTTCAAGCGGTATCTCTGGAAATCAGTATCTTCTGTCAGGAGGGCCAGTGAGTCCAGCAGCCCTCCTTTGGTCCCCTATAGATTGTTTTGTGGATCTCTTTTTCCTTCTCGTATCCTATGTCCTGTCGGTCGAGTGTTGACAGTTCTATGTTCCACACACTGTCAATAAACCTCTCAGAATCTAAGTCCCAGGCACTATGGATTTTCTCCCCAACACTGTTCAGATTGCAATCATTGTAGCAGAATAATATTATCTGTCAGAGCCACTGTGTTTATCTTATCAGGAATATATAGCAGAGCCCTGAAGGACATTACGTTAGGGGTAGCAATGCCAATCTCTGCCACTTCAGTCTAAACTCAGAACGTTCAGTAGACTTTTAGATTCCACATCTATTCTTGATATCATAGCCATTTGCAATATAAGCTCAGAACATTCAATACTCTTGTATATGTTCCACCTATTCTTGATATCACAGCCATTTGCCTAGTAGGATGTGAATGCCAATCAATGTTATGCGATGTCATTGCAGTCCATAGGGAACCATACTTCTGTGCAAGGTTTTCACTGATATTTCATCAACATACATGAAATTCCCATTCATTAGTAAAAAAAAACAAAAAAACTGTACACACTTTTAACATGGATAAATACAGTGCATCTGGAAAGCATTCTGACCCCTTAACTTTTTACACATTTTGTTACGTTACAGCCTTATTCTAAAATGGATTACATTAATTGTTTTCCTCATCAATCTACACACAATACCCCATAATGACAAAGTGAAAACAGGTTTTTAGAGTTTTTTGCAAATGTATTAAAAATAAAAAACATACCTTATTTACATATGTATTCAGACCCTTTGTTATGACACTTGAAATTGAGCTCAGGTGCATCCTGTTTCCATTGATCATCTTTAAGATGTTTCTACAACTTGATTGGAGTCTACCTGTGGTAAATTCAATTGATTGGACATGATTTGGAAAGGCACACACCTGTCTATAAAAGGTCCTACAGTTGACAGTGCATGTCAGAGCAAACACCAAGCCATGAAGTCGAAGGAATTATCCGTAGAGCTCAGAGACAGGATTGTGTTGAGGCACAGATCTGGGGAAGGGTACAAAAAACTTCTGCAGCATTGAAGGTCCCCAAGAACATAGTGGCCTCCATCATTCTTAAATGGAAGACGTTTGGAACCACCAAGACTTCCTAGGGCTGGCCGCCCGGTCAAACTGAGCAATCAGGGGAAAGGGGCCTTGGTCAGGGAGGTGACCAAGAACCCGATGTTAATTTTGACAGAGCCCCAGAGTTCCTCTGTGGAGATGTGAGAACCTTCCAGAGGGACAATCATCTCTGCAGCGCTCCAGCAATCAGGCCTTTGTGGTAGAGTGGCCAGATAGAAGCCACTCCTCAGTAAAAGGCACATGACAGCCCACTTGGAGTTTGCCAAAAGACACCTAAAGGACTCTCAGACCATGAGAAACAAGATTCTCGGGTCTGATGAAACCAAGATTGAATGCTTTGGCCTGAATGCCAAGCGTGACATCTGGAGGAAACCTTGCACAGGGAAGCATGGTGGTGGCAGTATCATGCTGTTGGGATTTTCAGAGGCAGGGACTGAGAGACTAGTCAGTATCGAGGGAAAGAAGAACAGAGCGAAGTATGATTGATTTTTGTATTTGTATTTATTATGGATCCTCAAGGCAGCAGCTACTCTTCCTGGGGTCCGGCAAGTTACCTGATGTGGAATAGAGTTCCATGTAGTCATGGCTCTATATAATTCTGTGTGCCTCCCACAGTCTGTTCAGCATTTACATTTACGTCATTTAGCAGACGCTCTTATCCAGAGCGACTTACAAATTGGTGCATTCACCTTATGATATCCAGTGGAACAACCACTTTACAATAGTACATCTATAACTTTTTTTTTGGGGGGGGGGGGGTTAGAAGGATTACTTTATCCTATCCCAGGTATTCCTTAAAGAGGTGGGGTTTCAGGTGTCTCCGGAAGGTGGTGATTGACTCCGCTGTCCTGGCGTCGTGAGGGAGCTTGTTCCACCATTGGGGTGCCAGAGCAGCGAACAGTTTTGACTGGGCTTGGGGACTGTGAAAAGACCTCTGGTGGCATGTGTTGTTCCCCGGGCACTGAAGACATGGATGCCAATTATGACAGAGGTGCAACATGCACAACATGTACTAACTCAAAATAATCTCCCACAAACACAGGTAGGAAAAATAACTACTTAAATATGATCCCCAATTAGAGACAACGATGACCAGCTGCCTCTAATTGGGAATCATACAAATCCCCCAACATAGAAAAAAGAAACTAGAACACAACATAGAAATTTCTTACTAGATAACCCCCCCCCCCAGTCACGCCCTGACCTACTCTACCATAGAAAATAAGAGCACTCTATGGTCAGGACGTGACAGTACCCCCCCCCCCCCAAAGGTGCGGACTCCGGCCACAAAACCTGAAACCAAAAGGGAGGGTTGGGGGGGTGTCTAGTGTTGGTGGCGGCTCTGGTGCAGGACGAAGAACCTTCTCATCCTGCGGATCCTCCAGCATTGGTGGAGGCTCCGGTGCGGGACACAGACCCCCCTCCGCTTGGGGCTCCCCCCACTTTCGTGGAACCGGACCGTGGATCGTCGCCGGAGGCTCCGGACCGTGGATCGCCACCGGAGGAACCGGACCGTAGATCGTCGCCGGAGGCTCTGGACTGGGAACCCCCGCTGGAGGCTCCAGACTGCCGACCGTCGCTGGAGGCTCCGGACCGCCGACCGTCGCTGGAGGCTCCAGACCGGGGACCGTCGCTGGAGGCTCCAGACCGGGGACCGTCGCTGGAGGCTCCGGACCGGGACACTCACTGCAGGCTCCGCGCCATGGATCGTCGCTACAGGCTCCGTGCCATGGATCATCACTGGAGGCTTCGTGCCATGGATCATCACTGGAGGCTTCGGGCCATGGATCATCACTGGAGGCTTCGTGCCATGGATTATCACTGGAGGCTCCGGGCCATGGATTATCACTGGAGGCTTCGTGCCATGGATCATCACTGCAGGCTCCGGGCCATGGATCATCACTGAAGGCTTTGTGCCATGGATCATCACTGGAGGCTTCGTACGTGGAGCCGGACCATGGATCATCACTCGAGGCTTCGTATGTGGAGCTGGAACAGGTCTCACCGGACTGAGGAGACGTACTGGCAGCCTGGTGCGTGGAGCTGCCACAGGGCTTACCAGGCTGGGGAGACACACTGGAGGCCTGGTACGTGGAGCCGGAACCGGTTTCACCGGACTGGGGAGATGCACTGGAGGCATGGTGTGTGGAGCAGGCACAGGGCGTACCAGGCGGGAGAGACGCACTGGAGACCGGGTGCGCGGAGCTGGCACAGGATATACTGGGCCGTGGAGGAGCACTGGAGGTCTGGAGCGTAGGGCTGGCACAACCCGTCCTGGCTGAATGCTCACTTTAGCCCGGCAAGTGCGGGGCGCTGGCACATGACTAACTAGGCTGTGAATGCGCACTGGCGACACAGTGCGTAGAGCTGGCGCAAGATATCCTGGACCGAGGAGGCTTACTGGAGACCAGGAGCGCTGAGCCGGCACAACCCATCCTGGCTGAATGCTCACTTTAGCCTGGCAAATGCGGGGAGCCGGCAACGAGCGCACCGGGCTGTGAATGCGCACTGGGGATAGCGTACGCATCACCGCATAACACGGTGCCTGACTGGTCACACGCTCCCCACGGTAAGCACGGGAGTTGGCTCAGGTCTAAACCGTGACTCTGCCAATCTCCCCGTGTGCCCCCCCCCCAAAAAAAAAGTTTTTGGAGCTGCCTCTCGGGCTTCCGTCTTTGCCGTGACTCCCGATCTCGTCGCCGTTCCTCCCTCGCTGCTTCCACCTGTTCCCACGGGAGGCAATCCCATCGGGCCTGGATCTCCTCCCACATCCAGGATCCTTTGCCGTCCAAGATGTCCTCCCATGTCCACTCCTGGGCACGCTGCTTGGTCCTTTGGTGGTGGGAAATTCTGTCACGCTTGTGTGTAGGAACTTACGAAGGCGCAGCGTGAATATCGTTCCACATCTTTATTATGTTGTGAAACTTAGCCAAACAAACAATAAACTATAAACCAACAACAAACCGTGACGACAGAGATGCAACATGCACTAACTCAAAATAATCTCCCACAAATAAAGGTAGGAAAAACAACTACTTAAATATGATCCCCAATTAGAGACAACGATGGCCAGCTGCCTCTAATTGGGAATCATACAAAACCCCCAACATAGAAAAAAGAAACTAGAACACAACATAGAAAAATATAACTAGATAAACCCCCCCCAGTCACGCCCTGACCTACTCTACCATGGAAAATAAGAGCACTCTATGGTCAGGACGTGACATATTGTGTGTAGACTGATGAGGGGGGAAAAACTATGTAATCCATTTTAGAATAAGGCTGTAACGTAACAAAATGTGGAAAAAGTCAAGGGGTCTGAATACTTTCAGAATGCACTGTACATGTTTTATTAAATACTTTTGGCCTTTCCGGTATACCCTGAAACACTACTCTAATAGTATGGTTCCAATCACTGGTCATTTTCAAGCGGCCTGAATCCGAGGCTGTACAACTTCTCTTTTACTCCGTCAGTGTCCTCCAGAGAAGGAAAATGGCTGCCAGTTCCACATATGTATGCTGCTCTGTCTGGACTAATGAGAGTAGCTATAAATATTATGCTAATAACTCAGGTTATGGTTAATCATCCTTCTGCTACTTGGTTCTTCCCTTGATGCAGGAGGAAATGGTAATGGCTAAGAGATAGAGGGGAGGGAGGCAAGGAGAGGGAGATGGGAAGTGTCTTTGGCTGACTACAAATGAGGCCGTCCTTTACACTGCGGTGCTCAAAGTGATCTCAGTCATTTTTCTCAATGTGCCAACTTCATTATCAAGGGCTTGTATTGCAAAAGAAGGCAGGCAGGCAGGCAGGCAGGCAGGCAGGCAGGCAGGCAGGCAGGCAGGCAGGCAGACAGACAGACAGACAGACAGACAGACAGACAGACAGACAGACAGACAGACAGACAGACAGACAGACAGACAGACAGACAGACAGACAGACAGACAGACAGACAGACAGACAGAGAGCAATGGATGGGGGAGGGATGGAGGGAGATGAAGCCATAAAGAGTGTGTGTGACTAACGGTAGCTGTGGTGATGGTTGAAGAATTGAATTAAAGAAAAGAGAAGTACAGATGCAAGAAAAAGAGTTCACATTGTACAACCACTTATTTACTCTCTCACCACCCCCCGTTTCCTCATTAGTTTCTTGTCATATTGAAATATGTTAAACAGCGTGATGCAGTGAGAATGGGAGAGACATTATTTACACAGAGCATATCAATGAGCTGCTCTGCTCCTGTCTGTCTGTCTGTCTGTCTGTCTGTCTGTCTGTCTGTCTGTCTGTCTGTCTGTCTGTCTGTCTGTCTGTCTGTCTGTCTGTCTGTCTGTCTGTCTGTCTGTCTGTCTGTCTGTCTGTCTGTCTGTCTGTCTGTCTGTCTGTCTGTCTGTCTGTCTGTCTGTCTGTCTGTCTGTCTCCCTCCCACTGTGTGTGCTCTCTGGAGTGGCTTGGTGCTCTGACAGCCTCTCCAACACCTGTTTACTCTGTCCAATGGCTCTCTTAAATCACCCTGTGTGCCTGAGGGACCTGTAGCCCTATGGTGTGTGTATTTATGTGTGTGTAAAATGTTCCCGTGTGTGCGTTTGCCAGTCGTCAAGGGCTACAGGTCCGAGCTTGGCAGTTGCCAGGGTTACGGGAAATAGCGGGCAGCTGTGGTAGATGACAGATGTGTATCATTGTGTGAACTGTCTCTGCAGATATCCAGTCACCAGCTCATATCTGACAGGTGGACAGAATACCAGGAACCTATCTCTGCAATATATGTAAGGCTACTGGTCCACAGACACTGTAAAACAGAACCTTCTAAGTCACTCAATGAAATTAGTACTGGTAACTTACAAAACAATGTGTTGCTTGACTCAAAAACTAAGATAAGTTGAGTTATCCGAACTGAGTATGCTTGACAGTGTTATTCACTTTTGAAGCCCATGAATTAATGTCTTAAATCACTAAACTAGTTACATTTCACAGTGATATGTAATTAGATTTCAAAACCTCAAACACATTTTCCTCAGTAATAATCGGTTCCCACTTTTGATGCAGATAACAGTGTGACTTTGTTATCCCATCCCTCAGAGTACTGAGAGAGGATGGGAGAGCGGGATGGCAGGGTCTGGGGAGAATTTAGACTGGACATTAAAGGAGGAGGAGAGGGCCAAATCAAAGACATGATGGACCGATAGTGTGTAGCCAAAGGGAGAGAGGGAGAGAGAGAGAGAGAAATGGAGAAAGGGAGGGAGAGAGAGAGAGAAATGGAGAGAGAGGCAAAGAGAGAGAGAGAGAGAGAGAGAGAGAAAGGGAGAGAGAGAAAGGGAGAGAGAGAGGCAGAGAAAGGGAGAGAGAGAGGCAGAGAGAGAGAGAGAGTGAGAAAGGGAGAGAGAGAGAGAGAAATAGAGAGGTAGAGAGAGAGCGACAGAGAAAGGGAGAGAGAGAGAGAGAGAGAGAGAGAAATGGAAAGAGAGGCAGAGAGAAAGGGAGAGAGAGAGCGCGCGAGAGTTAGAGAGAGGCAAGATGGCGCCGACAGAGATGGTCGCCCATCTTCAAGTCCTTAGGAAACTATGCAGTAATTTGTTTTTTGTATTATTATTTCTTACATTGTTAGAAAATCTTAAGTGTTATTACATACAGCCGGGAAGAACTATTGGATATAATAGCGACGTCAACTTACCAACATTCCATTTACATTCCATTTACATTTAAGTCATTTAGCAGACACTCTTATCCAGAGCGACTTACAAATTGGTGCATTCACCATATGATATCCAGTGGAACAACCACTTTACAATAGTGCATCTAAATATTTTAAGGGGGGGGGGGTTAGAAGGATTACTTTAGGTATTCCTTAAAGAGGTGGGGTTTCAGGTGTCTCCGGAAGGTGGTGATTGACTCCGCTGTCCTGGCGTCGTGAGGGAGCTTGTTCCACCATTGGGGTGCCAGAGCAGCGAACAGTTTTGACTGGGCTGAGCGGGAACTGTGCTTCCTCAGAGGTAGGGAGGCGAGCAGGCCAGAGGTGGATGAACGCAGTGCCCTTGTTTGGGTGTAGGGCCTGATCAGAGCCTGAAGGTACGGAGGTGCCGTTCCCCTCACAGCTCCGTAGGCAAGCACCATGGTCTTGTAGCGGATGCGAGCTTCAACTGGAAGCCAGTGGAGAGAGCGGAGGAGCGGGGTGACGTGAGAGAACTTGGGAAGGTTGAACACCAGACGGGCTGCGGCGTTCTGGATGAGTTGTAGGGGTTTAATGGCACAGGCAGGGAACCCAGCCAACAGCGAGTTGCAGTAATCCAGACGGGAGATGACAAGTGCCTGGATTAGGACCTGCGCCGCTTCCTGTGTGAGGCAGGGTCGTACTCTGCGAATGTTGTAGAGCATGAACCTACAGGATCGGGTCACCGCCTTGATGTTAGTGGAGAACAACAGGGTGTTGTCCAGGGTCACGCCAAGGTTCTTAGCACTCTAGGAGGAGGACACAAGGGAGTTGTCAACCGTGATGGCGAGATCATGGAACGGGCAGTCCTTCCCCGGGAGGAAGAGCAGCTCCGTCTTGCCGAGGTGCAGCTTGAGGTGGTGATCCGTCATCCACACTGATATGTCTGCCAGACATGCAGAGATGCGATTCGCCACCTGGTTATCAGAAGGGGGAAAGGAGAAGATTAATTGTGTGTCGTCTGCATAGCAATGATAGGAGAGACCATGTGAGGATATGACAGAGCCAAGTGACTTGGTGTATAGCGAGAATAGGAGAGGGCCTAGAACAGAGCCCTGGGGGACACCAGTGGTGAGAGCACGTGGTGCGGAGACAGATTCTCGCCACACCACCTGGTAGGAGCGACCTGTCAGGTAGGACGCAATCCAAGCGTGGGCCGCGCCGGAGATGCCCAACTCGGAGAGGGTGGAGAGGAGGATCTGATGGTTCACAGTATCAAAGGCAGCAGATAGGTCTAGGAGAATGAGAGCAGAGGAGAGAGAGTTAGCTTTAGCAGTGCGGAGAGCCTCCGTGACACAGAGAAGAGCAGTCTCAGTTGAATGACCAGTCTTGAAACCTGACTGATTTGGATCAAGAAGGTAATTCTGAGAGAGATAGCAGGAGAGCTGGCCAAGGACGGCACGTTCAAGAGTTTTGGAGAGAAAAGAAAGAAGGGATACTGGTCTGTAGTTGTTGACATCGGAGGGATCGAGTGTAGGTTTTTTCAGAAGGGGTGCAACTCTCGCTCTCTTGAAGACGGAAGGAACGTAGCCAGCGGTCAAGGATGAGTTGATGACCGAGGTGAGGTAAGGGAGAAGGTCTCCGGAAATGGTCTGGAGAAGAGAGGAGGGGATAGGGTCAAGCGGGCAGGTTGTTGGGCGGCCGGCCGTCACAAGACGCGAGATTTCATCTGGAGAGAGAGGGGAGAAAGAGGTCAAAGCACAGGGTAGGGCAGTGTGAGCAGGACCAGCGGTGTCGTTTGACTTAGCAAACAAGGATCGGATGTCGTCGACCTTCTTTTCAAAATGGTTGACGAAGTCATCCGCAGAGAGGGAGGAGGGGGGGGGAGGGGAGGAGGATTCAGGAGGGAGGAGAAGGTGGCAAAGAGCTTCCTAGGGTTAGAGGCCGATGCTTGGAATTTAGAGTGGTAGAAAGTGGCTTTAGCAGCAGAGACAGAAGAGGAAAATGTAGAGAGGAGGAAGTGAAAGGATGCCAGGTCCGCAGGGAGGCGAGTTTTCCTCCATTTCCGCTCGGCTGCCCGGAGCCCTGTTCTGTGAGCTCGCAATGAGTCGTCGAGCCACGGAGCAGGAGGGGAGGACCGAGCCGGCCTGGAGGATAGGGGACATAGAGAATCAAAGGATGCAGAAAGGGAGGAGAGGAGGGTTGAGGAGGCAGAATCAGGGGATAGGTTGGAGAAGGTTTGAGTAGAGGGAAGAGATGATAGGATGGAAGAGGAGAGAGTAGCGGGAGAGAGAGAGCGAAGGTTGGGACGGCGCAATACCATCCGAGTAGGGGCAGAGTGAGAAGTGTTGGATGAGAGCGAGAGGGAAAAGGATACAAGGTAGTGGTCGGAGACTTGGAGGGGAGTTGCAATGAGATTAGTGGAAGAACAGCATCTAGTAAAGATGAGGTCAAGCGTATTGCCTGCCTTGTGAGTAGGGGGGGAAGGTGAGAGGGTGAGGTCAAAAGAGGAGAGGAGTGGAAAGAAGGAGGCAGAGAGGAATGAGTCAAAGGTAGACGTGGGGAGGTTAAAGTCACCCAGAACTGTGAGAGGTGAGCCATCCTCATGAAAGGAACTTATCAAGACGTCAAGCTCATTGATGAACTCTCCAAGGGAACCTGGAGGGCGATAAATGATAAGGATGTTAAGCTTGAAAGGGCTGGTAACTGACAGCATGGAATTCAAATGACGAGATAGACAGATGGGTAAGGGGAGAAAGAGAGAATGTCCACTTGGGAGAGATGAGGATTCCAGTGCCACCACCCCGCTGACCAGATGCTCTCGGGGTATGCGAGAACACGTGGGCAGACGAGGACAGAGCAGTAGGAGTAGCAGTGTTATCTTATTCGTATTCCAAACTGGAATACGAATTTCCCGAAGCGGATCCTTTGTTCGGACCTCCACGGACATTGGATCTAATCCCAGAGGCCGACCCAAAACAGCGTCATCGCCGCAGGAGAGGCAGACAGAGCGGCCTCCTGGTCAGACTTAGAAGGCGAGCACACCACCCACCGCTTCCGAGCATATTAACCTCTATGGGCTAGGTGGGATGCTAGCGTGCCACCCGTGGTGCACTCCATCAACAGCAGGTGCATTTCAAGAGCGGCAAATTTGAATCCAAATAAATGTCAAAATTCAAATTTTTCAAAAATACAACTATTTTACACCATTTGAAAGATAAACATCTCCTTAATCTAACCACGTTTTACGATTTCAAAAAGGTTTTACGGCGAAAGCATAAATTTAGAGTATGTTAGGACAGTACATTTACAAGAGTTGTGTGTAATGTTTTGCCAAGTCAAAGACAGGGTCACCAAAACCATAAAACCAGCTAAAATGATGCACTAACCTTTTACAATCTCCATCAGATGACACTCCTAGGACATTATGTTAGACAATGCATGCATTTTTAGTTCTATCAAGTTCATATTTATATCCAAAAACAGCGTTTTACTATGGCATTGATGTTGAGGAAATCGTTTCCCTCCAATAACCGGCAGTCAAGTCAGCGTCACAAATTAAATAATTAAAATTAGAAAACATTGGTAAAATATTATATTGTCATTTAAAGAATTATAGATTTACATCTCTTGAACGCAATCAACTTGCCAGATTTAAAAATAACCTTACTGGGAAATCACACTTTGCAATAATCTGAGCACTGCGCCCAGAAAAATACGCGTTGCGATACAGACTAGACGTCATGTTGGGGAGATCTAAAATCGAAAATACTATGTAAATAATCCATTACCTTTGATTCTCTTCATCAGATGTCACTTCCAGGTATCACAGGTCCATAACGAATGTAGTTTTGTTCAAAAAAGCTCATCATTTATGTCCAAAAATCTCCGTCTTGTTCGCACATGATCTAAGCCAGCCGGAATTCTCGTCATGAACGAGGGGAAAAAATATATTTCCGTTCGTTCAAACATGTCAAACGTTGTATAGCATAAATCATTAGGGCCTTTTTTAACCAGAACATGAATAATATTCAAGGTGGACGAATGCATACTCTTTTATAACGTATTGGAACGAGGGTACCCAACATGAACTCGCGCGCCAGGTGTCTAATGGGACATCATCGTTCCATGGCTCTTGTTCGGTCAGATCTCCCTCCAGAAGACTCAAAACACTTTGTAAAGGCTGGTGACATCTAGTGGAAGCAATAGGAAGTGCCAAAATATTCCTAAACCCCTGTGTTTTTCAATGGGATAGGTTTAAAGTCAATACAACACATCAGGTATCCACTTCCTGTCAGAAAATGTCTCAGGGTTTTGCCTGCCAAATGAGTTCTGTTATACTCACAGACACCATTCAAACAGTTTTAGAAACTTTAGAGTGTTTTCTATCCATATATAATAAGTATATGCATATTCTAGTTACTGGGTAGGATTAGTAACCAGATTAAATCGGGTACATTTTTTTTATCCAGACGTGCAAATGCTGCCCCCTAGCCCTAACAGGTTAATCGCCAATGTCCAGTCTCTAGACAGCACGGTGGACGAAATAAGGGCAAGAGTTGCCTTCCAGAGAGACATCAGAGATTGTAACATTCTCTGTTTCACGGAAACATGGCTCACTCGGGATATGTTGTCAGAGTTGGTACAGCCACCGGGTTTCTTCATGCGTCACGCCGAAAGAAACGTACATCTCTCTGGTAAGAAGAAGGGCGGGGGTGTATGCCTCATGATTAACAACTCATTGTGTAACTAAAACAATATACAGGAACTCAAGTCCTTTTGCTCACCTGACCTAGAATTCCTTACAATCAAATGCTGACCGCAATATCTCCCAAGAGAATTCTCTTCGATTATAGTCACAGCCTTGTATATCCCCCCCAAAACAGATACCTCGACGGCCCTGAAAGAACTTCACTGGACTCTATGTAAACTGGAAACCATATATCCTGAGGCTGCATTTATTGAAGCTGGGGATTTTATCAAAGGTCATTTGAGAACAAGGCTACCTAAATTCTACCAGCACATTGACTGTAGTACCCACTCGAGCAAAACCCTGGACCACTGCTACTCTAACTTCCGGGATGCATACAAGGCCCTCCCCGCCCTCCCTTCGGCAAATCCGACCACGACTCCATCTTGCTCGTACCGTCCTATAGGCAGAAATTCAAACAGGATGTACCCATGACTAGAACCATTCAAGGCTGGTCTGACCAATCAGAATCCATGCTTCAAGATTATTTTGATCACATGGACTGGAAAATGTTTCAGGAAGACTCAGACAATAAAATCGATTTATACGCTGACTCGGTGAGTGAGTTTATTAGGAAGTGCATTGGAGATGTTGTACCCACTGTGACTATTAAAACCTACCCCAACCAGAAACCGTGGATAGACGGCATCATTCGCGCAAAACTGAACGTGTGAACCACCGCATTCAACCATGGAAAGAGATCGGGGAATATGGCTGAATATAAACAGTGTAGTTATTCCCTCCGCAAGTCAATCAAACAAGCAAATGTTGGTATAGGGACAAAATGGAGTCACAATTCAGCAGCCCAGACACAAGACATATGTGGCAGGGTCTACAGGCAATTACAGACTACAAAAAGAAAACCAGCCACGTCACGGACAACGACGTCTTGCTTCCAGACAAGCTAAACACCTTTCTTGCCCGCTTTGAGGATAATACAGTGCCACCGACACGGCCTGCTACCAAGGACACCTGGTTTCACTTCCCCAATTACTTGTTCATTATTTAACCCTCTGTTCCCCCATGTTTTTTTGTGTGTGATTGTTTGTATGTTATACGGTCCGTTATGTGGGCTTGCTTTATTGTATTGTATTTGCCTATTTTTGAGTAAATTATGTTTATTCACTCATATCTGCTGTCCTGCGCCTGACTCCTCTACACAAGCTACACACAGACCTCTTGACAGCAATGCTGCTGGCCCAGACGGCATCCCTAGCCGCGTCCTCAGAGCATTCGCAGACCAGCTGGCTGGTGTGTGTTTACAGACATATTCAATTGCTCCCTATCCCAGTCTGTTGGCCCCACATGCTTCAAGATGGCCACCATTGTTCCTGTACCAAGGAAGGCAAAGATAACTGAACTAAATTACTATCGCCCCTGTAGCACTCACTTCTGTCATCATGAAGTGCTTTGAGAGACTAGTCAAGGATCCTATCACCTCCACCTTACCTGCCACCCTAGACCCACTCCAATTTGCATACCGCCCCAACAGGTCCACAGACGATGCAATCGCCATCACACTGCACACTGCCCTAACCCATCTGGACAAGAGGAATACCTATGTAAGAATGCTGTTTGTTGACTACAGCTCAGCATTCAACACCATAATACCCTCCAAGCTCATCATTAAGCTTAAGGCCCTGGGTCTCAACCCCGCCCTGTGCAACTGGGTCCTGGACTTTCTGACGGGGCCGCCCCCAAGTGGTGAAGGTAGGAAACAACATTTCCAGTTCGCTGATCCTCAACACAGGGGCCCCACAAGGGTGCGTGCTCAGCCCCCTCCTGTACTCCCTGTTCACCCATGACTGCGTGGCCATGCACGCCTCCAACTCAATCATCAAGTTTGCAGATGACAGAACAGTAGTGGGCTTGATTACCAACAACGACGAGACAGTTTACAGGGATGAGGGGACGGCACTCGGAGTGTGGTGTCAGGAAAACAAACTCTCACTCAACATCAACAAAACAAAGGAGATGATCTTGGACTTCAGGAAACAGCAGGAAGCACCCCCCTATCCTCATCGACAGGGCAGTAGTGGAGAAGGTGGAAAGTTTTAAGTTCCTCGGCGTACACATCACGGACAAACTGAAATGGTCCACCCACACAGACAGTGTGGTGAAGAAGCAAGGCTCTCCAAAGGGTAGTGAGGTCTGCACAATGCATCACCGGGGGCAAACTTCATGCCCTCCAGGACACCTACAGCACCCGATGTCACAGGAAGGCCAAAAAGATCATCAAGGGCATCAACCACCCAAACCACTGCCTGTTCACCACGTTACCATCCAGAAGGCGAGGTCAGTACAGGTGCATCAAAGCTGGGACCGAGAGACTGAAAAACAGCTTCTATCTCAATGCCATCGCACTGTTAAACAGCCATCAGTAACATAGACAGGCTGCTGCCAACATACAGACCCAAATCACTGGCCACTTTAATAAATTGGATTTTATAAAGGTATCACTAGTCACTTTAAATAATGGCACTTTAATAATGTTTACATATCCTACATTACTCATCTCATATGTATATACTGTATTTCCTACCATCTATTGCATCTTGCCTGTGCCGCACGACCATCGCTCATCCGTACATATTCTTAATACATCCCTTTACATTTGTGTGTATAATGTAGTTGTTGTGAATGTGTTGCATTACTTGTTAGATATTACTGCACTGTCGGAACTAGAAGCACAAGCATTTCGCTACACTCGCATTAACATCTGCTAACCATGTGTATGTGACAAATACAATTTTATTTTATTTTATTTTGATTTGAGAAAGAGAAAGAGAGAGGAGAGAGAGGAGGCTGAGGGAGGAGTGATGTTAATTGATGGTGTATCGGGACACGGGAACTTTCACACATTCCTTTTCATCTTCTTCCCTCTCTCTCCTCTCCTCTCTGCTCTCCACTGCTCCCTAGCCATCCCCTGTGTATCCATGCGTCCTGGGGGAGACCTAACTATCACGGAGAGGGTGGTGGAGGTGCAGAGGGATGCTCCGTCAGTCGTGGATCCCAGTAATCTAAGATAGTTTGAGCTTTTTCTGCAATAACTTGAGAGAGAGGGAGGGAGAGGGAGAGGGGGAGGGGAGAGAGAGAGAGATCGCGAGTAGCCTGCACTGATCTCAGTCTGCTGATTGATTTAGTACTGGGATGGTTGCTAGGCATCTGAAGAACTGGCCTACAGCGCTGGAGCTGTAAGTGAAAGAGAGAAAGAATGTGAGAGAAAAAAAGAGGGACGATACGGGCACAGGGCTAAGATAGTAGACTAATAAAGTGAGTGTGTGTGTGTGTGTGTGTGTGTGTGTGTGTGTGTGTGTGTGTGTGTGTGTGTGTGTGTGTGTGTGTGTGTGTGTGTGTGTGTGTGTGTGTGTGTGTGTGTGTGTGTGTGTGTGTGTGAAAACGGGCTATGGCTGCTCCGTCGTGGCCCCCGAGGTTCTGTTAAATGGACTGATCTGTCATTATGACTTAACACATCCAGCCGCTCGCCGCAGGAGTTTGTAATTATAAAACATGTAATAAGAAAGTCTATGAAAGTATAGGGACGAAAATTGCAATTAGGTGTTGGAGTTCGTTGGGAGGGTTGGGGGGGATGGGCGGTATATTGTCCTGCTGTGAATAAGAGGAGGCTGAGGGAGGAGATATGTAAATTGATGGTGTATCGGGACACGGGAACTTTCACACATTCCTTTTCATCTTCTTCCCTCTCTCTCCTCTCCTCTCTGCTCTCCACTGCTCCCTAGCCATCCCCTGTGTATCCATGCGTCCTGGGGGAGACCTAACTATCACGGAGAGGGTGGTGGAGGTGCAGAGGGATGCTCCATAAGTCATGGATCCCAGTAATCAAGATAGTTTGAGCTTCAGCCCTTTTTTCTGTAATATTTGTTTCCACTGCAGAATACTGGGAGTAATGAGTCTATTGAGACAGCTAATATGGATGCTGTATTTGAGTATTTTTTGAGTGTGGACGTGTTGGGATGCTACTGTGGGAAATATGATGTGTAATGGGCTAGTTATGCACTTTCATGGTCTTGATCTGTGCTGTCTGGGTTCTGGGTCTGCTCTCAAGGTTAGACCAGGCCATTGCAGTGCTGTGCCGTGTTTACATAGAAAAGGAACCTCGTACTGAGGAGTTGCTCTCCCACTGCTATCCACTGCACCTGATTAAAGCTACCTTGCCGCCGGTGGCTGCAAAAACTCTCTCGATTCTCTGTCTTCCATATTGCACAGCTTCGTTATTGTACCCTTTTCCATCTTAGATCTTATTACAAACTTTAGATTATCTTGATTTGCCTAGTTACTGTTCCTTAAAATGTATCTTATAAATAGTTGTTTTTAACAAGCTTATAGTGTTAATGTTTGCCATTTGTGCAAAAAATGTTTTCCTGTCATTCTATTCAGGTTGCATTATTTTTCCCTTTACAAAGGACATTTGTATGTTTAGATGGTTGTGACACTCTTCCTTAACGAGACACTTTAGAT
Organism: Salmo salar; assembly: GCF_965601325.2. Classification (NCBI taxonomy): domain Eukaryota; kingdom Metazoa; phylum Chordata; class Actinopteri; order Salmoniformes; family Salmonidae; genus Salmo; species Salmo salar. The sequence continues at coordinate 39,738,223 of NC_138314.1, forward strand.
AAATGCAGATTGTTAAAAGATTAAAGGAGTACGTTACTACTGGCGTAACCTACTGTAGCACAGAGGAAAAGGCAATCACAAAGGAGGAGAAAAGTTGCTCAAGCACAACTGCATAAATTGGAAGGGAAACATAAATGCAAGAACAATGAAGACAAAACATCCTTCTAAAAAAACAGCTTAATCTTGACCGTCCAGACCTGTGTGTTCCAGCAAGATGACCCAAATTGAATCATTACATTTCACAACGGTTTTCACCAGGAACAGAAGAAAAAGAGAATGGACCCCTCGCTTTGTTTTGTGCCGCGAGTTCAATGATTGGATTGTAAATAAATTAAAAGACAAAGAGGCCATGGATCTGAGGGAGGATGGTGCAGGTCTTCCTTCCTACCAACGGCGTTGATGCCGCCTCATTCTCATTCTGTTTGCTCTCACACCCTCCACACATCTTTATCTCTGTCTGCCTGAGACAAGATGGCACCGGGCCAGGACCTAATGGACTTTTGGATAAGGGAGACAACAATACAGATGTAGGATCTTAATTTGCTACTGCAGGAAAATAATCCAGCAGCAACGGAAAATGTCAATTATTATGTGGATTATTATTAATTGACATTTTTGTAGGGGTTCATTTTTTTTGTTAGGGCAAATCAAGTCTGACATTTCAAAGTGGAAATTAAAAACGTTTAAGCCTTTTTAAAACTCAAATACACTACAAATTTGCATATTCTACTTTGCAGGAACAATCTTAGCAACAAAATAGTCTTCCCTGTGGCTCAGTTGGTAGAGCATGGTGTTTGCAATGCCAGCATGGTGTGTGCAACACCAGGGTTGTGGGTTCAATTCCCACAGGGGGCCAGTACAAAAAAAAAGAAAAAAAGAAATGTGTGAAATTAAGTGTATGAAATGTATGCATTCACTACTGTAAGTTGCTCTTAGTGTCTGCTAAATGACTTAAATGTAAAATTGAGATCCTACATCTGTACTGTACATCGCAGTCCAGGAACAGAGCCAGCCCAATGCTCTGCTCTTCTGTTCTCCCAGCCACAGTTTAGCAAGGGGGAGATAACTGTAGCCTTAGGCCAGATTAGATCAAAGACAGAGAGGCTATAGCAGGGGTGTATTTGTTACACATATTCTGTTGCAAAACATTTTACTCCAAACATTTACTCCATTTACTCCAAACGCTCTTCAACTTGACGTAAATGCCGTTGGGTTCTTAAACAGAAGTTGTAGTTAATTTTAATTGTATGATTTTCACGTGTTGCCATTCCAATCTGAATAGTGTTTGGCACAAGTTGGACATCTCTAAATTATCTATTCTTCCATGCTCTAAAGTGGAGTGTTGACTGCAGGGTTCCTTCCAACTTCTTCCAGCCGCTCATGTTTTTTTTAAGAGAGACAGGACTGAACTACAACTTCCGTTTAAAGAACAAAACTCAACTCAACAACATTTGGAGTAAACGGTTTCTGTTGCAAATCTTTTTCCAAAAGACAAAACTTTTTGCAACGGAATTGGCATAATGAATACACAACAGGAGGCTGAGGACCGGAGATTCTTTTTGAGATTCACCTGCTATTGTCACATCCTGCCCATGTTGTCGGGGTCATGATCCCTCCTGTCAGGAAAGTAAGTCAAACCTATGCAGTGGGCAAAACTTGTCACCATACCAGATAAGAAAGAAAGAAAGAGAGAGAGAGAGAACCTCAGGCTACTGTGTCCAAAGTACCTCTGCCCATATGTCCACTGCAGAACGTCTCAATCATCCATCATTAATCGTGTTTGTCCTCAAACTATCTGTGCTGAAAACAGAGAGAACAGCCCTACAGTACCAAGAGCCCTACTATAATTGCAAATGACAAGTGTGATGCGGGTCTGCAGGATCCACTGGTGTGACCCTATTTAAAAGGTAATGACTCAGCTGTGGTGAGCTGTACTGGTGAGCTGTATTGGTGAGCTCTGCAGGAGGGTGAGAGGATGGAGATTGAGCAGTGGCATGTAGTCATGGATGCCAAGGGAAGCCATTCTTCCCCAAAACATTTAAAAGTAAAATAAATTTAAAAAGCATCCAATTATTTATCTTTCGTCTCTCTGTGCTTCATAATTTTCCTTCAATTCCCTAAAGGCTGAATGTATCTCACAGGAGAAAGCATCCGAGCAAGCAAAACAGCGGCCCTCTGTCTCTGTACTGTATGTGTAGGCCATCTATCTGATGCTGTGAGATCAAGAAGAGTATGACATTGTTGCCGCACGTGGAATTGAATGCAAGGGAAGCCATCGAGCATTTGGCCTTCCTTGATAAAAAAGTATAAAATAATAGCCAATCAGCATTGAGTTAAACTGATTGAGCTCAACTGTGAAAGGTCCTGGCGCACCAAAAGAAAGGTTCAAGGGAAGCCAGCTTGGATTTGGCTTCTCTCTAATCACATCACATCGAGACCCAAACGTTATTGACAGAAACAACATGAATTGTTGCATCTCGTTGTGTTGTTTTCGTCCGGTGGCTAGCTAGCTAAAATTGACCCTTTCCTAAATTAGCCATGCATGGAGATAGGGATTTTGACTTTTTTACTCAATTCTCTGTTCTGGCCAATTACAACAGTGATTCTGATCCAACCATTAATTCATACATTGTGCCCCTGGCCTGAGAGGATGGAAGTTCAACATGTAGCTAGATGTAGAAGGCTAATGTTAACTAGCTAACGTTGCTCATGAATGAATGGAAGTTAGGCTAGCGATCAAGCATTTTAGCCAAGTAGCCTAGGACAACAAATAATAAATGCTTGTACTGTATGACAGGGTGATAGACCGTTTAGGCAACGTGAAAGAGAGGAGGATGGCATTGACGTTTCTCTACAAGTAACAGGGTGTGTCAACATATTTTTCTACTAGCACGAACACACACATGCACACGCACACACACACAGAAATAGAAATCACGACCATGGACTTCAGTATCATATACAGTGAGGGAAAAAAGTATTTGATCCCCTGCTGATTTTGTACATTTGCCCACTGACAAAGAAATGATCAGTCTATAATTTTAATAGTAGGTTTATTTGAACAGTGAGAGACAGAATAACAACAGACAAATCCAGAAAAACGCATATCAAAAATGTTATGAAGTGATTTGCATTTTAATGAGGGAAATAAGTATTTGACCCCTCTGCAAAACATGACTTAGTACTTGGTGGCAAAACCCTTGTTGGCAATCACAGAGGTCAGACGTTTCTTGTAGTTGGCCACCTGGTTTGCACACATCTCAGGAGGGATTTTGTCCCACTCCTCTTTGCAGATCTTCTCCAAGTCATTAAGGTTTTGAGGCTGATGTTTGGCAACTTGAACCTTCAGCTCCCTCCACAGATTTTCTATGGGATTAAGGTCTGGAGACTGGCTAGGCCACTCCAGGACCTTAATGTGCTTCTTCTTGAGCCACTCCTTTGTTGCCTTGGGCGTGTGTTTTGGGTCATTGTCATGCTGGAATACCCATCCACGACCCATTTTCAATGCCCTGGCTGAGGGAAGAAGGTTCTCACCCAAGATTTGACGATACATGCCCCCGTCCATTGTCCCTTTGATGTGGTGAAGTTGTCCTGTCCCTTTAGCAGAAAAACACCCCCAAAGCATAATGTTTCCACCTCCATGTTTGACGGTGGAGATGGTGTTCTTGGGGTCATAGGCAGCATTCCTACTCCTCCAAACACGGCGAGTTGAGTTGATGCCAAAGAGCTCCATTTTGGTCTTATCTGACCACAACACTTTCACCCAGTTGCCCTCTGAATCATTCAGATGTTCATTGGCAAACTTCAGATGGGCATGTATATGTGCTTTCTTGAGCAGGGGGACCTTGCGGGCGCTGCAGGATTTCAGTCCTTCATGGCGTAGTGCGTTACCAATTGTTTTCTTGGTGACTATGGTCCCAGCTGCCTTGAGATCATTGACAAGATCCTCCCGTGTAGTTCTGGGCTGATTCCTCACTGTTCTCATGATCATTGCAACTCCACGAGGTGAGATCTTGCATGGAGCCCCAGGCCGAGGGAGACTGACAGTTCTTTAGTGTTTCTTCCATTTGCGAATAATCGCACCAACTGTTGTCACCTTCTCACCAAGCGGCTTGGCGATGGTCTTGTAGCCCATTCCAGCCTTGTGTAGGTCTACAATCTTGTCCCTGACATCCTTGGAGAGGTCTTTGGTCTTGGCCATGGTAGAGAGTTTGGAATCTGATTGATTGATTGTTTCTGTGGACAGGTATCTTTTATACAGGTAACAAATTGAGATTAGGAGCACTCCCTTTAAGAGTGTGCTCCTAATCTCAGTTTGTTACCTGTATAAAAGACAGCTGGGAGCCAGAAATCTTTCTGATTGAGAGGGGGTCAAATACTTATTTCCCTCATTAAAATGCTAATCAATTTATAACATTTTTGACATGCGTTTTTCTGGATTTTTTTGTTGTTATTCTGTCTCTCATTGTTCAAATAAACCTACCATTAAAATTATAGACTGATCATTTCTTTGTCAGTGGGCAAACGTACAAGATCAGCAGGGGATCAAATACTTTTTTTCCCTCACTGTATAGCTTACGTTGATTGGACTAAATCGTTTTTGTTATCTTTTACTTGTCACTGTATTAGACTAAGCAGAGGTGATTAGATGATGTTGAAATGGTGCTGAAATAGTGGAGGCAGCTGCTGTTTTCTTTGTGACTTGTGGTAACTCTCTGTGGTTCTAAATCAATAGTTGTTTAGTGGTCCGAAAATGTCGGAAACATTAACTTGCTTACATTTACATTTACGTCATTTAGCAGACGCTCTTATCCAGAGCGACTTACAAATTGGTGCATTCACCTTATGATATCAAGTGGAACAACCACTTTACAATAGTACATCTATATATTTTTTGGGGGGGAGGGTGGGGGGGGGGGGTTAGAAGGATTACTTAATCCTATCCCAGGTATTCCTTAAAGAGGTGGGGTTTCAGGTGTCTCCGGAAGGTGGTGATTGACTCCGCTGTCCTGGCGTCGTGAGGGAGCTTGTTCCACCATTGGGGTGCCAGAGCAGCGAACAGTGCTTGACCATGCTGTAGGTCATGTAACTGTTTGTTACACGCAATATGCTTTGTGGACTTCTGCCCCATTTAACAGACTTCTGTATTTAAGAAGGCCTAAGTCATACAACCAGAAGTTCCTAATAAACGATACGGGCTGTGTATTCCTCCCTTGGCATTGTTTTGTTTTGTTCAGCGGCAGTCTAATATTTTGCTATTAAATCTGCAGTGGCGAGACAATGACACATGGCTTTTGAGGAACTAGCAGCGATGCGATTTCAACCGACTCGTGCCAAATAGTGTGCGTTCAAAGCAGACAATATTTTAATTATGTCACTCTTGCAACTTCTCAGTTGTTTAAGTAAAAAAAAAAAAGGAAAACATAATGGGTTCATGCAGTGGTTAAACTCTACTTCCTTTTTCAAATCAATAGCCAAATCCTCTTAGGTAAAACTCATAGTTCCTCTGCTGTTTGGCTCAGATTATGTCAGATTATGTGCTCCTGTTCTTTGTTGGGTATTAAAGAAACAGTCAATTAATTTTTTTACTCTTAATGTAAATTATCTAAAAATGTGTCAACTCAGATTTTCATATTCACATATGCCGTAGCTTAGACCCTACATTACATCATGTAAGATTTTTGTGTTGCAATCGGTTGAGACACAACATGCTCTTGAATACAGGGTGGGTGTCATTTCAATCATAGACATAGAATTCCTAGAATGGACCTATCTGTCTATCTGTCTATCTGTCTGTCTATCTATCTATCTATCTATCTATCTATCTATCTGTCTATCGATCGATCGATCGATCGATCTATCTATCTGCAATTTAGCTGGTACAACATTGACATTTAAATTGAATTGACATTTTACTTCTAATTATTACCACAAAGATGGCCGGCGTTCCAACCTCTGAATAAATCGTTAAATCTGGTGAATTCAAATGTAACGCAATATTTTCCCCTGACAAAAGTGTTTCCCTCTGAAATGCAGGAGGTGGCTACCCTGCCGCAAGGAAGTGGGAGGCTTATGCTGTCATGTTACATTAGCCTTGTGAGGTTCATTTCTGGGCCAGGCTTCTTCTGTTAAATTACTTTGCAAGGGAGCGCTGGCAAAAAGGCATGTTCACCAATCCATAACTGCACTGTCCGCTACTGCAGGGCTCTCCAGAGGGTGGTGCGGTCAGCCCAACACATCAATTGGGAGGGGGGGGGGGGGGGGGGGGGGCACACTGCCTGCCCTCCAGGACATCTACAGCACCCAGTGTCAAAGGAAGGCCAAGAAGATCACCAATGACCTCAATCACCCGAGCCATGGCTTGTTCACCTCGTTACCATCAAAGGAAGAGACCGTACAGGTGCATCAAAGCTGGGACCAAGAGACTGAAAAAAAGGCCATCAGACTGTTAAACAGTCGTCACTCACCGGCCTCCACTCAGTACCCTGAACCTTAGTCACTGTTTCTAGCCGGCTACCACCCGGTACTCTACTCTGCACCTTAGAGACTGCTGCCTTATGTACATAGTCATTGAACACTGGTCACTTTAATAATGTTTACGTACTGTTTTACCCACTTTAGATGTATATACTGTATTCTAGTCATGGCGCATTCTACACTGCTCAAAAAAATAAAGGGAACACTAAAATAACACATCCTAGATCTGAATGAATGAAATAATCTTATTAAATACTTTTTTCTTTACATAGTGGGAATGTGCTGACAACAAAATCACACAAAAATAATCAATGGAAATCCAATTTATCAACCCATGGAGGTCTGGATTTGGAGTCACACTCAAAATGAAAGTGGAAAACCACACTACAGGCTGATCCAACTTTGATGTAATGTCCTTAAAACAAGTCAAAATGAGGCTCAGTAGTGTGTGTGGCCTCCACGTGCCTGTATGACCTCCCTACAACGCCTGGGCATGCTCCTGATGAGGTGGCGGATGGTCTCCTGAGGGATCTCCTCCCAGACCTGGACTAAAGCATCCGCCAACTCCTGGACAGTCTGTGGTGCAACGTGGCGTTGGTGGATGGAGCGAGACATGATGTCCCAGATGTGCTCAATTGGATTCAGGTCTGGGGAACGGGCGGGCCAGTCCATAGCATCAATGCCTTCCTCTTGCAGGAACTGCTGACACGCTCCAGCCACATGAGGTCTAGCATTGTCTTGCATTAGGAGGAACCCAGGGCCAACCGCACCAGCATATGGTCTCACAAGGGGTCTGAGGATCTCATCTCGGTACCTAATGGCAGTCAGGCTACCTCTGGCGAGCACATGGAGGGCTGTGCGGCCCCCCAAAGAAATGCCACCCCACACCATGACTGACCCACCGCCAAACCGGTCATGCTGGAGGATGTTGCAGGCAGCAGAACGTTCTCCACGGCGTCTCCAGACTGTCACGTCTGTCACATGTGCTCAATGTGAACCTGCTTTCATCTGTGAAGAGCACAGGGCGCCAGTGGCGAATTTGCCAATCTTGGTGTTCTCTGGCAAATGCAAGCACAACCCCCACCTGTGGACGTCGGGCCCTCATACCACCTTCATGGAGTCTGTTTCTGACCGTTTGAGCAGACACATGCACATTTGTGGCCTGCTGGAGGTCATTTTGCAGGGCTCTGGCAGTGCTCCTCCTTGCACAAAGGCGGAGGTAGCGGTCCTGCTGCTGCCCCCCGGCCCCCCCGCCCTTCGCTCCTGCCCCTCCTCCCCACCCGCCCGCCCTCCTCCACGCCTCCTCCCTGGTACCCGCCGCCCCTCCCCCCTCGGCCAACTCCCGAGCAAGCTGGGTCTGTGGTCCCCACCTGCAGAACCACTCCTTTATTGGGGGTGTCTTGCTAATTGCCTATAATTTCCACCTGTTGTCTATTCCATTTGCACAACAGCATGTGAAATGTATTGTCAATCAGTGTTGCTTCCTAAGTGGACAGTTTGATTTCACAGAAGTGTGATTGACTTGGAGTTACATTGTGTTGTTTAAGTGTTCCCTTTATTTTTTTGAGCAGTATATATAACTACTGTTGTCCACTTCATATGTATATACTGTATTCTAGTCATGGCTCATCCTATATAACTACTGCTGTACACCTTTGTCTATTCATACTGTCCATACTGTCTATACACACCATTATATACATATGTACAGTATAGGAGGTGAGGGAGGAGGTGAGGGACCTCGGAGTGTGGTATCAGGAAAATAACCTCACACTCAACGTCAACAAAACAAAGGAGATGATAGTGGACTTCAGGAAACAGCAGAGGGAGCACCCCCCTATCCACATCGACGGGACAGTAGTGGAGAAGGTGGAAAGTTTTAAGTTCCTCTGCGTACACACCACGGACAAACTGAAATGGTCCACCCTCACAGACAGCGTGGTGAAGAAGGCGCAACAGCGCCTCTTCAACCTCAGGAGGCTGAAGAAATTTGGTTTGGCCCCTAAGACCCTCACAAACTTTTACAGATGCACAATCGAGAGCATCCTGTTGGGCTGTATCACCGCCTGGTACAGCAATTGCTCCACCCCTAACCATAAGGCTCTCCAGAGGGTAGTGAGGTCTGCACAACGCATCACCGGGAGAAAACTACCAGCCCTCCAGGACACCTACACTACCCGATGTCACAGCAAGGCCAAAAAGATCATCAAGGACAACAACCACCCGAGCCACTGCCTGTTCACCCCGCTGTCATCCAGAAGGCGAGGTCAGGACAGGTGCATCAAAGCTGGGACCGAGAGACTGAAAAACAGCTTCTATCTCAAAGCCATCAGACTGTTAAACAGCCATCACTAACATTGAGTGGCTGCTGCCAACATACTGACTCAAATCTCTAGCCACTTTAGTAATTAAAAATTGGATATAATAAATGTATCACTAGTCACTTTAAACAATGCCACTTTATATAATGTTTGCATACCCTACATTACTCATCTCATATGTATATACTGTACTCTATACCATCTACTGCATCTTGCCTATGCCGTTCTGCCATCGCTCAGCAATATATTTATATGTTCATATTCTTATTCATTAATTTACACTTGTGTGTAAAAGGTAGTTGATGTGAAATTGTTAGATTACTTGTTAGATATTACTGCACTGTCGGAACTAGAATCACAAGCATTTCGCTACACTCCGATTAACATCTGCTAACCATGTGTATGTGACCAATAAAATTTGATTTGATTTTGATTTGATTTGTATAGTTAAAGTGATTATGCATATATCATCAACAGAGAGTAGCAGCAGAGTAAAAGAGGGGTTGGAGGGGGGGCACACAATGCAAATAGTCCGGGTAGCCATTTGATTACCTGTTCAGGAGTCTTATGGCTTGGGGGTAGAAACTGTTGAGAAACCTTTTTGTCCTAGACTTGGCACTCCGGTACCGGTTGCTATGCGGTAGTAGAGAGAACAGTCTATGACTGGGGTGGCTGGGGTCTTTGACAATTTGTAGGGCCTTCCTCTGACGCCGCCTGGTGTAGAGGTCCTGGATGGCAAGCAGCTTAGCCCCAATGATGTTCTGGGCCGTTTGCACTACCCTCTGTAGTTCCTTGCGGTTGGAGGCCGAGCAATTGCCGTACCAGGCAGTGATACAACCAGTCAGGATGCTCTCGATGTTGCAGCTGTAGAACCTTTTGAGGATCTGAGGACCCCTGACAAATCTTTTTAGTTTCCTTAGGGGGAATAGGCTTTATCGTGCCCTCTTCATGACTGTCTTGGTGTGTTTGGACCATTCTAGTTTGTTGTTGATGTGGACACCAAGGAACTTGAAGCTCTCAACCTGCTCCACTACAGCCCCGTCGATGAGAATGGGGGCGTGCTTGGTCTTCCTTTTCCTGTAGTCCACAATCATCTCCTTAGTCTTGGTTATGTTGTTACGTTGTTATTCTGGCACGACCCGGCCAGGTCTCTGACCTTCTCCCTATTGGCTGTCTCGTCATTGATCAGGCCTACCACTGTTGTGTCATCTGCAAACTTAATGATGGTGTTGGAGTCGTGCCTGGCCATGCAGTCATGGGTGAACAGAGAGTACAGGAGGGGACTGAGCACGCACCCCTGGGTGGCTCCAGTGTTGAGGATCAGCGTGGCAGATGTGTTGCTACCTACCCTCCCCACCTGCGGGCGGCCCGTCAGGAAGTCCAGGATCCAGTTGCAAGGGGGATGTTTATTCCCAGGATCCTTGGCTTAGTGATGAGCTTTTTGGGTACTATGGGGTTGACGGCTGAGCTGTAGTCAATGAATAACATTCTCACATAAGTGTTCCTTTTGTCCAGGTGGGAAAGGGCAGTGTGGAGTGCAATAGAGATTGCATCATCTGTGTATCTGTTTGGGCAGAATGCAAATTGGAGTGGGTCTCGGGTTTCTGGGATAATGGTGTTGATGTGAGCCATTACCAGCCTTTCAAAGCACTTCATGGCTACGGACGTGAGTGCTACGGGTCTGTAGTCATTTGGGCAGGTTGCCTTAGTGTTCTTGGGAACAGGGACTATGGTGGTCTGCTTGAAACATGTTGGTATTTCAGACTCAATCAGGGACATGTTGAAAAGGTCAATGAAGACACCTGCCAGTTGGTCAGCACATGCCCGGAGAACACGTCCTGGTAATCCGTCTGGCCCCGCAGCCTTGTGTATTTTGACCTGTTTAAAGGTCTTACTCATGCCGGCTACGGAGAGCGTGATCACAGAGTCGTCCGGCACAGCTGATGCTCTCATGCATGCCTCAGTGTTGCTTGCCTCGAAGCGAGCATAGAAGTGATTTAGCTCGTCTGGTAGGCTCGTGTCACTGGGCAACTCGCGGCTGTGCTTCCCTTTGTAGTCTGTAATAGTTTGCAAGCCCTGCCACATAAGATGAGCGTCGGAGCCGGTGGAGTTTGATTCAATCTTATCCCTATATTGACGCTTGCCTGTTTGATGGTTCGTCGCAGCGCATAGCAGGATGTCTTATAAGCTTCCGGGTTAGAGTCCCGCACCTTGAAAGCAGCAGCTCTACACTTTAGCTCAGTGCAAATGTTGCCTGTAATCCATGGCTTCTGGTTGGGGTATGTACGTACAGTCACTGTGAACACAATGTCCTCGATGCACTTATTGATAAAGCCAGTGTCTGATGTTGTGTACTCCTCAATGCCATCGGAAGAATCCCAGAACATGTTCCAGTCTGTGATAGCAGAACAGTCCTGTAGTTTAGCATCTGCTTCATCTGACCACTTTTTTATAGACCGAGACACTGGTGCTTCCTGCTTTCATTTTTGCTTGTAAGCAGGAATCAGGAGGATAGAGTTGTGGTCGTATTTACCAAATGGAGGGCGAGGGAGAGCTTTGTACGCGTCTCTGTTTGGAGTACAGTTTATCTATAATTTTTTCCCCTCTGGTTGTACATTTAACATGTTGATAGAAATTTGGTAGAACTGATTTAAGTTTCCCTGCATTGAAGTCTCTGGCCACTAGGAAAAAATCTAGAGACTTCCTTAGATTTCGTGCACCAGCTGTTGTTCATAGACAGAGCAATGAATGCAAGGACTGAACATCCATGATATCAAAATTATAGTTTTGAAGCTATACCGTGTTTGTTTACTTTTAAGTTTTTAACAAACACTGGAGGAAAACAAGTTTGGGTTCTGATGAGGTACGACAGTTGAACTAAGCTCATGTGGCATAAGTTATATTCCTCAAAAATCAATGGGTATGTAGAGTATCATTAATTTATAAGCCCAAAATGGATGTAGCAACTACAGATTCTAGCTTTAATTAAGAACGGAAAACAAACGGCGGAGAAAAAGTTGTCACACACGTTACCGGTCTGTCACCACTGTTACTGTCAAGCGTACATGCGACGGGTGGGTATGCCACCTGTGTGCCAACTAGTGCCCACCACTGTTGGGAAAGACTATCTCCACTGAGCCCATAGTGCAGAATGATCCGAGTAAAAACTCACTGTGGTTTTATCACAAAATTCTTCCTGATTCCTTGAAAACAAACAAATGCATGGATGGAGAGAGAGAGTGAGAGGGAGAGAGAGTGGGGGAGCGTGAGGCATCTGAACAGATGCAGAGAGAGCCTGGAGAGGGAGCTGGAAGGTGGCGAGGGACTTTTAGAGAGGAAGCTCTGTCAGTGCAAACAGAAGGTTGGGGAGTGGGAGGGAGAGAGAGAGAGAGAGAGGGAGAGTGAGAGAGCGAAAGAGAGAGAGAGAGAGAGAGAGAGAGAGAGAGAGAGCGAAGAGAGAGAGAGAGAGAGAGAGAGAGAGAGAGAGAGAGAGAGAGAGAGAGAGAGAGAGTATAAGAGGAGGCTGAGAAGCAGAGGGAGGAGTGATGTTAATTGATTGTGTATCGGGACACGGGAACATTCACACATTCCTTTTCATCTTCTTCCCTCTCTCTCCTCTCCTCTCCGCTCTCTACTGCTCCCTAGGAGAGGGTGGTGGAGGTGCAGAGGGATGCTCCGTCAGTCGTGGATCCCAGTAATCTAAGATAGTTTGAGCGTCAGCCCTTTTTTCTGTAATAATTTGGGAGAGAGAGAGAGAGAGAGAGAGAGAGAGAGAGAGAGAGAGAGAGGAGAGAGAGAGGATATGTTTCCCATGCCAATAAAGCCCTGGAATTGAATTGAATTGAGACAGAAAGGTATTGTTGGTATCTCAGGTAGCCTTTGTTTGTCTCGGGTAGTCTTGGTCTGTCTCAGGTAGACTTGGTCTGTCTCAGGTAGACTTGGTCTGTCTCAGGTAGACTTGGTCTGTCTCAGGTAGACTTGGTCTGTCTCAGGTAGACTTTGGTCTGTCTCAGGTAGCCTTGGTCTGTCTCAGGTAGTCTTGGTCTGTCTCAGGTAGACTTGGTCTGTCTCAGGTAGACTTTGGTCTGTCTCAGGTAGACTTGGTCTGTCTCAGGTAGACTTGGTCTGTCTCAGGTAGACTTGGTCTGTCTCAGGTAGCCTTGGTCTGTCTCAGGTAGACTTGGTCTGTCTCAGGTAGACTTGGTCTGTCTCAGGTAGACTTGGTCTGTCTCAGGTAGACTTGGTCTGTCTCAGGTAGTCTTTGTTTGTCTCGGGTAGTCTTGGTCTGTCTCAGGTAGCCTTGGTCTGTCTCAGGTAGACTTGGTCTGTCTCAGGTAGCCTTGGTCTGTCTCGGGTAGACTTGGTCTGTCTCAGGTAGCCTTGGTCTGTCTCAGGTAGACTTGGTCTGTCTCAGGTAGCCTTGGTCTGTCTCAGGTAGACTTGGTCTGTCTCAGGTAGCTCTTGGTCTGTCTCAGGTAGACTTGGTCTGTCCTCAGGTAGCCTTGGTCTGTCTCAGGTAGACTTGGTCTGTCTCAGGTAGTCTTAGTCTTCCTCAGGTAGCCTTTGTCTCTCTAAGGTAGCCTTTGTCTCTCTCAGGTAGTCTTAGTCTTCCTCAGGTAGCCTTTGTGTCTCTCAGGTAGCCTTTGTCTCTCTCAGGTAGCCTTTGTCTCTCTCAGGTAGGCTTGGTCTGTGACAGGTAGCCTTGGTCTGTGACAGGTAGCCTTGGTCTTCCTCAGGTAGCCTTGGTCTGTGACTGACCTGGTCTTCCTCAGCTATAGTCTGACCTTCTACTGACCTGGGATGGTATCCATAACGCATCAAAAAAGGTCTTAGGAATCTTGTTAAAACCTGTATTAAGACTAAAAAAACGCCCAATTCAGAATAGGATTTAGGATGATGTGAAGACACTGCCCAGACAAACTCTGAGACAGGAGTAAAATCAACTCAGCTGGTGTTCTTGACAATTTGAGGTACCGCAATGGAAAGATAGTGATGACACTTATTGACATTGTTGTAAATTGGGCAATAACCAATCCTGATGAGGCATGACCAGACTGTGAACTCTATAGCACTCTTCAGACAACCTCAGTGAATGTGACTGTACATCAAATGTGGACATTTTTGCCTAATACTGTATGTTGGCATGCATACATTTTTTAAACTAATTCTGATGGTTGTAAAAAGCGGAATTTTGACAACAATTACCGTTATATCAACACACTCGTCACTCCTGTTTAACAACCCTAAATCTCTTTGGCAGAGTAGACATTACAGTAGGCATCGAGTCACTCCTGTTTAACAACCCTAAATCTCTTTGGCAGAGTAGACATTACAGTAGGCATCGAGTCACTCCTGTTTAACAAGCCTAAATCTCTTTGGCAGAGTAGACATTACAGTAGGCATCGAGTCACTCCTGTTTAACAAGCCTAAATCTCTTTGGCAGAGTAGACATTACAGTAGGCATCGAGTCACTCCTGTTTAACAACCCTAAATCTCTTTGGCAGAGTAGACATTACAGTAGGCATCGAGTCACTCCTGTTTAACAACCCTAAATCTCTTTGGCAGAGTAGACATTACAGTAGGCATCGAGTCACTCCTGTTTAACAAGCCTAAATCTCTTTGGCAGAGTAGACATTACAGTAGGCATCGAGTCACTCCTGTTTAACAAGCCTAAATCTCTTTGGCAGAGTAGACATTACAGTAGGCATCGAGTCACTCCTGTTTAACAACCCTAAATCTCTTTGGCAGAGTAGACATTACAGTAGGCATCGAGTCACTCCTGTTTAACAACCCTAAATCTCTTTGGCAGAGTAGACATTACAGTAGGCATCGAGTCACTCCTGTTTAACAAGCCTAAATCTCTTTGGCAGAGTAGACATTACAGTAGGCATCGAGTCACTCCTGTTTAACAACCCTAAATCTCTTTGGCAGAGTAGACATTACAGTAGGCATCGAGTGACTCCTGTTTAACAACCCTAAATCTCTTTGGCAGAGTAGACATTACAGTAGGCATCGAGTCACTCCTGTTTAACAACCCTAAATCTCTTTGGCAGAGTAGACATTACAGTAGGCATCGAGTCACTCCTGTTTAACAAGCCTAAATCTCTTTGGCAGAGTAGACATTACAGTCGGCATCGAGTCACTCCTGTTTAACAACCCTAAATCTCTTTGGCAGAGTAGACATTACAGTAGGCATCGAGTCACTCCTGTTTAACAAGCCTAAATCTCTTTGGCAGAGTAGACATTACAGTAGGCATCGAGTCACTCCTGTTTAACAAGCCTAAATCTCTTTGGCAGAGTAGACATTACAGTAGGCATCGAGTCACTCCTGTTTAACAACCCTAAATCTCTTTGGCAGAGTAGACATTACAGTAGGCATCGAGTCACTCCTGTTTAACAACCCTAAATCTCTTTGGCAGAGTAGACATTACAGTAGGCATCGAGTCACTCCTGTTTAACAAGCCTAAATCTCTTTGGCAGAGTAGACATTACAGTAGGCATCGAGTCACTCCTGTTTAACAACCCTAAATCTCTTTGGCAGAGTAGACATTACAGTAGGCATCGAGTCACTCCTGTTTAACAACCCTAAATCTCTTTGGCAGAGTAGACATTACAGTAGGCATCGAGTCACTCCTGTTTAACAAGCCTAAATCTCTTTGGCAGAGTAGACATTACAGTCGGCATCGAGTCACTCCTGTTTAACAACCCTAAATCTCTTTGGCAGAGTAGACATTACAGTAGGCATCGAGTGACTCCTGTTTAACAACCCTAAATCTCTTTGGCAGAGTAGACATTACAGTCGGCATCGAGTCACTCCTGTTTAACAACCCTAAATCTCTTTGGCAGAGTAGACATTACAGTAGGCATCGAGTCACTCCTGTTTAACAACCCTAAATCTCTTTGGCAGAGTAGACATTACAGTAGGCATCGAGTCACTCCTGTTTAACAACCCTAAATCTCTTTGGCAGAGTAGACATTACAGTAGGCATCGAGTCACTCCTGTTTAACAACCCTAAATCTCTTTGGCAGAGTAGACATTACAGTAGGCATCGAGTCACTCCTGTTTAACAACCCTAAATCTCTTTGGCAGAGTAGACATTACAGTCGGCATCGAGTCACTTGCCGATAATGTTGCATACAACGTATTAAAGGTCTATGATTTTCATCGAACGCGATCAAAGTTAACATCAGCCCTAGATTCCTTTAGTTGCTCAACTTTTATGGATGCCAAACGTAGAAATGTTTTTACCAACCTGATTTTG
Source organism: Salmo salar (assembly GCF_965601325.2). Lineage (NCBI taxonomy): Eukaryota > Metazoa > Chordata > Actinopteri > Salmoniformes > Salmonidae > Salmo > Salmo salar. Next base: position 39,754,283 of record NC_138314.1, read on the forward strand.
CACTCCAAATGGATAACTTGAAATAACATGATGTAGGTAATTCAATAATCAAAAAAATAAATGTGTTTATATATTAGCCTTGTTGTTATAAGTATTTAGGAATATCATATTGAAATATGCCTCCTGTGAAATCATTGTCTAAAGTGCAAGATCTACTTGCATGTAGATCTAGATTATTTATGGATTGATTATATTGACATATCAAAATATTATTTTAACAACTTCAACCACTGACTCCCTGCATTTTTATAGTATTTAGTTGCCTGTTGGAAACTCTTAACTGGTTATGACAGCACATGAGGTTTCCTAAATATCTGTCAACTTGGTGTGACTCTTATGACTAAAGAGGTTTCATGCATAGCTTTTATTTGACCCATGAGAGTAGGAGTAATGTCTTTATTGTCAATACTTACGACCCATTTTCTACTCTGAGACGGTTGGTGGATACGGGCCTGGTCCGCCTCAGGTATCCTGACCTGAAAACACAACGTAGAAAAAGCAGTTGATTTGCACCCACATTGTGTAAATATCTAACATTAACCGTAACTCTAACCTTAACGCTAACCCTAACCGTAACTCTAACCTTAACGCTAACCCTAACCGTAACTCTAACCTTAACGCTAACCTTAACCGTAACTCTAACCTTAACCCTAACCCTAACCCTAACATTAATCCCCTAAATCTGCCACAGTTTCATCAATCCTTGATTCCAGTAATTGTCTTTGTTAACCTCTGGAACCCTCTACTTTACACATGCCTATGACAGATTTGTACATAATGTCAACATACTTGTTTGAATACTCCACGCATGCAGTCGCTGTGAGTTCGTCACTTTGTGACTCTCTACCAGTTGTGTGCTGCCACAGAATCATTTGAGATAGCCCAGACATGAAGAACAAAGCACAAGCACTAACCACCAAAACCCCCAAAACCCTAAATATGAGCCCCTTCTAATGAACTTAAACCGAAATTGAGAGAAAATACCACTTTAGGTATGTGTGAGGACTTTAATCATGAGGCAAGATGAAGTGTGAGTCTCTTCTTGGAAAACATGCCCTTCAGTGTTTCAGTCTTTTGAAGTCTGCTAGAGAACATGAGCTGAACAAGCCACAAAGAAGTCTGAGTCAGAAATAGCACCCTATTCCTTATATAGTGGACTACTTTTGACCAGAACCCTATCGCATTTGGGACACACGTAGCTCCAGCCTGTTCTCCCAAGTCTTCTGTCTGATATTCGGCACCATGGTAGTTCTTATAAATGTAAAAAAAAAATGTCATTAAATAAGGATCTCCTCATTTAAGCTGAGTGTGAAGCTCTAAATCCTCTACAACGTTAGCGCTTGAAATAATTAGCGCTTGAAATAATTTACGGGTACAGTAATCACAACCAGTTAGCAATCTAAAACATGTGCCGTAAAGGGGAGAGTTCGGCGATTTGCAAATTAAATTGCTAGTGTGTTAGACTTGATTTTGATCAACAGTATTTATTAACCCCAAACTTGAGATTTATTTGGTTTGTTGTACCTTTAATGTAATGTACTTTTCCCCTATGTATTCTGTCCGCAATGTAGACCCTGTCATCGATGTAAGCTACAGGATCATGTGTTTGAAATTGCAAAAGGAAGGGCATTTGTGTTAATTAAGCATTAAACACTCTGTATGCTCACGGCACAGTAATTACAACTCAGCTTCGAGGCCATCACCTGCTTTTAAATGATGATGCAAAAATAGAAACGCTGTACAACCAATGACAACAAACATATTTCACATAAACGACATTAGGCTACCCCAGCGTACCCCAAGGGAACGGATGAACGGCTTTAATTTCACCATTACGGATCTAGTGAGTAGTGCAGTCATATTTCCGAGAAAAGACAATGATGTGATTAGGATTCACCGGGTGCCCGGTGTTTGACGACAACGCCTTAATAATTATCAGGGCTCTTCTGATTGCCATGGCTCCAGGCAGGCTGCACTCGCTCCATACGGAAAGACATATCTCACTGCTTCTCCTCTCATCATGCGCCACCACTAAACCACTACCTGACTTCTACCCTTCGTCTCCTTCTGTTCCCTCTCTCTTTTTTTCTATGTTTCTACTAGTCTATTTATAGTTGTTTTTCTTGGAATCACATCAATAAGGCGAGGACTTTGTGGTACCGGCTTGTTTTTTTACACTTCCGTGCTCTCCTCTGGAAATGGTTTGGTAATCGATAGGAATCTCGACATTTCTTCCCTGCTCTTGCGCAATAGATGTTTGACGTTATAAGGGATAAGAACGACCATATAAACATTTTAAAGTGTTCATAAAAGGAAATGTTTTGCACATCGCTTTGTTACATTTTTTAATGATGTCATGTGATGAAGTAGATCAACTTTCACTAGACACTTTCAAGGACATTTCTCATATGTGGAGGAAATTATACAATATAAATGTTCAGAAGGATTCCGCCCCATTCTTGACTAAACCTTCCTATTTAGATTACCCATTATTATATCATTAGTTTTAAATGGGTTTTGGGTTATTGCAGATAATATCATCATCAACCGTGTATTCCATTATAATAGCCTTCTCTCAAAACCAAAGAAACACTCATCAAGTGTTGAGAAAATAGGGCACAAGAGACAGGGAGGAGATAAGAGAAATTTGAAGGGGTAAAAAAATGCCATAAAACATATTTGAACAAGGAGACAAATCTTACTAGCTCACATCTGTCTTGCATGTGACAACCATAAAATAGAATACAATACAAAATAAAATAATATAATTGCTTTTATTTTTCCCAGAGGGAAACGTCAGTACATGCAGAAAGATATTGTGCCATTGCGTTTCTGTTGAATTTTGTTGAGTACATAAATCCAAAAATGTGCATTCTGATCCCATAAAACTCCTTGCTGGCTATGATTGACTAGTAACCTCAACAACCACTGTGTATGCTTGTGGTCAGATGTCATCTTAACTTCCAAGCCAGTAGAACCGATTGACCCAACATCATTTTCCTGGAAGCAAATCTGTAAGACCCTGTGATATAATGGGGCGACAGGTAGCCTAGTGGTTAGAGCGTTGGACTTGTAACCGAAAGGTAAATATCTGTCATTCTGCCCCTGAATTGAAGATAAGAATAAGAATTTGTTCTTAACTGACTTGCCTAGTTAAATAAAGGTCAAATAGAAAATAAAAAAAATAAAGGGAATCCAGGAGAAGGAAGATACTGCTTACCAAATGCCCCCCTATTCCATATACAGTGCACTCAAAAGTAGTGCCCTATCAAAGGTATAGGGTACCATTTGGGATGTACCCATAGGGTAGCTGTCTGATTTCCTCATCTCAGGGTCTACTGTTTGGGCAATCACGTTGAACCCCATCCAGACAGACTGGTGTCAGGTGCCTGAAAATCTCATAAAGTACCATTACAGTTAATGATACGTCAGAGTCCAAATACAGTTCTGCCCCAATGGGCCCTGGTCAAAAGTAGTGCACTATATAGGGAATAGGGTGCCATTTGGGACACAAACCATTTTAACCTAGACTTCCCCCCTTGAAACAGATGCAAGGGCTGACACAGTGTGTGATGAATATTAAGCTATAACATGCACTCGCTACAGCTTCAAATTAAAATAACATATTATATTCCAATTACAGGGTAACTTAATCATGTATGTCTTCTTTTAGATTTTATTGATTGATTTGTCAAGGACCATGTACAATTAAAACAAGAAAAAAACATCCTGACCTTGACTACTGTGGAAGATACAAAATTTGACCCAAAATCAGCGTCTAGGGGCAACACTTCACCCTACTCCACAGTGCATAACACACAATTAGCCACGGTTAATGTTCATGTTCAATCATGTTACCATCTCTCTACCCAAGTGTCAACATATAGTTTGTATAGTGTTATGTGTTTCTATATCTGTTTCTAACCATAGAAATAGAATTACAAGAAAGGGCGTAGCCCATCAGAACACAGCAGTTTGACCCTCATGAATACACTCAGTAGTTCTATGTCTGTGTTTTTACTTTTCTCTCAGGTGAAGTACGGGCGTTTTGCCTTTGTGTGGGATGCGGCGGTGCTGGAGTATATGGCCATCAACGATGAGGACTGCTCCTTCTACACTGTGGGGAGCAACGCACCAGATCGGGGCTACGGCTTCGCCATGCAGCACGGCAGTCCATACAGGGACATCTTCTCCCAGAGGTACAGAATTAAGCAGGGGCGCAACTTTGGTTTTAGAAGTGGGGGGGACATCATATACAGCTCTGGAAAAAATGAAGAGACCACTGCAAAATGATCAGTTTCTCTGGATTTACTATTTATAAGTATGTGTTTGGGTAAAATGAACATTTTCGTTTTATTCTATAAACTACTGACAACATTTCTTCCAAATTTCAAATAAAAATATTGTCATTTAGAGCATTTATTTGCAGAAAAGTGGTCAAAATAATAAAAAAGATCCAGTTTTGTCAGACCTCGAATAATGCAAAGAAAATAAGTTCATATTCATTTTTAAACAACACAATACTAATGTTCAATATTTGGTGGAATAACCTTGATTTTCAATCACAGCTTTCATGTGTCTTGGCATGCTCCCCACCAATCTTTCACACTGATGTTGGGTGACTTTATACCACTCCTGGTGCAAAAATTCAAACAGCTCGGCTTTGTTTGATGGCTTGTGACCATCCATCTTCCTCTTGATCACATTCCAGAGGTTTTCAATGGCGTTCAGGTCTGGAGATTGGGCTGGCCATGAAAGGGTCTTGATCTGGTGGTCCTCCATCCACACCTTGATTGACCTGGCTGTGTGGCATGGAGCATTGTCCTGCTGGAAAAAACAATCCTCAGAGTTGGGGAACATTGTCAGAGCAGAAGGAATCAAGTTTTCTTCCAGGACAACCTTGTACGTGGCTTGATTCATGCATCCGTCACAAAGACAAATCTGCCCGATTCCATCCTTGCTGAAGCACCCCCAGATCATCACCGATCCTCCACCAAATTTCACAGTCAGTAGTTTCTGGAATAAAACAAAAATGTTAATTTTACCAAAACACATACCTATAAATAGTAAAACCAGAGAAACCGATAGTTTTGTAGTGGTCTCTTAATTTTTTCCAGAACTGTATATTTATATACATAGATATATATTTTATTTTTATCTAGACGAATAAACACTCCAAACAGCCTACCCGACCGCTCAGAGGCGTCCTCATAGTCCTAAATCACACTGTTGCCGGCTTTTGTATCATATTAAAATGGTCAAACTGGAGGGGGACAAAAATGCAATTTCAGAATGTGGGGGGCATGTAGCCCCCCCCCGCCCCCCCCCCCCCCCCCCCGTCCCCATCCCCAGTTAAAGTTGCGCCCCTAGTATGAAGCATTATAAAAAGTTATAATAGTCAAGTGTTACCGCACTATTCTGTGGTAAGTCTGCAAAAAGCATGCAATACAAGGTGCATACATGCATAAATACATACATTCATAACACACACACACATACGCACACACATTATTCTATCCTTGTGGGGACCTAAAATACATTTTTATTCAAAATCCTATTTTCCCTAACCTTAACCATTACCATAACCCTAACCTTAACCCTAACTCTAACCTTTACCCATAACTCTAACCCTAAACCTAAGCACTATCCCCTTTCCCTAATTCTAACCCTAACCCTAATTCTAACCCTAACCCTAAACCAATGGCCATTTTAGCATGTAAATCTTGGTGGGTCAAAAAAATAAATAATTGTGGGATGCATGCCAGCAAAGCCATTACAGTAAACAATACATTAGTTGCACTCTAATGGTGACAAACGGTGCCCACAACTGTTAGGGCCTATATAAAGCTATCCCTGTAAGAACCGACGCTGGAGTAGAGAGGCAGGTACGGAGATTGAACATTTAATATTGCCACAGACATGGAACAGGACAGGAACAGCGTCAGAACCGGGTAGCACAAAGACATATGACAATTAATGCAAAAGCGGGGAACAGAGCTGGGGAACAGACAGTTATAGGGGAGGAAACAACACAGGTGATTGAGTCCAGGTGAGTCCAATGAATTGCTGATGCGTGTGATGAGGGAAGCATGTGTGCGTAATGATGGTGGCAGTAGTGCGTAATGCTGGGCAGCCTGGTGCCCTCGAGCGCCACGGAGGGAGAGTGGGAGCAGGCATGACAGTCCCAACAGCAGAGTCCCAACAGCAGTCCCAACACCTTACCACTGCTACACCTGGCTATCAGCGGAGCCTTGTCTGGCAGCGAAACAGTTAATTCACCCTTATTTACTGCCTTTTTAAAAAACATAGCTGATATGGCTGACTTGCTTAAACAAATGTGGTTTCTAATGACAATTGAGATGTACAAACTATGGCATAAGGGGACGATAAGCGGATGAGAGGCAATCCGTAATTTCGATTAAGACATTATTGAGCGAGCTAGGACATTTGTTTGTTTGTTCAGCACTTTTCAAATGTATAGTGACAGAATTCAGATCATGGGCCGTTATTGCAGTGTTCTCCCTGTACACCAAGTCAGAACTGTAGGATAAATAAAGGGGCCATATAAGCAGACAATGACAGCTCTTAAAATATTCTATGATTACATTTCTCTAAAACAGGTTATAGGCTACAGAACAGTAGGCAAAAAGAGGGGAAAATAGACCAAATTACTAGGGTGAGGCACATGGGCTACTAACAGTTTACCACACAACATACACTGTACAACACAACAAGTCAGATTCGCAGTTCCAAGTTTACAGTTGTTTTGAGTGCGGCACAAATCATGCTTCATTGACAGCATGGCCAATGTTGAATGTTTATCATTTTCAACCTGGAAAAGAGACCCTTAATCCCAGACTTGGGACTACACAGCCACTCCACTGGATAGCAGGCTAGTGATTGCTTTACAATGCTTGCAGTTAGCCACTGATTCCTTCCAAACCACTCATTGTTGAATTTGTTGTGTAATGTTTCTGTCCAATGGTCGATGAACACCTATACGTTTTATCTATAATTTCTCTTCATAATTTCTCTTCATATGACAAGGATTAAAAAGAATTTGCTAGTAGATTGTTGACTTAATTCATGATGATGACTGCTAGCTAAGATTTTGAAAGTAATCTTAGCTAGCAGTCCAATCAAAGCAACTATATATATAATGTTATTTGACATAATTCTATATGTGGCCAATGACCTTGAGCCTTCTTGGATGGGCACTTCTATGGCAGCATCCAAGAGGCTTGAATTTTCGAGTTCAACCCTTAGACTTGGCTGTGATGTAGTGTCCCCATGAGTGACAGAAGACTGAGCCAATCACGGCGCAACTAGAGAATATCACCAACCCCTACGCTCCGTATTTTCCTGCCCCACCTGCCCTGAATGATGGGTTGCCACTGCCCTAAACCTAACCAGTATGTTTAAAATAGCCTTTCTCCTAATGTTCCTTGTTTTACACACACACACACACACACACACACACACACACACACACACACACACACACACACACACACACACACACACACACACACACACACACACACACACACACACACACACACACACACACACACACACACACACACACACACAGAAGACTGAGCCAATCACGGCGCAACTAGAGAATATCACCAACCCCTACGCTCCGTATTTTCCTGCCCCACCTGCCCTGAATGATGGGTTGCCACTGCCCTAAACCTAACCAGTATGTTTAAAATAGCCTTTCTCCTAATGTTCCTTGTTTTACACACACACACACACACACACACACACACACACACACACACACACACACACACACACACACACACACACACACACACAGTTTTGAGAAACATTTAGGCAGATCGGATTTTGTCAACTGCTGTATGGCGTTTTAGTGAAATGTCACCTTCTGTCATTCAGCGGACTGGAGTTTGTCCCAGTCCATTTGTGAAAGGACCTTTGTGGAAGGACATAAAATGTTGTGATGGGATTATAGGTGGTTGTTAGATTGACAAAGTACACTAAGACAAAATGCCAAATCCCTTCTCTATTAGACATTTCCTTTGAGATTACTGACAAAGGCATGTAGTAAAACTCAATCATTCTGACATGCTCAAGTGTCCCACTCACCTTTAATGCTATGCTGCTGCACTGAGAAAGACATTTGGCTACATTTGTTTTAATTTCTAGACACACCTAAGAGAGGAACTTGTATGCCATCATGTGGCGGTTGCTAGCTTCATTTGTATTTACAATGAAAATGTGTGTGTGTATTGTTTATATATGTGTGCGTGTGTGTGCGCATGTACCTGTTTTTGTGTATGTGTGTTTGTGTGTGTGTTTGTTCGTGCATGTATGCTTCTGCATGCTCCTGTGTGTGAGTGTGTGTGTGTGCGCGTGGTATATTTGTTTGTGCCAGCGTGTGTGTGTGCGTGTGTGCGTGCGTGCGTGCGTGCGTGCATGCATGCTTGCGTGCGTGTGCCCTGGTTTATTCGTGTGTGCCAGCGTGTGAGTCAGTGTTCATTCCATTTAGACCACTTTATCTATTGATGCACAAAACTGCTGAATATTTGTGGTTATGAAAGTAAACAAGTTATTAATTGACTGTCCTATTTAATTCCTTGTCATTATTTCCAGGACAGCTCTTGGGGAGCACTTCCCAAACTCATTTTCATAAAACAGTGTTCCCTATGGTTCCTGCAACAATGCAAGGTAAATTACTGAGACAAAATGTTTGAGGAAAACATGTTTTTATCCAGACTTTAAGTCAATGAAGCACAAAGCTGAAATTATGGAGAAATTGTATTTGTCAACCAGTGGTGGCAATGCAATGTTTCACTCTTTATGGTGTTCCCCACTATCATCACAAATAAATGTGTCTCCATGCGTTGCCTCATTCGAAGCACAAGGAGATTTATTTTGCTATTCACTCTGTGGCAGAGGAGAAGTCCATTTGAAGTTTTGCTGTGTGTGGGGATCATGTGGGGCTTGGAAATGGCATCAGTATTCATTATCAAACTGTGTCAACATTTTCTCAACTATTGGTATTTCAAAGCGTGGAATGGGAGAGCTTGGGGTAGATATTGCTTTTGAATAAAAACAAGGGCATCTCCAAGGCGTTCGTTGGCCTTCTCAATCAGAACCTCAAGTCCTGGAGAGAAAACAGAGGCTCCCTAATCAAATATCTCCAAGGCGTTCGTTGGCCTTCTCAATCAGAACCTCAAGTCCTGGAGAGAAAACAGAGGCTCTCTAATCAAATATCTCCAAGGCGTTCGTTGGCCTTCTCAATCAGAACCTCAAGTCCTGGAGAGAAAACAGAGGCTCTCTAATCAAATATCTCCAAGCTATCGGTAGAAAGACAAATAGTCAGGGATTCATGTCTAATTGGAGAGGGAACCTGTGGATTTTAGAAGACCGCTGGTTATTGGAGAGGAAACCTGTGGATTTTAGAAGTCCACTGGTTATTGGAGAGAGAACCTGTGGATTTTAGAAGTCCACTGGTTATTGGAGAGGAAACCTGTGGATTTTAGAAGACGACTGGTTATTGAAGAGGGAACCTGTGGATTTTAGAAGTCAGCTGGTTATTGGAGAGGAAACCTGTGGATTTTAGAAGTCCGATGGTTATTGGAGAGGGAACCTGTGGATTTTAGAAGTCCGCTGGTTATTGGAAAGGGAACCTGTGGATTTTAGAAGTCCACTGGTTTTTGGAGAAGGAACCTGTGGATTTTAGAAGTCCACTGGTTTTTGGAGAGGGAACCTGTGGTTTTTAGAAGTCCACTGGTTTTTGAAGAGGGAACCTGTGGATTTTAGAAGTCCACTGGTTTTTGGAGAGGGAACCTGTGGATTTTAGAAGTCCACTGGTTTTTGGAGAGGGAACCTGTGGATTTTGAAGTGCACTGCGTATTGCTTCTCTCTCCTGTATACTCACAGTGTTCAGTTTGAAATTCCCTGAGGATTAAGAGAAAGATGAAAAATAATTGATCTGCTTTGACACTGTGCAGAGAGAGAGAGAGAGAGAGAGAGAGAGAGAGAGAGAGAGAGAGAGAGAGAGAGGGTGCGTGCGTGCGTGCGTGCATGTGTGTGCATGTGTCAAGGACAGTTTGTCTTTGATAGAGTATTTCCTTTCCATACCTCATTCCAAATGACTTGTTGTTTACCTTGGTAGACTCAAACAACCAAGAAAACAGTTCCAAGAAAGCCATCCTGTTCCTTTTACTGGAGAGTGTGAGTCACCAGGCAACTGCACTGTGATGTGTATATATAATCTGCTAGACTGGTAAGGATGTGTGGTACCCAGACTGGTAAGGATGTGTGGTATCCAGACTGGTAAGGATGTGTGGTACCCAGACTGGTAAGGGTGTGTGGTATCCAGACTGGTAAGGGTGTGTGGTACCCAGACTGGTAAGGGTGTGTGGTATCCAGACTGGTAAGGATGTGTGGTACCCAGACTGGTAAGGATGTGTGGTACCCAGACTGGTAAGGATGTGTGGTACCCAAACTGGTAAGGATGTGTGGAACCCAGACAAGTAAGGATGTGTGGTACCCAGACTAGTAAGGATGTGGGGTACCCAGACTAGTAAGGATGTGGGGTACCCAGACTAGTAAGGATGTGGGGTACCCAGACTAGTAAGGATGTGTGGTACCCAGACTAGTAAGGATGTGTGGTACCCAGACTGGTAAGGATGTGTGGTACCCAGACTGGTAAGGATGTGTGGTACCCAGACTGGTAAGGATGTGTGGTACCCAGACTAGTAAGGATGTGTGGTACCCAGACTAGTAAGGATGTGTGGTACCCAGACTAGTAAGGATGTGGGGTACCCAGACTAGTAAGGATGTGTGGTACCCAGACTAGTAAGGGTGTGGGGTACCCAGACTAGTAAGGATGTGTGGTACCCAGACTGGTAAGGATGTGTGGTACCCAGACTGGTAAGGATGTATGGTACCCAGACTGGTAAGGATGTGTAGTACCCAGACTAGTAAGGATGTGTGGTTCCCAGATCTTAAACCAAAAACTTAATCTTAACCCTAACTATAATCCAAACACCTAACCATAACCCTAACACTAAACTAACCCTAGCTCCTAACCTTAACCCTAACCCTATTTCTAACCCTAACACTAATTCTAACCTTAAACCTAAACCCCCAATTAATAGCATTTGACCTTGAGGGGACTAATAGTATACCCCCAGTTGGTCAAATTTTTGTTTGTTTACTATTCTTGTGAAGAGTTAAACACGTCCACACACACAGACACAGACACACAGACACACAAACACACACACACACACACACAGACGTGCACACACGCACACACTCAGGGGCTGTAGGAGACACATGACAGCTGTAGATTCATATGCCTTCGTCTCTAATGTCTTTAGTGCTTATGCAGTACTGTGGAACGGTGCAGCAAGCCATGGCTCATAATGGCCTTTCATTTCTCATTGTTGTTCTTGTTGTGGCGGCGACGACGGAGTCCTCCTTGGTGCTATCATTTGGCTTGTTTGTCACAGGATGAATAAACTGTTTACTCCAACCAGACTGTAGAGTTTAAAATCACAGTCTGGCTCTATTAGGAGAGTACTGTGTAGCAGGATACACTGAAGTAGAATCAGTGCTTAAGGAAAGTTGTAAGGCCTCCAGTCTAGTGGCACCTAGTACAATGCAGGTATCAACCACATTCAATACATTGCCTAAAGAGCAGGGAATGCTTGGCCAGGAAACTCTAACTTTAATTGTTAAAGAATACTAGAATCGGTGTGTGGGTGGAGCGCTCCCAAAGTGGATGTGTTATTGATCCCTAGTGATGGTATTCCGCCACCAGTGGCACAGTGACAGCTTTCTTCTTAGAACTTGAGGGTCCGCGTCCTGTGTGCTCCAACCATGGCCTCGGGGGTCGCTTTTCCGGTTTCTGGAAATGACTCCATAATGAAGTGAGGCTCTACTGTGGCCACGGCGAAAAAGGGGTTGACACCTGACATCAAGTTCATTTCCCATCATCTGGAACAGTGACAGAGCTGTCACTTAAAGTCCAATGCATCAAGATGAGAAAATATCACGCCCCTGAAACTGTCATTAAAGCTCATAAGTGGGACTTAATGACTGAGTGGTTGACATTTCTGCTATCAGAGATTTTCCGTAGTAGTTTTCTTTTTCCCAGTACACGGCTCGCGCCACTGTCAAAACACATTTGCAAGTATAATTAAGATCACTTTTATGTTATGGGCTCCCAAGTGGCACAGCGGTCTAAGGCACTGCATCTCAGTGCTAGGGGCATCACTACAGATGCCGGTTCAATTCCAGGCTGTATCATAAATACAGTCAATAAGAGACAAGGAAGACAGTCAACAAGAGACAATAAAGACAGTCATTGAGAGACAGTCAACAAGACAGACAATAAAGACAGTGAATTATAGTAGAAAAAAGTCAGTCCATGTGTGGTCCATAATGATTCTGTTCACCGTTGGCTACAGTATTAACTATACTGCCTGCTGGACCAACTAGTGATTGTCATTCAGAAGACTTATTGCCACTGGGATAAAAGATTGTTTGGGTCTATTATTTTCATGCCCTGGTGCACGGTAACACCCTGGTGCACGGTAACACCCTGGTGCCCTGTAACACCCTGGTGCCCTGTAACACCCTGGTGCCCTGTAACACCCTGGTGCCCTGTAACACCCTGGTGCCCTGTAACACCCTGGTGCCCTGTAACATCGCCCCTTAGGGATATAGAACAACCTCCTGGTCTAGAGGATGTCTGGGGTGTGGAGTCCATGAGTATGTAATGATGCAATTTGCCTGTGAATATGACACTAGACCCCAGATTTATCAATGTGTGTGTGTGTGTGTGTGTGTGTGTGTGTGTGTGTGTGTGTGTGCACGCTAATACGTGTACATGAACATGTACGTGAGTGCTACATGTGCGGGTACACATACAACATTGTGTGTGTGTGTGTGTGTTTTATGTGCTGTTGTGTTCAACTGAAATGTAGCATCTCTAAATGAGTCGTTTTGTCTGCCTCTCAGACATTATTATTTGTTTGCATCAAACAGGATATATATTTTTTATTATTCCTTTTTTTCCCCTTATTTTTTTCTTGTCCTCCCTTTAGTCTTATCAAGTAGGGTAGTTTGTCTGCCACTGTCAGAGCCATCTAATAACATGTGATTATTTCTGCTGCAGTCGGTTGCCACGGCAACAGCTCCAGCAGTCCTCACTAATGGCCATGCAGAGCCCAGGAGGCAGATATGCTGGCTAGTAAAGACATACAGACTGAACTGGCTGACTGGGGGAGCAACAAACACATTTACATCCCACCACCCTCAACAATAGACTGCATACATTACATTATGTGACATTAGATTCTTTTCCTGGAACAGGTGATGTATGAGAGCTTTTTCCCTAATAACACGGAACTCCTTGGCAAGGCCTTGATGTCATGAAGTGTGTGTGTGTGTGTGTGTGTGTGTGTGTGTGTGTGTGTGTGTGTGTGTGTGTGTGTGTGTGTGTGTGTGTGTGTGTGTGTGTGTGTGTGTGTGTGTGTGTTTGTGTGTTGTCATCAGAGGGCATGAGTGAGAATGATTAGGCCATTACAATGGGTTATGGACCAGAGCTAGGTGACTGTTCAGAGTTATATACTGTATGGGTTATGGACCAGAGCTAGGTGACTGTTCAGAGTTATATACTGTATGGGTTATGGACCAGAGCTAGGTGACTGTTCAGAGTTATATACTGTATGGGTTATGGACCAGAGCTAGGTGACTGTTCAGAGTTATATACTGTATGGGTTATGGACCAGAGCTAGGTGACTGTTCAGAGTTATATACTGTATAGGTTATAGACCAGAGATAGCTGACTATTCAGAGATATCTATGCTGTCTCTCTTGGCTAAGAGTTGAGGAGGGACTGACTTCATTAACGTGTTGAAAATCCCAAATTGTTTGCATGGTCAACTTACACACAGCTCTGACAAACACAGTTACCCCACCACACATGCCACCAGGGGTCTTTTCACAGTCCCCAAATTCAGAACAAATTCAAGAAAGCGTACAGTATTATATAGAGCCATTACTGCATGGAACTTCCTTCCATCTCATATTGCTCAAATGAAAAGCAAACCTGGTTTCAAAAAACAGATAAAGCAACACCTCACGGCACAACACCTCTCCACTATTTGACCTGGATAGTTTGTGAGTACACTGCATTCAGAAAGTATTCAGACCCCTTGACTTTTTCCACATTTTGTTATGTTACAGTCTTATTCTAAAATTGATTAAATTGTCTTTTTCCCTAATCAATCCTTTGGCAACGATTACAGCCTCAAGTCTTGGGTGTAATGATACAAGCTTGGCACAACTGTATTTGAGGAATTTCTCCCATTCTTCTCTGCAGATCCTCTCAAGCTTTGTCAGGTTGGAAGGGGAGTGTTGCTGCACAGCTATTTTCAGGTCTCTCCAGAGATGTCAGATCCGGGCTCTGGCTGGGCCACTCATGGACATTCAGAGACTTGTCCCGAAGCCACTCCTGCGTTGTCTTGGCTGTGTGCTTAGGGTCATTGTCCTGTTGGAAGGTGAACCTTCGCCCCAGTCTGAGGTCCTGAGCGCTCTGGAGCAGATTTTCATTAAGGATCTCTCTGTACTTTGCTCCGTTCATCTTTCCCTCGATCCTGACTAGTCTCCCGGTCCCTGCCACTGAAAAACATCCCCACAGCATGATGCTGCCACCATCATTCTTCACCGTAGGGATGGTGCCAGGTTTCGTCTAGACGTAACACTTGGCATTCCGGCCAAAGAGTTCAAACTTGATTTTATCAGAACGGAGAATCTTGTTTCTCATGGTCTGAGAGTCTTTTAGGTGCCTTTTGGCAAACTCCAAGCGGGCTGTCATGTGCCTTTTACTGAGGAGCGGCATTCGTCTGGCTCTCTACCATAAAGGCCTGATTGGTGGAGTGCTGCAGAGATGGTTGTCCTTCTGGAAGGTTCTCCCATCTCTACAGAGAGCTCTGTCAGAGCTCTGTCAGAGTGACCATCGTGTTCTTGGTCACCTCCCTGACCAAGGCCCTTCTCCCCGATTGCTCTGTTTGGCCGGGTGGTTCCAAATTGTTTCTATTTAAGAATGATGGAGCCCACTGTGTTCTTGGGGTACCCTTCCCCAGATCTGGGCCTCGACACAATCCTGTCTCGGAGCTCTACGGACAATTCTTTTGACCTGCACTGTCAACTGTGAGACCTTATATAGACAGGTGTGTGCCTTTCCAAATCATGTCCAATCAATTGAATTTACAACAGGTGGACTCCAATTAAGTTGTATAAACATCTCATGAATGATCAATGGAAACAGGATGCACCTGAGCTCAATTTCAAGTGTCATAGCAAAGGGTCTGAATACTTATGTAAATAAGGTTTTTTCAGTTTTTTATTTGCAATACATTTGCAAAAAATTCTAAAAACCTGTTTTCACTTTGTCATTATGGGGTATTGTGTGTAGATTGATCTGGTAAATGTTTTATTTAATCCATTTTAGAATAAGGCTATAACGTTAAAAATGTGGAAAAAGTCAAAGGGTCTGAATATTTTCCGAATGTACTGTATGTATTGATTTTTAATGCTACATGTGCCTTTAAAAAATACATGTCTTTGAGCTGTTCTTGAGCTGTTGTCTATTAATGTTCTGTATTATGTCATGTTTCATGTTTTGTGTGGACCCCAGGAAGAGTAGCTGCTGCTTCTGCAACAGCTAATGGGGATCCTAATAAAATAACAAAAAATATATGGCCCAGGTCATGGAGAACCTGAAAGAGGAAAACACCAACCTACTGCACGCACGCACGCACGCACGCACGCACACACACACAGTCCCTGACCTGACCCAGTTCCTGACCCAGACCCTGACCCAGTTCCTGACCCAGTTACAACAGTGATACAGAGGTTGAGAGTGGCAATGCTTTAATTATTACAGTATGTACCGGCCCAGACAAGCCATCCTATCCTTGGAGGTGACATTTCTATAGCCCCAGTTGGAGCTCATCTGTTGGGTGATAACACCTGTTATCACTGCACAGGGCCCGGGAGACTGAAGGCCGTTCATCCCTCCATCCTTCCATCCCTCCATCCCTCTGTCCTTCCATTCCTCTGTCCCTCCATCCCTCCATCTCTCCATCCCTCCATCCTCCATCTCTCCATCCCTCCATCTCTCTATCCCTCCATCCCTCCATCCCTCCATCTCTCCATCCCTCCATCCCTCTATCCCTCCATCCCTCCATCCCTCTATCCCTCCATCCCTCCATCTCTCCATCTCTCCATCCCTCCATCCCTCCATCCCTCTATCCCTCCATCCCTCCATCTCTCCATCTCTCCACCCCTCCATCCCTCCATCCCTCTGTCCCTCCATCCCTCCATCTCTCTATCTCTCCATCTCTCCACCCCTCTGTCCTTCCATCCCTCTGTCCCTCTGTCCTTCCATCCCTCCATCCCTCCATCCCTCCATCTCTCCATCCCTCCATCTCGCCACGTGCGCGCACACACACACACACACACACACACACACACACACCACACACACACACACACACACACACACACACACACACACACACACACACACACAGTCCCTGACCTGACCCAGTTCCTGACCCAGACCCAGTTCCTGACCCAGTTACAACAGTGATACAGAGGTTGAGAGTGGCAATGCTTTAATTATTACAGTATGTACCGGCCCAGACAAGCCATCCTATCCTTGGAGGTGACATTTCTATAGCCCCAGTTGGAGCTCATCTGTTGGGTGATAACACCTATTATCACTGCACAGGGCCCGGGGGACTGAAGGCCCTTCATCCCTCCATCCTTCCATCCCTCCATCCCTCTGTCCTTCCATTCCTCTGTCCCTCCATCCCTCCATCTCTCCATCCCTCCATCCTCCATCTCTCCATCCCTCCATCTCTCTATCCCTCCATCCCTCCATCTCTCTATCCCTCCATCCCTCCATCCCTCTATCCCTCCATCTCTCCACCCCTTTGTCCTTCCATCCCTCTGTCCCTCCATTCCTCTGTCCCTCCATTCCTCTGTCCCTCCATCCCTCAGACCTTCCATTCCTCTGTCCTTCCATTCCTCTGTCCCTCCATCCCTCCATCTCTCCATCCCTCCATCCTCCATCCTCCATCTCTCCATCCCTCCATCTCTCTGTCCCTCCATCCCTCCATCTCTCCATCCCTCCATCCTCCATCCTCCATCTCTCCATCCCTCCATCTCTCTATCCCTCCATCCCTCCATCCCTCTATCCCTCCATCTCTCCACCCCTTTGTCCTTCCATCCCTCTGTCCCTCTGTCCTTCCATCCCTCCATCCCTCAGACCTTCCATCCCTCTGTCCCTCCATCCCTCCATCCCTCTATCCCTCCATCTCTCCACCCCTTTGTCCTTCCATCCCTCTGTCCCTCCATTCCTCTGTCCCTCCATCCCTCAGACCTTCCATTCCTCTGTCCTTTCATTCCTCTGTCCCTCCATCTCGCTATCCTTCCATCCCTCCATCATGGGTGGTTGTTAATAAATTCAAGACCCATTGGTCTCAATGAGCAGAGACCCTTCAGAGTTATAATTCATTAAGAACACAGGGTGTTCATTTGTTTGAGCAGCAGCTGTTCAGATTGTCAAGGTCATAAAGGTTGTCATGCGCCCTTATAAACGGTTCTCCACCAATGATCTTCTGTCCCATGGCTGCTGTTGCTAGCCTCTCGACACAGAGGGTGATCAATAGACACTATTGGCTATTAAGCTATTAGTGAGAATACAAAATGGTGGATTTGTAAAGTCGGGCCTGTACCCAGGCTGCGTAATCTCTCTCCTTTTCCAAATGATTAGTTATCACAGGCTCAACAGCATCAAATGGATTTTTATTTCAGAAGAAGAACTGAGGGAAGGAAAAAGGCACATGGAGACAGTATAATTGGGGTGTGGAGGGGGGAGGAGGAGGGGGACTCCTCTTTTGTATTGCCTGTGTTGACTCATGGTAGCTCAAATGAAACACAAATAGTGTCAGAAGAAGAAAAAAGACTGACTGTTTGGACGTCACAGTGTGCTGTGAGTAGACTAGACTGGCTTTGAATGCATAGAAGACTGAGCTCAGTAGTAGCTGTGATAAGATAAATGATCTGTAATGTGAAAGGGGCCATGTCTTACTCCGTGTTTGCAACATTAGTGACTTGATGTGATGTGATATCTGTTCTTGAACAAAATATTGCAATACAAGGAGCAACATTTCCACAGCAATAAAACATGCTGAATTTCTGGGGGACAAAATGATCATATTACTCACAATACTTGCAGCGGGATTAGTCTCCAAATCTGTCTATCAAATATCCATGAATAGGCAGCAATAATATAAGCTTATCCTATTGCTGTAAAGTATCGCTAGCTCTGGTCCAGGGCGTTAGTGCACAACATATCCATTGGAGGAACGTGCAGTAACGCCCTGGACCAGAGCTAGAAACCACAATCATCATCATGTCACCTAGGAGGCTCAGCAGCATATCCCCAGGCTGGTCAAAGCAGAGGGTCTTTCTAATGGACAGGTCAATGGTAAACATTTGATCTGACACATAAAGGAGTGAGACGAGGCAGAGCACTGAGATTCCAATTAGTGCATAAGGGCAGTGATAAACGACTGTGCTTTCAGGGCAGCTGTGTTACAGTGATAAATGACTGTGCTTTCAGGGCAGCTGTGTTACAGTAATAAATGACTGTGCTTTCAGGGCAGCTGTGTTACAGTGATAAACGACTGTGCTTTCAAGGCAGCTGTGTTACAGGAATAAATGACTATGCTTTCAGGGCAGCTGTGTTACAGTGATAAATGACTGTGCTTTCAGGGCAGCTGTGTTACAGTAATAAATGACTGTGCTTTCAGGGCAGCTGTGTTACAGTGATAAACGACTGTGCTTTCAAGGCAGCTGTGTTACAGGAATAAATGACTATGCTTTCAGGGCAGCTGTGTTACAGTAATAAATTACTATGCTTTCAGGGCAGCTGTGTTACAGTAATAAATGACTGTGCTTTCAGGGCAGCTGTGTTACAGTAATAAATGACTGTGCTTTAAGGGCAGCTGTGTTACAGTGATAAACGACTGTGCTTTCAGGGCAGCTGTGTTACAGTAATAAATGACTGTGCTTTAAGGGCAGCTGTGTTACAGTGATAAACGACTATTCTTTCGGTGATGAGCTTTGGCAACAATCTCAAGTATTTTATAGTCACTTTTTTCAGTTCTTTTTTTATTAGCTATAAAAATGTATCCCTCGTGTGTGTGTGTGTGTGTGTGTGTGTGTGTGTGTGTGTGTGTGTGTGTGTGTGTGTGTGTGTGTGCGCGCATCGGTGGATTGGAGGTTGGGGTAAAAATCTAAACTGTAAGGAAAATATAAAAGACAAAGTTTTCTGAAATGTTGACAAACAAACGCCTTGAAAAATCTCAACACTTGGATGACTTCCTGCATGTTGATAGCTGAGGTATCTCCCTCATTCCATTCCATCAGATTGTGCAATAACTCCTTTCGTTGTATCCTTTTCTGGCTTGTCTTTGTTGGCGGCACAAGAACTACAGTATCAATCATCGAGCTCAAATCTCCATCGCGACTGACTCTGATGAATCATCATTACATTTCCTCCAACGTTGTCTCTGTTTCTGATTGGTTGTTTCACTCACATGATTTCCTATTTTTGATTCCATTTGAGCCAACTTTGAGTGATCTGTTATACGTGGTTTATCTGAATTAGATACCTTAGTCTCTCAACAGTGATCCCAGGTTAGACCTCAGTCTTCCAACAGTAATCCCAGATCATTTTGAGCCTGTAATCGAACCCACAAATGCTGATGCTCCAGATACTCAACTAGTCTAAAGAAGGCCAGTTTTATTGCTTCTTTAATGAGCACAACAGTTTTCAGCTGTGCTAACATAATTGCAAAAGGGTTTTCTAACGATCAATTAGCCTTTTAAAATGATAAACTTGGATTAGCTAACACAACGTGCCATTGGAACACAGGAGTGATGGTTGCTGATAATGGACCTCTCTACGGCTATGTAGATATTCCATAAGAAGTCAGCTGTTTCCCGCTACAATAGTCATTTACAACATTAACAATGTCTACGCTGTATTTCTGATCAATTTGATGTTTTTACATTTAACTATGCAAGTCAGTTAAGAACAAATTCTTATTTTCAATGATGGCCTAGGAACAGTGGGTTAACTGCCGTGTTCAGGGGCCAAACAACAGATTTTTACCTTGTCAGCTCAGGGATTCGATCTTGCAAACTTTCAGGTTACAAGTCCAACGCTCTAACCACTAGGCTACCTACCGCCCCTGTTATTTTAATTGACAAAAAATGTGCTTTTCTTTCAAAAACAAGGACATTTCTAAGCGACCCCAAACTTTTGAACGGTAGTGTATATGTTATTGAAATAAAATGTGCTCCTCTGTGACATTATTCATTTGCCAATTATGTAAACTACCGTTTCAATAAATGTACATTTTAGATAGATAGGGAGCATTTTTACATGCTGTACTTAGTAGGGGCACAGTCAAAGATAAGCATTGTCATTCAAGTCACTTGTGTGCCTGCGTGTGTGGGTACGTGTGTGTGCCTGCGTGTGTGGGTACGTGTGTGTGCCTGCGTGTGTGGGTACGTGTGTGGGTACGTGTGTGTGCCTGCGTGTGTGGGTACGTGTGTGTGCCTGCGTGTGTGGGTACGTGTGTGTGCCTGCGTGTGTGGGTACGTGTGTGTGCCTGCGTGTGTGGGTACGTGTGTGTGCCTGCGTGTGTGGGTACGTGTGTGTGCCTGCGTGTGTGGGTACGTGTGTGTGCCTGCGTGTGTGGGTACGTGTGTGTGCCTGCGTGTGTGGGTACGTGTGTGGGTACGTGTGTGTGCCTGCGTGTGTGGGTACGTGTGTGTGCCTGCGTGTGTGGGTACGTGTGTGTGCCTGCGTGTGTGGGTACGTGTGTGTGCCTGCGTGTGTGGGTACGTGTGTGTGCCTGCGTGTGTGGGTACGTGTGTGTGCCTGCGTGTGTGGGTACGTGTGTGTGCCTGCGTGTGTGGGTACGTGTGTGTGCCTGCGTGTGTGGGTACGTGTGTGTGCCTGCGTGTGTGGGTACGTGTGTGGGTACGTGTGTGTGCCTGCGTGTGTGGGTACGTGTGTGTGCCTGCGTGTGTGGGTACGTGTGTGTGCCTGCGTGTGTGGGTACGTGTGTGTGCCTGCGTGTGTGGGTACGTGTGTGTGCCTGCGTGTGTGGGTACGTGTGTGTGCCTGCGTGTGTGGGTACGTGTGTGGGTACGTGTGTGTGGGTACGTGTGTGTGCCTGCGTGTGTGGGTACGTGTGTGTGCCTGCGTGTGTGGGTACGTGTGTGTGCCTGCGTGTGTGGGTACGTGTGTGTGCCTGCGTGTGTGGGTACGTGTGTGTGCCTGCGTGTGTGGGTACGTGTGTGTGCCTGCGTGTGTGGGTACGTGTGTGTGCCTGCGTGTGTGGGTACGTGTGTGTGCCTGCGTGTGTGGGTACGTGTGTGTGCCTGCGTGTGTGGGTACGTGTGTGGGTACGTGTGTGTGCCTGCGTGTGTGGGTACGTGTGTGTGCCTGCGTGTGTGGGTACGTGTGTGTGCCTGCGTGTGTGGGTACGTGTCTGGGTACGTGTGTGTGTACGTGTGTGTGCCTGCGTGTGTGGGTACGTGTGTGTGCCTGCGTGTGTGGGTAAGGTGTGTGTGCCTGCGTGTGTGGGTACGTGTGTGTGCATGTGTGTTTGCAGTTAATTTTGTTTCCTGCAATACCGCAAGTCAAACCTCTGAAATACAACACCGTAAATCAGGGTTCTCAAACTCATTCCATGGAGAACCTAGTGTCTGCAGGTTTTTAGTTTTTTACTTTCAATTAAGACCTAGACAACCAGGTGAGTTCCTTACTAATGAGTGACCTTAATTCATCAATCAGGTACAAGGGAGTAGTAAAAACCCGTGAAAGATGAGTTTAACACGTGATGTAAGTGGACAGAGGGTCACCAGTTAACCTTTACTGTTTTTTAGTGGATGTGATAAATCATTTCCGTTATCTGGACAGCATAATATAATTACAGAAAAGTACTTACACTCTGCTACAAAAGATGTTCATATTTCTTAGAATTACTTTGACAGGCTAATACAGCTGTCATTCTGTGGCACCGTTATCTGGCCGATATCGCCCTCTAGTGTTGGAGGACCATTCACACAACTGCAGAGAATCAGGGTTGGATCTCAATTGTATTTTTTTAATTCCTTATGTCCTCTCCTCGCATTGTTTTTTTCCCCCCTCCTCTGACCTCTTCTAATGCGTTTAGAGAAGGATGCAAGGAATCAAGGAAACGTAATTGAGATTCCGCCGTCAGATCATCATGGAATGTGAAGGAGATGAATCATGCTCAGTGGATTCCTTTGAATAAAAACAACCATCTTTTAGTTTAGCCGTATATATACAGTGCCTAGTGAAATGTCCATCAATGACTCCCAACTAAATGTACTGAGCTTGAGCAATTTTGACAAAAATATTGGATATATATTGCTCTAAGAGTTGGTAGAAGCTTCTTCAAAATGACTCACAGATGTAATGGCTGCCAAATGTGCTTCCACCAAGAATGAACTCTGGGGTGTGAAGATATAGGCAATCGAGACATCATCTTTTTTACTCATGTTTTATTAACATGAAACATTTTCTATAATTTGTCTTTCACTTTGAAAATGTTGAGTAGGTTGTGTAGATCAGTAATTTATTTCCTTTTGAGATTTAACACAGCGAAATCTGAAGACTGTGCAAGGGGTGTGTAGACTTTCACTAGCGGCTGTATATGGCTCTGAGTCTAAGCTACTTACTACAACCTGAAGAAAATGTGATGCGGTCCAATCTGAATGTGATTTCCTGTTCCTGTATACACCTACAGACAATACCAAAGATCTGTCCTCAATTAGTGTGTGTGCGTGTGCGTGTGTGCGCGTGTGTGTGTGTGCGTCCATGTGTGTGTGTATGTCAGGATCCTGGAGCTGCAGCAGAACGGGGACATGGACATCCTGAAACTGAAGTGGTGGCCCCGGGACAGCCCGTGTGACCTGTACTCAACGGTGCACACCAAACACCGCGGCAGTGCCCTGGACATCCACAGCTTCGCCGGCGTGTTCTGCGTGCTAGCGGCCGGAGTGGTGCTCTCCTGTGTCATCGCCATGGTGGAGACCTGGTGGACTAGGAGGAAGGGCTCACGAGTCCCCTCCAAGGAGGTGAGGAGCTGGGGGAGGCCGGGAGGTTGTGTTGTGTGGACTGGGTCTGGAAGTCTGGGTAACACTTGACTTGAACCCTCTGTTTTACGGCTGTGGCTGTATGTCATGTCTACTGTACATGGTGTCAGCGTCATGATGTCACAGATGTTTGTACGTAGTCAGGAGAGCTGTCGTTTACCTTTTTAAACTGTCAGTCAAGTGGTCTGTCCCTTGCTGTGGTGTCCAAGCTATCCACGGCCGGCTGAATGGACGGCTAATAAACAAATGTCTCATTTGGTGTTTGATAAACATTTCATACAAAGTGAAACTCTGGCACACTCCAGTGTTTTTTCCCTCTTTGCCACTGGAACTACATAAGGTGTGAGAACAAACCTCTTCAATATAACTGACATCTGTTGCTGGGACTGCACATGACATAGGGCACGTCCCAAATGACACCCTATTCCCTATATAGTGCACTACTTTTGACCAGGGCACATAGGGTGTCCCATAGGTCACTGGTCAAAAGTAGTGCACTATATAGGGAATAGGGTGTCATTTGGGACGCAAACAAACGGTAGTATATGATGTGAGTGGGTTTGGGTGAAGTGTCACCGGTTTCAAGTGTATTTGTAAAATGAATACAAGGAAAGGGACTGGAAGGAAGGAAGCTCACAAGCTATACTGAAACAGAAGGACTACAATGGAGGGCTAACAAACAGGCAAGTTTTTTTTTCCTCAAGGCCCTCAAATAATGATCATTCTGCTCAGAAATCCCGATTTCGACAGATCCACTGGGCTAAAGACGGACCAGCCCATATGACGTTGGCCCGAACTGCCTTTTGGCCAGTCCAATTCTGGACAGAGAAATCAATGCAGACTCTCAGAAAACATCTGAAGTGTAAGCTACACCATAGAGTCAGATACGAAGGCCTATCAGCTTAAAACAGTACTTTACCCAATGTTAATGGCCTCTATTCAATTCAAATGTCCTTGAACGTTTGACTGCTCACACAAGGTACAGCGATTCATAGTACATCCATCTCTCTCTCTCTCTCTCTCTCGTTCTCTCTCTCTCTCTCTCTCTCTCATATATCTTATTCCACTTGTGCCCCTAATGAGCAGGTAGGCATAGCCAAGGTGTTTTAATCACTTCTAGACCCAAGCAAAGTGGTTCTGGAAATGATTGGCCCAGCGTTTGGATGACTGTGAAATCCTACATAGCAAAGCGGATATGAAATGTACTAACGAGCTAAGCGTAATGCAATTATGTAAAATAAATATTAGCAATGCCCAGTTTAGTGTTAATTAGTCATGTATTAGTTTAAATCTCACTTGGTGCCCTCCACATTACCATGTTGATTTAAATCTCACTTGGTGCCCTCCACATTACCATGTTGATTTAAATCTCACTTGGTGCCCTCCACATTACCATGTTGATTTAAATCTCACTTGGTGCCCTCCACATTACCATGTTGATTTAAATCTCACTTGGTGCCCTCCACATTACCATGTTGATTTAAATCTTACTTGGTGCCCTCCACATTACCATGTTGATTTAAATCTCACTTGGTGCCCTCCACATTACCATGTTGATTTAAATCTCACTTGGTGCCCTCCACATTCCCATGTTGATTTAAATCTCACTTGGTGCCCTCCACATTCCCATGTTGATTTAAATCTCACTTGGTGCCCTCCACATTACCATGTTGATTTAAATCTCACTTGGTGCCCTCCACATTACCATGTTGATTTAAATCTCACTTGGTGCCCTCCACATTCCCATGTTGATTTAAATCTCACTTGGTGCCCTCCACATTTGTCACAAAAGGTGCCGTGTTGAATTGACCAAACTGCAGCGGTTATGTGGATACTCATTCTTTTAATGAAAATACTCAAAGCATCCACAGGAAAACAAACAATAAACGATACTCACGACAGCAACAGTTTTGCAGGCTATACAAACGCAGTGCAAAAACAACTACCCCCAACCCCAAAGAAAAACACACACACCTATATAGGACTCCCAATCAAAGGCAACTCAACACACCTGCCTTCAATTGGAAGCCCCAATCACCAACACAAACATTCACACACACAAAACTGCCACGTCCTGACCCCAAAACTAATACAATAGCTCCATCTGCTGGTCAGGACTTGACAACATTACCATGTTGATTTAAATCTCACTTGGTGCCCTCCACATTACCATGTTGATTTAAATCTCACTTGGTGCCCTCCACATTACCATGTTGATTTAAATCTCACTTGGTGCCCTCCACATTCCCATGTTGATTTAAATCTCACTTGGTGCCCTCCACATTACCATGTTGATTTAAATCTCACTTGGTGCCCTCCACATTCCCATGTTGATTTAAATCTCACTTGGTGCCCTCCACATTAGCATTCCAAAATACTTGTATACACTCTCACAGCTGTAATATGCTGACTGTGAAAGCGGCAGAACTTTCGGTTTCTCATTTTCCCGAATTGAAAAACCACTTTTCACTACGTTCAGACCACATAATAGGGCAACAATATGTGATTATACAGATATACTAATCACAATATTTCACATTGTTCGTCTGCATAATTTAAATCTAACAATAATTTGCATGAGAAAAAGTCCACTTGGTCAATAGTTATTGCTCCAGTATCCAATGGGGCCACTGGTGCCAATGACATCTATAGTGCCACCAACTGGTCTGGTGAAGTCATCTAAGGTTGAAGTGACTTTATATTCACACAGCTACCAAGGACATACTCTATACATAAGCTTTACATACCACATGTAATTTCCCTATGTCCGTAGGTTCAGTTCTGGTAACCAGTTGTTGTTTGCCCCTGGTGGAATCCTCTAACCCGCTGCCTCCTGAAGCTCCCTATGAGCTCCCGAGTCTAGAAGCAGTCTAGTTTACGCGTTAGCTAGCGTCGTCAATTAGCATTTCGCTAGCTAAGTTGAGTTGTTTTACAAGAATAGGACATGACTTAAAGCCTGCAGCAAGCTAGCAAGCCCTCCTCTGTGACTATGTTACTGAGGTATGTTAGATTTGTCTTTTCATTTTAAGTTAAACGTCATTGAAGTTGACTTGTTACTACTGGTTTCAGATCCGAGGTGAGCGAAACGGTCCGCCATGTTGTGTGTTTTGGTAAGGACTCAGAATGACGTCACGCACCCAAGAAGCCTCAACCAATCACGCGATGAATATTAATGGCCGTGTCCGCTGAGAAAGCCTAATAAAGTAAAGTCAATCTGAGAGTGGGGGTCAGTTTACCACTAAGATAATAGTTTTACTCCACTGAAATATATATTTTTAATTTCCCATGTTGAGAGTAATTTATGAAATCCATTACATTGTAGCAGTGGGCTACTGGTCAGAATTGACCCTAATAGGTTAGTTAATGTTATCTGATTAAAGCAGATAAGGTATTAGTTGTGGGTTAGTCATGCAGAGATCCCTCTCAACCCCCCTATCAAGCCACAACCAACCATACACCACCTCCTCTCCTCTCCTCTCCTCTCCTCTCCTCTCCTCTCCTCTCCTCTCCTCTCCTCTCCTCTCCTCTCCTCTCTTCTCCTCCCTTCTCCTCTCCTCTCTCCTCTAGTTTTCTCTCCTCCCTCCCTCCACTCTCCTTCCCTCCCCCTCTCAGCTGGTGTCTGTGTGTTGTGTTCTGACTGGGTCCCGACATCAGAGCCATGCCCCAGGAAGCCACGTGCTCAACAGAATGCCCGTTTCATCTCTTCAGCTTGACAATAATGAAGGCTTTTGATCAGGGCAGCGAGGTCTGTGTTGTCTCAGCTCTGTTCCCCATCATAGCACCCACCACAGCCCTCTACCCTCTACTCACGACCCCATGCACTCACAGCAGCTTTAATGTGTCAGATTGACCAGTGAACCTATCTGCCAGTGGTCCTGGACAAAGAAGCCCAGCGTGCACCCTGCCATCTTTATTAACTTTCAATACAGCGACCCTGTTTGACCGGCTGTGTCTGTGACTGGGGTTCAAGGTCTTTGCAATGGAGAGCATTGAGAATTCAATGTGATTATCCAATCACTTCATTTAGCACTCAAATAGTCCTATCAGAATTGACACTGTAAAAAAAATATTTATATATATTTGCATGCCTTTGATTTTAAAGAATCAATTGAGTTTAAAGCTGGAAGTTTGTTGTGATCTGTTGCGAGCCCTCAGCCTCTTTTGGATATTGAACTGATTTGGCATATAATTCAAATAGAACTGGATATTGAGTGATGCACAAACCGTCTTGCAATATACCATGTATGGAATCCAAGGGTTCTAGCAGTGGCCTAATGCTGCCCTGGTCAACATAGTAGTGACCTCTACACTTCACCCTGCCTGTGGCCCATGTTGATGCTGGTGACCGTGGTTACGGACTGTGGTTACAGTCGGCGGGGTGTTGGTGGTGAGGTCACATCCTGCTGGGCCCAGTGCAGTGTTTCAAAGTGACCCAGTGTGTCTGTAGGGAAGAGGATATGTCTAGGAGCCATCGGCGTCCTCAGCATACTGCACTACTACCTTTTCCTTATTGGTTGTTCCCTCCCCTCCTTAATATAGTTTGTGTCCTAAAAGGCACCCTATTTCATGTATAGTGCACTACTTTTGACCAGGACTTGAACCTATAGTGCTCTGGTCAAAAGTAGTGCACTATGTAAGGAATAGGGCACCATTTTGGACGTGGACATAGTATACATGCTCCCTAGCTCTCTCACACAGACAAAAAAAAGTATTATGTAGCATTATGATATCAGTCACGTTCGGCTTGTCGCAATTAAGCTAGTGTTTGTCTTCAAGGGAAATTACTCCAACCCTCTCTCAAGATATATCCAATGTAATTCAAATGAACTTTGTCCCCTTTGTTGCCTATTTTGCATAATGCCTCAATGATTTCCAATTCATCTTTTCCTTTATGTTTCACAATCAGAGAAATGAGTCACTTAAATATCCAATAATAATGATAATCATAAAAATGTATTATTACGCTGTATGGGAACAAAACACATACACAAACACACACAAACACACACACACACACACACACACGCACACACACACCATCCTAGATGTTTCATTCTCACCTGTCCTCTTTCACACACACGGTCCACACAGCTCACACTGAGCTCCAACCCAAAGCCACGTTAGCTGCCGGGGGATGAGTTGTGTTTGTGCCTCTGTCCTCCTGGTACATACTGCACATCCCAAATATTCTAGAGGTCTGTCCCTGTTGAGGCCTCTGCTTCTATGTGATCACTGTCAGTGTTTCTGTGTTGCATATCTGTGTTGTGTTGTGTGTTGTGTTGGTTGATGTGTTGTGTTGTGCTTTGTAATGATTAACACTGTGATGAGCTCTCCATGTGATGAACAGAGTTCAGTAGAGTTCAGTAGAGTTAGTCCTCTACTACTGGTCACGGATTTCAGTCTCACTCCAATGAGGATTAACTGAACTCTACCCAAGCAGAAATAGGATTTGGGTATTGGGGGGGTCTCTTAAATGAAAGCCTTTTAATGCTTCAATGTTGCATGATTAACTTCCAACCCAATCAGATTTACAGATGCATTTGGACATATCCAGCAGATACAGTGCATTAGGAAAGTATTCAGACCCCTTGACTTTTTCCATTTTGTAACATTACAGCCTTATTCTAAAACTGATTCAATTTAAGTTGAATACAAATTATCCTCATCAATATACACACATTACCCTATAATGACAAAACAAAAACAGGTTTTTAGACATTTTGAAATATCTGATTTACATAAGTATCCCGACCCTTTGCTATGACACTTGAAATTGAGCTCAGGTGCATCCTGTTTCCATTGATCATCTTTAAGATGTTTCTACAACTTGATTGTCCACCTGTGGTAAATTAAATTGATTGGACATGATTTGGAAAGGCACACACCTGTCTATATAAGGTCCCACAGTTGACAGTGCATGTCAGAGCAAAAATCAAGCCATGAGGTCAAAGGAGCTCTATTGTCTGTAGAGCTCTGAGACAGGATTGTGTCGAGGCACAGATCTGGGGAAGGTTACCAAAACATTTCTGCAGCATTGAAGGTCCCCAAGAACACAGTGGCCTGTGTCATTCTTAAATGGAAGAAGTTTGGAACCACCTAGACTCTTCCTAGAGCTGGCCGCCCAGCCAAACTGAGCAGGGCCTTGGTCAGGGAGGTGACCAAGAACCCGATGGTCACTCTGAAAGAGCCCCAGAGTTCCTCTGTGGAGATGAAGGACAACCATCTCTGCAGCACTCTACCAATCAGACCTTTATGGTAGAGCGGCCAGATGGAAGCCACTCCTCAGTAAAAGGCACATGACAGCCTGCTTAGAATTTGTCAAAAGGCACCTAAAGCCTCTCAGACCATGAGAAACAACTTTCTCTGGTCTAATGAAACCAAGATCGAATTATGCCTAAATGCCAAGCTTCATGTCTGGAGGAAACCTGGCACCATCCCTACAGTGAAGCAAGGTGGTGGCAGCATCATGCTGTGGGGATGTTTTTCAGCGGCAGGGACTGGGAGACTAGTCAGGATTGTGGGAAAGATTAATGGAGCAAAGTACAGAGAGATCCTTAATGAAAACCTGCTCCAGAGCGCTCAGGACCTCAGACTGGGGCAAAGGTTCACCTTCCAACAGGACAACGACCCTAAGCACACAGCCAAGACAACACAGGAGTGGCTTCGGGACAAGATCTTAAATGTCCTTGAGTGGCCCAGCTAGAGCCCAAAAATCAAGGGGTCTGAATACTTTCCAAATGCACTGTACGATTGTTCACGTCAATGTTGGGATAGGTCCCTTGCTCATAGACACAACAGTATTAATGTACCACAGATGTTGATGTCACTTGGGGACATTTGGGTGGTGGGTGGTGGCTATGTCTGGCTTTTACGGGAGTGTGGCTATAGGGGGACACTACACACAATGGACACTACACACAATGGACACTACACACAATGGACACTACACACAATGGACACTACACACAATGGACGGCCACTTTGTTGACGATGCTGAGCACAAGATGTTTGATCATGTTTGATTTCCTGTCCCTGATGGCTGAAAGCTTTCATTCCCTTGTTGTTTTGTTTTGTAGATAAGTACACTGTGTTGAGGGTAAAGCGGGCGAGGGAGAGCAATACAAAATGCCATTTTTACATCTCACCCTTCCAGGTATATCTTCGAAGGCTCCTCCTCGAACATACAAAACCCAACTGAGTGTGTGTGTGTGCTGACTGTGCTGTTTTTTCTACTCATCCTGGCCTCCAAAAAAATCCCTCCTTCACCCTCCCATCTGCCCGCTCTCATCCTCTGTATGTCTGTCCGTCCGTCTGTCTGTCTGTCTGTCTTGTCTGTCCCTCTCTCTCTGACCTACGCACAAACACACACACACACACACACAGACACAGGCCGATGGCACTTCCGCCAGGCAACCTGAACCATGCCCCCACCAACATGACACCCCCAACGACATCCCCCTCACCACTCTCAGGACCGCCCCCTCTACCCATTACGCCCAGTCACCCGCATGCTGTGACATTCCACATGCCTTGATCGTCCAACACACGTTCCAACCCAATAACGACCCCTCCCAACCCCCCCCCAAAATGACAATGACCACATTCACTACCCCTCCTGCCACCTCCAGGTTATACCCATGACAGGGCCTTTAAGTACAAGCCCATACGGAGAGTCTTGTTAGAGAAATCCCGAAAAATTCAGTTGTCGAAAACAACTCAGATTGTCATATTTATTGCTTTATGATAACAACAAAACTTTGGCATTGATGACATTTTCTAGTCACGGGCACTGCCTGTCGATGGATGAATTACGCTGCTTTCCTTCACTAGAGGGCTTTTACCATACTCTTTCTGACCAGGGCAGAATCTGGCTTAGTGTGCAGTCATGTAATGAGCTATGATGCCTTCCCTCCACTAGAGGGCGTGTAACAGGTTAACCGGTGTATGCCATGCATGTTTGGCTAAAGACCACGGTATGGATCTGTACAGTCCAATTCAAATGACTGAAGGTGTAGCCACTCAAACATGAACGAATTCTCCCCAAAATGAGCCCTTCACATCGGTCTGGTTGAAACAGAGGTTCATCTCTTAGACTACTTACATGTATTAACTCTGTTTCATATTTAGCTTTGTGTTGCTACACAGAACCCTCTTCAGTTGATCCAAAAGCAGTCTGTTTCTCTCGCCGTACAGCAGTTACCCGTAAGGTAACCTGAATCTCGCAGTCAACAATGACTGTTCTCTCTCACCATCCCCTCCCTTGTTCCTATACGTTCAAACCCTCCCTCCTTCCTCCATCCCCCCTCCTCCCGGGTTTGTGGTGTGACTAGGTCCCCACAAACAGCACCTCCTCCTGCCCCCTCCCCCTCTAAGACGAAGAGGGTAACTGTGGTCCCTTCTGCCCCCTGAATTGCAGCCGGGGCAAGACCCCCCTCCACGCCACATGGTCAGTAGCTGTCCTTGACTCTGTCTGTACCCCTCACCAGGGATACCCTCTCTCAGAATAGAGGAAGGGTGTGTGTTCCCCACCTCCACCTCACAGTACCCCAATCCCTGTACCCCCACAATGGACACAATCATCTCACAAGCTGAGCCACATTCCTCTCAGCACAAGTTGAGCCACATTCCTCTCAGCACAAGTTGAGCCACATTCCTCTCAGCACAAGCTGAGCCACATTCCTCTCAGCACAAGTTGAGCCACATTCCTCTCAGCACAAGTTGAGCCACATTCCTCTCAGCACAAGCTGAGCCACATTCCTCTCAGCACAAGTTGAGCCACATTCCTCTCAGCACAAGTTGAGCCACATTCCTCTCAGCACAAGTTGAGCCACCCATCCCAAAGATGTTTCCCAGTAGTGCTATTTACATGTAGTAGTGCTATTTACATGTAGTAGTGCTATTTACATGTAGTAGTGCTATTTACATGTCTGTATCAACAATCTTTTGACAAATACATTTTTTGTTCAATATAAATATCTGGGGAAAATGGGTAAACCCCTTTCCCCTCTAAAAGAAAATCACTTGATTCACAAAACAGATCATTGAATAAATGTAGCTACCTTGCACTTGAACTATTAATCAGATACAACCATACCCTCCTCATTATAAAACCATACCCTCCTGATTATACAACCATACCCTCCTGATTATACAACCATACCCTCCTCATTATAAAACCATACCCTCCTGATTATACAACCATACCCTCCTCATTATAAAACCATACCATCCTGATTATACAACCATACCCTCCTGATTATACAACCATACCCTCCTGATTATACAACCATACCCTCCTCATTATAAAACCATACCCTCCTGATTATACAACCATACCCTCCTCATTATAAAACCATACCATCCTGATTATACAACCATACCCTCCTGATTATACAACCATACCCTCCTGATTATACAACCATACCCTCCTGATTATACAACCATACCCTCCTGATTATACAACCATACCATCCTGATTATAAAACCATACCCTCCTGATTATACAACCATACCATCCTGATTATAAAACCATACCCTCCTCATTATAAAACCATACAATCCTGATTATACAACCATACCCTCCTGATTATACAACCATACCCTCCTGATTATACAACCATACCCTCCTGATTATACAACCATACCATCCTGATTATAAAACCATACCCTCCTCATTATACAACCATACCCTCCTGATTATAAAACCATACCATCCTGATTATACAACCATACCCTCCTGATTATAAAACCATACCCTCCTGATTATAAAACCATACCCTCCTCATTATAAAACCATACCATCCTGATTATACAACCATACCCTCCTCATTATACAACCATACCCTCCTCATTATACAACTATACCCTCCTCATTATACAACTATACCCTCCTCATTATACAACTATACCCTCCTGATTATACAACTATACCCTCCTCATTATACAACTATACCCTCCTCATTATACAACTATACCCTCCTCATTATACAACTATACCCTCCTCATTATACAACTATACCCTCCTCATTATACAACCACACCCTCCTGATTATTCAACCATACCATCCTGATTATTCAACCATACCATCCTGATTATTCAACCATACCATCCTGATTATTCAACTATACCATCCTGATTATTCAACCATACCATCCTGATTATTCAACCATACCATCCTGATTATTCAACTATACCATCCTGATTATTCAACCATACCATCCTCCTTGACACTCCTTCTTTCTTTGGCCATGCACTCTCCCCTCTTCTCTCACCTCACTGTTCGGTCACTCCACTGTGTCTTCCCCATCCTCCTTCTCTTCCTCCTCCTCCACATTTATCCTCACTCTCCTTTGACCCTGTCCTCCGCCTCCTCTCTCTCTTTTTCTCTGACCCCCCCACCCCCTTCCCCCTCCCCCCCACGCAGGACGATAAGGAGATCGACCTGGAGCACCTTCACCGCCGGGTTAACAGCCTGTGCACGGAGGACGACAGCCCCCACAAGCAGTTTTCCACCTCCTCTATTGACCTGACGCCCCTGGACATGGACTCTATGCCGGCTGCCCGGCAGGCCCTGGAACAGATCAGCGACTTCCGCAACACGCACATCACCACCACCACCTTCATCCCCGAGCAGATCCAGACCCTCAGCCGCAGCCTGTCCACCAAGGCCCAACAGGGCTTCGCCTTCGGTCCCGTGCAGGACCACCGGACTGGGGGAACCTTCAGGCAGAGAGCCCCCAACGGTGGCTTCTTCCGCAGTCCCATCAAGACAATGTCCTCCATACCCTACCAGCCCACTCCCCAGCCCAACTTCAGCTACGGCAACGACCCCGATCGGGGTACGTCCATATGAGGCGAGGAGGAGTAGGCCACATAGTGAGAGAGATGTAAACAAATACACTCACAAAGCTCTATGTACATAGGAATTTTTGTTGCTTGGGGGGGGGGGGGGGGGGGGGGTCTTTGCTTTTGTTCAGTGGGGTTGGGGTGGAGGGGGGTGGGGGGGGGTTGGTCGTCCTGCTGAAACCTGTTGGTGAGAGGAGGTGGGGACTTGAATGTTTTCTTTATTGTCATCATTCTCGTGGTTTTCAGGGGATTTTTGGGTGTGTGACAGGGATCTGTTATCTCTTTTTCGTTCCATGTCATTTATGGACTGCTTTTCTGAAGAAGCATATGACTCCTATGGACACAACAAGGAGAGTATGTTTTTTTAATAACAGAAAACACGTGTCTGTCTGTTCTTGAGATCCACAAATCGGCAATTACCCAATGCTCATTTGGTGGACATTCTTGTCTTTGCCTTTCACCTATGGGACTTCATCCTATTCAATTCTTTGGTGTTGCTCATCAATGCCTGTGCTCCAAATCTGAAATCTGCCCAAAAATGGGTGTCCATTGGCTCAGCTACCCTGCATACTGAGACCTCACCATCTGAGCTCTGGAAACGCTCCGCCATTTTGGTGCATGTAAGACTCTATCAATTCCACTGCACTCACTGCACCAGTGCCCACAGACCTGTGTTTGATTGTATGTAGTTCGGAAATTCTTTCTCACCTGTACTGTGCTGTCTATTTCAAGGTGAGAGCCTCAACCTCTAAACGGACATTTCTTGAGAGACGCATAGAGGCACAAAAAGGACTGAAAATAACTGAGATAAAAGACAACAGAAAAATGACTTTAAAAGCAGCTAAAGCTATTATATGTATTTTATTGAATTTGTTTTGAAAATACATTTTAATGCGTGGAATGTGTTTGGTCAGAAAGTAAAAGAAAAAAAACATTGTTCTGAGCGGTCTACTTGTTTTCTCAGCCAATTTTGAAAAGCGCTAAATGAGTGCTATAGTCTTACTCTGGTTTGCGTCATAAATCATATTCAAGTTGTTTTTCACCTTATTTGTAGTTCTGCCAGGGCTCAGTCAGAAAAAAGTCACATTTCTGTGCGATCATGTCACTCTCCAGTCCTCTAATTGACTGTTGTAAGGGCAAACAGTTGGGTTCAGATTGAGGGTTCAGATTGAGGAGAAGCCCTTTCCGATAACATCCTCAGCACAAGCCTTATCAGTACAGGCTGGCTTCTCCTCGCCAGTCTCCTGTTTCAATAGGATTTTTTTGTCATTGGAACTGTAGAGCTGATGGCAGCCATTTTGAAAGATCTTTCTATTTTATTTCTTAAATGTTAAGGGTACTGTTTATCTAACGTTTTTAAAGTGCCAATTGTTTAGACGAGACCATTAAGGTGAGGTTTGGAGGGAGGGGGTCAAAAAAATAAGAATGTGAAGGGAAAGAGGAACCAAACCGTTTCACTAACGCTGTATTAATATTTAATAATGTTAGTTGTTTAGAATGAGCTTTCAGTTTGTTATCTTAAGACTAAACCCGCAAATGTTGTGCATAGAGAACAGAAGCAGTGTTTGATGCAAGCCTTCTACATGTTATTTTCTTAAGCTGCAGTACGGCTATCGAATGACAATAGGACACAGACAACGTTTAAAGAAGTTTTATTTAGTATAAATGACAGAGACGTTATGAAATGTGAATATTTTACATGTTGACGCTATTTTTGTTTAATAAAAATAATATATCATATGAGCCTTGAGTTAGCAGTCACCCTACACATTTGATTTCCCCCCAGTTCCAGAACACACACAAGCTTTCTCTTGTCATTTTGAGTTCATGTTGATTTGCTGGCTAATAACAGAGGAGGCAAGATCTTAAAAAGACGCATGCACAACTTGCTATGCCCGTAACATTTTTTATTTCATACATAGGAGGTACAGGATTACTTGATCATGTTCAACTGATTATAGTGTACAGTATTTAATATAGGCCTATGTTGTTGTATGTGTTGCATATTATTCAAACGGAACAAACTGAAGCCTCTGTTACAAGTGGCAAAGCTTTCTGTGTATAATTTGTCTAATAAACTTGTTTTCTACAGTGGTATGGGTTTTGTAGTCTTTGCTGTGAATGTGTAGGCTTGCCAGGAAATATTTTTCACTATTCCATTTAAAGACTTTATTTCCAAAACGCTTCATCCACCAATTTTTCACGTGTGTTTTTTCATCAGAAATGATTGCTTATGGCTAACTTAATGTGTGTTTAAAATGTTACTGTTCTTAGACTTTTAATTCATAGATTTTAGATGTTTATAATAAAAAAAAATAATAATAAATAAAAAAAAATAAAAAATATATATATATATATATATATATATATATATATATATATATATATATATAGCTATCTGGATAGAAGCATCTGCTAAATGGCTAAAATGTCAAATGTAAATCATTTACATACAGATCTGATATTACTCTATTGAATTATTTATTTGTTTACCTTATTTTAAATATTGATGTCACAATTGTATAATTTGTACAGTTCTTGAGTTATATGCGTTACCTTTGACTGTGTTAAACCTAGGAGTTCTCTGAGAGTGAGGCTGATATATAGCATTTTGCAAAATTAAACGGATTATTTGGCTCTCTGAAATGAAACCATCAAGTGATAGATTTGAAACAAATACAGTGAGCTCTAAAAGTATTGGGACAGTGACACATTTTGTTGTTGTGGCTCTGTACTCCAGAAGACTGTCAGTTTTAAGTTGAGGGTATTTTCATCCATATCAGGTGAACCATTTAGACATTACAGCACTTGTTGTACATAGCCCCCCCCCCCCCCCCCCTCCCCCCAAAAAAAGTATTGGGAAAAATTCACTAATATGTGTATTAAGATAGTCAATAGTTTAGTATTTGGTATCATATTCCTAGTACCAATGATTACATCAAGTTGGTAACTCTACAAACTTGGGTGCATTTGCGGTCTGTTTTGGTTGTGTTTCAGATTATGAAATGATAAGTGAGAAAGTTACAGACGCACAATTATCAATCCCCCCTAACCTCTCACTATTACAATAACATTTTTATTCACGATGATTCAGGATTATCCGTAATCATTGTAGCATCCACATTAATGTAGAAGTGTTCCAGGTTATGTTCATCTTCGTCCCAGTGAGTTCTTTTTCAATGTCATATCAAAAGAAGAATCCTGCCTATTGGAACAGCTGGAGCCGTTACCGGGTTAGGAGAGCACATCGGTACCACGCAAGTCAAAGTCCTCTTTCTGGAGTTCAATAAGGGAACAGGACATGGTCCTGTAATGGCTGGTTTGTAGCCAATAATGAATTCATTATATTTCTATGTTGGTAGCCGTCTGTTTGTGCCATCATGCCACTCCTTGTCACTCCATGTCATGTTTGGTAATGAGTGATAAGGACAGTAGACTCAAAGACTCAATCATGGACACTCTTACTGAGAATTGTTTCTGCTTCACATTATGTTTTGTTGCCTTTGTGTTGTTGTCTGTGCCCAATAATGTTTGTACGATGTTTTTTGTGCTGTTACCATGTTGTGCTGCTACCATGTTGTGTTGCTACCATGTTGTTGTCATGTGGTGTTGCGGCAATACTGTGTTGTCATGTGTTCCTGCCATGCTGTGTTGTTTTCTTAGGTCTCTCTTTATGTAGTGTTGTGATGTCCCTCATGTCGTGATGTGTGTTTTGTCCTATTTTTTTTAAATGATCCTAGACCCCATCCCCGCAGGAGGGCTTTTGCCTTTTGGTAGGCCGTCATTGTGAATAAGAATGTGTTCTTAACTGACTTGCCTAGTTAAATAAAGGTTAAATAAAAGAAAAAAACAGGCTAGCTGGTTTATGTGTAAAGGAAGTATTTTTCTTTACTCAGAAGAAATTATTCTACACCATTTATGAAACTCTAAGAGTATTAACATAGTGTGAACCTTAAAACATAGCCTAAGAGCTTTAGTTGTGGGGTATTGTGAAATACCCTTTTGTCTGATCACTTCACAATATGGTGAAGAATCTATTCAAGGGGATGTCAGTGTTGGAAGCAAGGAGTGGTATCTTTATGATAGGCTACCTATCATTACTCAAACTAGTGGGTTGTTTCATTTTGATCCACGAAGTGGCGCTGTTTCACTGTCAAACATTTGTTAGATAGTGTTGTGCTATCTGATCGAGAGAGAGACTGCAAAAATATCCTCAGTGTTCTACGTAAAACACTACATCCACCTAAAAGGAAGTGATTCCCAAACCTTCCATAACAGAGCCATCACCTTCAGAGAGATGAACCTGGAGAAGAGTCCCCGAATCAAGCTGGCCCTGGGGCTCTGTTCACAAACACAAACACACCCCACAGAGCCCCAGGACAGCAACAAAATTAGACCCAACCAAATCATGAGAAAACAAAAAGATAATTACTTGACACATTGGAAAGAATTAACAAAAAAACAGAGCAAACTACAATGCTATTTAGCCCTAAACAGAGAGTACACAGTGGCAGAATACCTGACCACTGTGACTGACCCAAACTTAAGGAAATCTTTGACTATGTACAGACTCAGTGAGTATAGCCTTGCTATTGAGAAAGGCCCCGTTGGCAGACTTGGCTCTCGTGAGAAGACAGGCTATGTGCACACTGCCCACAAAATGAGGTGGAAACTGAGCTGCACTTCCTAACCTGTTAAATGTACGACCATATTAGAGAAGCATATTTCCCTCAGATTACACAGATCCACAAAGAATTCCAAAACAAATCCAATTTTGATAATCTCCCATATATATTGGGTGAAATACCACAGTGTGCCATCACAGCAACACGATTTGTGACCTGTTGCCACAAGAAAAGGGCAACCAGTGAAGAACAAACACCATTGTAAATACAACCCATATTTATGTTTATTTATTTTCCCTTTTGTACTTTAACTATTTGCACATTGTTGCAACACAGTATATAGCCATAATTTTTACATTTTAAATGTCTCTATTTCTTTTTAACTTTAGTGAGTGTAATGTTTACTGTTTATGTTGTATTATCTATTTCACTTGATTTGGCAATGTAAACATATGTTTCCCATGCCAATAAAGCCCTTTCAATTTATTTGAATTGAATTGAAAGAGAGAGAGAGAGATTGGGAGAGAGAGAGAGAGAGAGAGAGAGAGAGAGAGAGATGCGTGCACAGCCTATGTATGATAAAGCCTTTATCAAACGTTGCCTAAAGTTGAAGACACGAATTCATTAGTGCCAAAAAAAGCATCCAACCATCCGAATCTGGCCTTTTCCATGAAGACTTTAAAAATACCGAAGTAAATACCAACGGTCCACAGATACATTATTATTATTTATTAATATTACTGAGATGATTATCATCCGTCCAGTGCACCTCGTTTCCCCGGAGACAGAAATGGGGTGAGCAGCACGCAGACTCGATCACGCTGGAAGCCCCCACTGGGACACATTTTGTGCCCATTTTCCAAAGAGTCCCCCAAGCGTATCGAATGGAACATAGAGTCACCATTGTGCCTGCGACACTTTAATAATCGACAGCTACAATATCCAACCTGTTGTTTGCTTTGGGAGCCATTCCAGCCTCACTGGACGGCGGCTTGTAGGTGGGGAGACGGACCTAGGCGCCAGTCTCCTAGCCTCGACGCCTTAAGAATACATGAATAAAAAGTGAAAAGATGAATGTCATTTTATCTCAGAAATTGTGGGATTTGGTCGGCTATCGTGCATGTGCGGGTTGAACTCGCATGTTTAAGATTGCTAAACATTCAGGCTATAGTCTTTCAATTTAATAGGCCTGTGTACAATTTTTCAGCTTCAGAATACATATAGCCTTTCGAATAATAATAATAATAATAATAACTAAAATCATATCTGAAGACATTGACATTACATGAATCTAATCCCGCTATTTATTTATTTGTTTGACTTCTTCTCCTCTATAGTTTATTATTATTATTAGACTATTATTATTATTGTTGTTATTATTCAGTAGCCTTATATATTATCATTTTAACTGAGAGTTCAGAAAGTGACTTTGTGAATGGTTTGCATATAGGCTAGCTGGTTGTCTATTATGATTCATTTATTTAGCAGTAGTTTGTATCCTATTTTTTCTTATTCTTTATTTCGTTCAGATCTATGTCATTTTCTTATCCTTCTATGATTTTGAATGTTCAGAGGCAATAAAGGGAGTGGGTCCGTCTAAAATGATATGCTGCGAGCACACTGTTCCACACTCCCTCACACACATTCCCTCACACCCTCACTCGCTCACACACACACACACACACACAGACACACACACACACACACACACACACACACACACACACACACACACACACACACACACACACACACACACACACACACACACACACACACACACAACCTCTCTGAGCTTGCCACTGCTCTTCTGACAGTATAAGCGCTGTCGAGCCCCCTGCTCATGTTTCCGGTCCCTGTGAAGCTCATTTACCAACAGGGCGTTCCGTAAGTCGGATCAAAAGGTTTTGAACCTGTACAAAAGAAAATGAAATTCGAGATGGCCTTAACATTCATGGAATAGAGGAGCGGTGAATTGA